>NC_142339.1:36212081-36527088 GCF_054954075.1 Amborella trichopoda
GTGAGGATTAAGTGGACTCATCCGGTACGCCGATGAGGTATAAGTGGACCTGCAAGGATTAAGTGGACCTGCAAGGGATTCAGTGGACCTGCAAGGATTAAGTGGACCTGCAAGGGATTAAGTGGACCCATCAGGACGCTGATGGGGTATATGGGTGACCTACTTGGGATGCCAGTAGGGTATTTTATGAAATCCTTTGAGTTATGCACTGCCGTTAAAATGTTATACGCATTTCAATTATTCGAATTATACTTAATTATGCATTTTTTAAAGTGAAACTGTTGATGCATTCTATTAATAGATCTCCTTTTTTAAAATATTGATATCTTTCAACCATGATTATTTTTAGGATTACGATGATCACTTACTGAGTAGCCAAACTCATCAAACTATGGTAAACATTTTTTTTAGGATAACTACGGTTTCATTTTGAGTGCTCGTCAGGATCAACTTTGGAAGATATTGTAGTTGTACTTAAACTTTCTTTTGTTACTTTGTTAGAAATCGCCATTGTAAATTTGTCCTGTCAAGAGATGTATATATGTTTAGGCCTTTATGTTAATATTAGTTATGAACAGAGTTTATATAATAATCCTAAAATTTCAAAACAATCAAAAAATAAAAGGGGGTTTTGATTTTGATTCAATGCATGGTAGATATCTAAAATTGCTTTGTTTTGACTGTCACATATCAGGAATATCAGTATTGTAAATTCTTGGGGTGTGACAACTTTATCAAACTAACGTGAAAAAAATATACTAATCATGTTTTAAGAAATTAAACCTAATAAAAAAGAAAAACTTTTACCCATATAAATGTTAAAAAAAATAAAAATAAAATTTGTAGCAACCAGATTTTGATATGCATCAACTGACGATGAGGACTATCAAGGAATATTGGGGCCTTCATATGGCGAATCCTAGACATATCATATCTGTATATTATATCAGGAGTATACCTTTGCAAATATCTTCAAGAACCAATACCCATTGGGTTTGCATAGTTTATCCATCGTCTTCCAAGATATCAATCTGGCGTCTGTTATCTCATGGTCATGCCCTTGGCGCATATCTCAAAGTGTGTTTAATTTTGCATGATTACTAAAAAAATACACCCAACAATAATTAAGGTATTATGATTTGCTCGATACATATGCATATTATCTGGATGCACATTTAAATCATGCATACTAGAACGATTTTCTCGATGCATATGCATATTATTATTATGATTTGGTCGATGAATATGCATATTATCTGGATGCACATTGACCTTATTCACACTAGAACATGTGATTCTTTCTAAGATAAATATCATTAGGCAGCTTTGCTACTCGTATAGCATTGATTACCCACATTGTAGAGACACTGGAGGATGAGGCACACATAGAGTGTGTGAGTGTCTCATTGATAAGGGATAGAGATTAGATTCAACCTTATAAATCAATCAGATTCATATAGCACTTCACCGGATCATGTTACTGACACGATAGCCAAGTTTGAGCATCGAGGATGTTAGGTTAAGAGCATTGGTGTGACCTTGTGACGTATAGCTGAGGTATGTCACATGGTAGCGGTTGAATTAAGATCTACATGGTATAAATCCAATATGGATGGCAATGCTTTTTATCATTTACAACTTGGTATTTGCCTCATATCATATATATTTAATGAAGCTGTCATTATTTATATAAAAAAGCTTAAAAGATGATCCCTATTCCCTACTATACCATGTCGGAGTTGCCAATCACCAAGTAAGCTTGAATGATATTATGAAGCGGAGGCTTGACATTGTTACTTGGTGTATCTTCCCATGGTCATGTTTTCTTCGACTGGGTTGCAAGCATATCTAGGATAGAAGTATGTCAAATCAAAATATTAATAAGGCTGAGGGAAACCATTGGCACGACACTCCAATTAGTAACCATAAAATTAATACACATTGTGACATTCATCATCTGCACGATGACATAAAGTGTTCTAAAAATTAATATTGTAAAGCTATTATGATAGACCATTTATTTGCATATGAATTTCTTGACCACACTCCAATTAGTAACCATAAAGACTAATACACACCGTGACACTCATCATCGCACAATGACATGAAGAGTTTTATAAAGATTGTTCTTTCGCAAAATTAACTCAATATACGAACCTCCTTCCTATTTCTCACCTTTCTTCATAAAGGTTCTCTCATTTGAAAGAAAAAGGGACAATCCTTTCACCTTTAAGTAGCTTAATCCTTCCTCTACGAAAAGGAAAAAAGTCCATCCTATGTTTTTGTGCAAGGAACTCTCAAGGCATAGAAATTAAGGCTCAAGGATTTGGGTTGTGGATTCAATTTCTGATTTTAGTAGTCAAGAGGCCAGACCCCAGTTGCTAGTATCGAATTCTCGAACTTCAAAGAAGAGCTCTGGCTTGTCTAAACCGGAAGAAGATCTACAAAATGCAAGGATGTACACTCATATCCTTCTTTATTTTGGAAATTAATTTTTGTATTTCCATTGCATTGGGACTCACTCCATAGGAATCCAACAATTAATAGAGCAAATCTTGTTTTAAGAAGTTTTCTTCAGACAACTAACTCAAAAAACATTCTACATGACAAGAATTTGCTGGATTTCATAATTTTACATTAGCATTGGCATAACTAAATCGAGCCTTGGATGTTATCCTAGTGGCAGTTTCATGCTAAACATCTAATAGTAGCCCAAACCCCAATTACAAATTAACATAGCAATATTTGCTAACATGGGCAAATGACGTTGCCCATGTAGTGCATATTGTCTCTGTAGTACACATGTAATCCACACTTTTCGTTTCAACTGTCAAGATTAGAGAGGAATCATTCCTCCACTTGATTAGACATGGGCATAGAATGAATTTTATCTCCATCAGCTACAGCTGAAAGTGAACGGTGAAGACTTACATGTACTATAGAAACAGTATGCAACGACATTTGCGATATGTCTCCTTTCCTATCATATTCTTTTGAAACATATTGTAAAAAACAATATAGGATAGTGACAATTTGCAGTCAACTCTGCTCAAGATAATTACTCTTCACCACCATGCAAGTGACCAAATATATATCTTTTGTGGATCTTATGGAAGTTACCAATATTCTAGGGTTTTTTTTGCACATAAAACCGTAGCCTGCAGTGGTTCGTATGTTGTGCAAATCGCATCGCAATCCACGTATTAGATTCTAGCTCCCTCATAAAATGGGGCTCTAACTATGTGCCAAAATGAATGGCTTGTATTGAGGTAATCAAATTTAAAGAAGTCTCTATCTCATTTTTCTATCATAGATGGTCTGTTTATAATATAAGATGTACATGTTTACGTATATATTTGGATTATGTTTGTTACAACCATAATTTGAATAGGTTTGACTTTATATTGGTTACAACAATCACTTTGAATGAGATTTACCAAGATATTAGGGATAACCCAATGATTTGAAAGACTATAGGTTATCTCTTTATACATCCCCTCAAGCTCAACGTATTATCACGTTGTCTCTTTATAGGTTATAGGTTATCTCTTTATACATCCCCTCAAGCTCAACGTATACATCCCCTCAAGCTCAACGTATTATCTCTTTATACATCCCCTCAAGCTCAACGTATTGAGTTTGGATTGTAGATCTTGAAACTTGTTTTTGGATAAGGGTTTTGTAAAAATATCAGTAAGTTGATCCTTTGTTGAGATAAATAGCACATTGAGATCTCTCTTCGATACTTCGTCACAAACAAAGTGAAAATCGATTTTCACATGTTTAGTGCATGCATGAAAAACTAGGTTAGTAGTAAGATAGGTAGCCCCCACATTATAACATCAAATAATAGGCAGTTTATGTAAGAAGATGCCAAGTTCCCCAAGTAGCGATTACAACCAAGTTAATTTTGCAATGGAACTAGCAAGCGCACGATATTCCACCTCTATGTCTGAATGAGCCACTGTTTGTTATTTCTGAGAGCTCCTAGATATAAGATTGGGGCCCATAAAAATAGCAAATCCTGCAATGGATTTCCTATCATTAAGGCAATCGGCCTAGTTAGCATCAGAGAAGGCAGAAAGGTCTAGGTTATGGGGCTGGCGAACAAAGAGATCATATGTCCAGGTTCCCTTTACATAGCGCAAAATTCTTTTCACTGCTGCCCAGTGACCAAATGTAGGTCGATGCATGAATTAGCAGACTCTGTTGACACTATACCCAATATCAAGTCGTGTGAGGGTCAAATATTGAAGTGCCCCATTAGTACTCCGATAGTGTAACATCGTCAAGAGGGTCACCAGAATGAAGGGATAGCAACACAAATCTTGAAAGTGGAGTAGACAGGGGTTTTGCCCTATCCATACTATTCTGTTGAAGTAGATCAATAATATACTTGCATTGTAAAAGAAGTAACCCGACATCATGAGGGACGACTTCCATCCCTAAGAAGAAATGTAATGGGGCGAGATCTTTGAGTGAAAATTCACGGCCCAGTTTATGGAGGATTGTTTGAATGAAGATATCACTATTCTCGATGATAATAATGTCATCTACATAGATAAGAATATAGGCCACATAATATTTGTCATTATAAATAAAGAGGGAAGTGTTTGTTTTTCATCCTACAAAGCCAAGCTCTATGAGAAAGGTACTAGACGGTGAAACCATGATCGTGGGGCTTGTTTCAACCCATAGAGGCGACAAATATGTATCGAATGATGTTGATCAATGAAACGTGATGGCTGGACTATAAACACTTCATTTGTAAGGTGGTCATGAAAAAATGTATTGTGTACATCCAGCTGTCTAATTGGCCATAATACTCACTATTGTTCTTATGGTAGTATACTTGACAACTGGACTGAAAGTTTATGTGTTGTCAATCCTTGATTATTGAGTATATCCTTTGCCACAAGATGTGCCTTGCGTTGCTCAATCAATCCATTAACCCGACGCTTGATCTTAAAAATCCATTTGTAGCCTACAACATTGATGTTCGTGATGGTACTAGTACCCATATCCCATTTTGGATTAAAGCATTAAATGCGTTGCTCATGACATCTCTCTAGTCCTTGTGTTTGCTCGCTTGAGAGAATCAAGTGGGTTCAACATCATGGGGTCCGGCATTGGTTATGGGATATGTGGATGAAAGATAGGGTTTTGGCTTAAAGATGCCATCTAGAGATTTAGTGTGCATGGTATGTATTTGGTGTGGATGAGAAGGGTGCTCTTTAATGGGTATTGTCAGGGAAGTGATGGGGAAATGGTGGGTTGAGTTACAGGATACCGTAAGAGCAATTGGAGCAACAAGTAATTAGTTGGGAGGCTGTGATGTTTGGGCTCTATCTGTACTTAGTAGTGTAGGTATAGTGGCACTGGAGCTTGCCGAAGTAGGTTGAGGGATATGGGTACTTGCTATTGGTTGTTGGTCAGAGCATTCATGTCGTAGAGAGTGTTGGTTTAAAGGTTGATTGTGAGGTGGACTATGTGATGGCAAATTAGAGAGATTCGGCAGGGTATTTTCTTGTCCTTCTTGGACCAGGTGGTGCCTTGGAAGACCCCACTCAAAGTGGGAGTGCTGGCGTGAGGGACTGCGTAGCTGTGCCAGGATTTAAGAAGGTGGGTGTCCCTGAAGACCTACAAAAGGAAATTTATATTCATCAAAAATTACATGTCATGAAATGATGAGCTTTCCATTTGCCATGTCAGTGCATTTGTAGCCTTTATGGCATGAATTAAATGGTACAAATCGATGAGCAAGTAGGGAGAGGCCTGTTTCCACAATATTCTTGTGTTTGTGTTATGAGAAACCATTTTGTTCATGTGTTTGTGGACAAGATAAACGATGATCTATCCCACAAGAGGTTAAATATGGAGTTAGACGATGATATTCTCCACCCTAATCTTTATGTAAACACTTGATACCTCTTTCAAATAAGTTTTCAACCAAAGTTTTAAACTTAAGAAAAGTGTCATAAACATCTGATTTTTGAAGAAGAGGAAATATCCTTGTAAATTGACCAAAATTATCCAAGAAATGAACATAATAATGGTAGCTTTTTGTAAATGCAATCGGTGCAGGGCCCCATATATCAGAAAACATTAAATCTAATGGCGCATTACTAATAGTGGATGAGGGAAAAAAAGGAAGTTTATGACTTTTTGCGTTCTGACATGATTTACAAACATGGGAAGCCTTATTACAAGACACAGCTAATTTATTTTATGAAACTATGCGCCTAAATGTGCGCAATGTTGCCTGCCCCAGTTGATTATGCTATTGTTTTATTGCAACATTTTATCTAAGGAATGTAGAACCCGTACTCTTATTGTTCCTCTTATTTGCTACCTCCAGTTGGTATAAACTATCCTTAGCCAGCCCGTGCATTAGAGCCCTCCCCGTTGACTGATCCTTGACAACAAAATGTGAAGGGTGAAATTCAAACACAACATAATTATACTTCGTAAATTGATTCACTGACAATAAATTCTGACAAATGGAAGGAACATATAGAATATTACAAAGAGAAAATGTAGCATTGCTTGTAAGGAGATTTGAGGAACCAATATTGTTTATGCTCAAACTTGTACCATTGCCTATCTTTATCTGTTCCAGTCCAATGTATTTTGAGAGGAGAGAAAGATTGGAGAGATCGACAGGAATGTGTTTAGATGCTCCTGAATTTGGGTACGATGCATCGTCGATGTTGGAGTGGTTTGCATGAAAGGCATTCAGGTTTACATTCAGCTCAGGTTGAAAGGCATGGTTAAAGCGAGTCGACACTGGAGTGCTAAGTGGCCCACACAATTGCATACTTGGCAAGACATGTGGCAAACTACCTTGCTGTTTACCACATTGATAGTTATTATTTTGTTGTTGGCCATGGCCTTGACCACAACCACGACCATGGCCACCGCGTCCATGGTCCACCATGGCCCTTCTCGAGTTATTTTTTAGTGTCGTTGCAAGATTGGCCGATGGAGAGCCAATATCCAGCATGTCATGTTGATCTGAGAGTCGAACCTCTTGGCTTAGTAATATACCATAGAGATCATTGAGGGTAAGTGGATCAGACTTTGCATTTATAGAAGTCTGAAAGGAATTTTACTTAAGAGTCCACCAAGAATGTGAAGTATCAAATCATCATCAGAAAATGCCTTTCTTACTGCATTGAGATGATTGGCTATACTTTTTTCTCGCTAAAAATAATTAGCAATGTCAAAGGATCCCTTCTTGATTGTCTGCAACTGGAGTCGTAGTTGCGTTATACAAGCTCATGAGTGATTTGAATACGAGTGTTCTAGTGCAGTCCATACCTCATGGGAGGTGGTAAGACCCATGATCTGAGCATGAACGCCCTCTTTGAGGAACGAGACAAGCCAGCTAAGCAACAACTGGTCTTGTTTCTTCCAATAGAGGAACACAAGGATGATCTTTGACTCCTCATTGTTTTCAATTGGAAGAAATTCAATAGGGGAAGGGAGGAATCCATCCATATAGCTAAGAAGATCATACCCTCGAAGGATGGGCCTAAACTGAGATTTCCAAAACAAGTAATTGGTAGCAGTGAGTTTGCGGGGAAGAAAGTGATGGAGATTATTAATGGGAGCGTGGGAATATCAACTGCAAGTGTAGGTGCATTGATAGTGGAGGTGGCCATCATTGTAGTCCGTGAATCAATGGATACTGTAGAGGTGGCAGAAGCAAAAACTTTTCTTGCACCAAAGCTTCTTTGGTACTCGGTGAAGGAAGTCAAGTGTGGCCTTCACAAAGGAAAGAAGTCACAATGTACCAAAGGAAAGAAATCACCATGCATAAGGAAGTTGGCACTTGAACACATCCAACACATTCACCGAAGAGAAATGCAGAAAAATAGATAGGACTTTGATCCTCCTATAAAATCCAGGTGCCATATAAAAGAAAGTAGTACCATATAAGAGAGAGGGAGAGAGAGAGGGTGGAAAACGTTCGTAGAATCCTTGACAGAGACTGGGGGGCAAAGAATTAAGTATGAGTGGTTAGATGCCTCGATCTCACTCTCGAGTTAGGTTGACCTGGTGGCATGGGTCTCAGGTTTCACAGAGAACCCGGGATCTGAGACCGCTCTCTCTGGAACCACATGAGTAAAACGTGGGCAGGAACACCAACTAATGAGTTAGGAATTAGGGTTACGAGGTGAGACTTACCTCATGTGGTCCGTGACGCACTCAGGCTAGCTCGCGTGAGCGCGCTCTTAGATCACTCTGAAATGCCCCTAGTCGATAACTAGTTTGAAACCGCCTCCCTCGACCTGTCTTCTCCTCTTTCTGCAATCACACACAATATTAATGTACAAGACAAGTGGGTCAGAAGACCTCACTTTGTCTTTAAGAGAATGCACATGAGCATGTACATTCGAGGGATGAATAAAGAGACGGAGACCGATTTGATTTTCACCCGGTCTTCCAGATGAAGAAAAGAATAGGGGGTGGTGTTAGAAAGTGAAAGACTAGTATGATTTTCAATTAATCTTTTAAAGAAAAATGGATGTTTGGAAGTTGGTCTGCTTTTCACCCAATACTCCAAAAAACGAACTCTGAAGACTGGCTTGATTTTCACCCAGAACTTCAAAGAAAGAACTTTGTTTTGAGAGAGAACAGAGGACTACTTTGCTTTTCACCTAGTGCCTCATGATGCGAATAAAGAAAAATATAAAAAATATAAAAAAAGGGAGAGAACTTGGTTTGGTTTTCACCCAAATTCTTCTTATGCATATTGCAAAGAAATTTTGGGGGAAAACAAAAGAGTATACGGAGGAACAAGACACAGGCGGCGGCTAAAGCAACCATCTATGTTAGTGGGGAAATATGAGAACAGCGACACAGGCGGCAGGTGGTACTGTCATGTGTGTCAAAAGGGACATGAAGAAAGGTGACATAAGCGGTGGCTAAAGTTATCATCAGTGTCAAAGAAAAGAAGTGACACATGCGGCAGTGAGAGCTGTCGTCTGTGTCATGAAAGAGAGAAGGGTGAAGACACAGGCGGCAGTTAAGGGTGCCGTCTATGTCATACATAGGCGGCGGCTAAGACTATTGTTTGTGTGAGAAGAGAAGGATGAGGGAAGAGAGAATGAGACAAAGAAGAAAACTGGTTTACACAGGTGGCGGTTAAACCTGCCGGTTGTGTAAATCACCAGAGAAGAAAGAAGAGAGAGAAAGTTTACATAGGCGGTGGCTAAGTCTAGCGTCTGTGTAAATCATAAGAGAAGAGGGATGAGAGAGAAAAAATATTTACAGAGGTAGCGGCTAAGGCTGTCGTCTGTGTAAGACATAAGAGCAGAGGGATAAGAGAGAGAGAAGAAAAGAGAGGAGAGAGAAAGAGGTAGAAAACCACAAGGGAGCACCGAGACCCGCAAGTACAAGAAAGCCCACGTCACTGCCCCTGTGGGGAGAGAGAGGGAGAAAGATGTTTGAAAACATTATTCAGCACCTTGAGTTCCTGATGCGGAATAAAAAGAGAAGTCAGTCATTAAATCCCCGACATATAGTGGAATTCCTAACACAGTCTCAGAATTGCCCCAAAATGGGTCATAATCTTCCTAAACACTCCAAAAGGTCCCCTTGCCAAGTTTGGTCGTAATCAGACATGTTTAAGGTATCGCAGACAAAGAAATTTTTTTAGAAAAATCAGCCTCTAGCATCCTGAAACAGACCTTGTAACTAGAACTCTATTTTTAGTGCGTCAAACAGCTATGGAACCACCTTCATTAGATCCGGCACGGTCAAAAACCCCTAAGGGTCAAGTTTCAGCTTAAACAGACATTCTAGGACAAAGTTATGAGTGAAACATTAAAAAGGGGTAGGTTGCACGCTATTCTTGTGCAGCCTACCTACATCAATCTCTATTAAAGAAGACTGGTTTGCACGGTCATGAGCCTCATATCTCACTCGTCTTGCATTAGATCGCTCTCAAATTTCGTGAACATGTTCGTCTTGTCAAGACGGGAGTTTTGATATGTGGCACGACCTGTGACAATACCCGAGCAAAGAGAAAAACTAGAGAGAAGTTGGCGATTCGTGAAGATAGTTGTAGAAAATTCATCAGCGACACATCTCACTCAAGTGGCCATATCAAGGTGTTCGCGTACCCCGATCGATGCGAAACCAATTGCTCTATGAATGTAAGGTCCGAGGCTATGACTGGTTCAAACCCCACATACGATGAACGGTTGGATTCAGCACACGAAGGCGTCAAAGTTGCTATAGATTTTGGCCGTCAGATTTTCAAATTCTGACCAAAATGGCGAAATCTTCGTCTAGATAAAAAATTGAGCTACGTTCATTGTGACGTGATCATGACGGCATACTCAGTGCAATTCAGCAAAGAAACTAAAGAAAAACATCAAGAAACATGCACACTATCAATCGGAAGGTTTCAAGATCTTTACAAATTTCGAGTTGTATGATTGTGGCCTAAAAATGCGATCCATAGCTCAAAGTTGGTATCAAATCGATCGTCATGCCGAGCCCCACAAGAAAGCAATCATCTTTCAGTCAAACGAACACCGGAGCAACCCCGAATTATCCATGGAAGATCACGCAAGTTCTAGGGCAGCAGTAGGGCTGTTTTGAAATTTCATGTATTATTGGGCAAGGGCAAAACAGACCTTTTGTACCTATTTTTAGAATTTCTTTTAATTCAATTAAATTGTAATTATCATCAATATAGATAGTTTTTTAGCGTACACCCATTTTGGGGCCCAATTCTATAAGCACATGCTAAACCTAATTGTCATGGAACCCATCATTTTTTAATCTCATGAATAAAATTTGGGAGTTTTCACTTTGAAACTGTGGGCACGGCTTAGAGAGAGATAGGAGAGAGAAGAAAAGGTTTGGTACTCTTTGATAAATGTAACTTTCGCTCTTCTCTTCTCATCTCACTCTTTCTCTCTCCTCCTCTCATCTCTCATCTCTCTTTCTCTTTCCTCTTATCTCTCTTTCTCTCTCCTCTCATCTATCTCTTCTCTTTCCTCCTCTTTGCTCTCACTTTATCTCTTCTCCTCTCATCTCTCTTTTTCTCCTCTCATCTCTCTCTTTCTCTTTCCTCTCGTCTATGTCTTTCTCTCTCCCCTCTCATCTCTCTCTTGCTCTCTCCTCCTCGCATCTCTCTTTCTTTCTCCCTCATATCTCTCTTTCTCTCCTCTTGTTTATCTCTTTCTCTCTCCTCTCGTCTATCTCTCTCTTTCTTGATCCTCTATACTCACTTTCCTTCTCTCTTTTCTATCTTTGCTTTCTTTTTTTCCTCTCTTTCCTAATCTCTCTCTTTCTCCATTCTCCCTATTCTCTCTCTTTCTTGTCTGTTCATGCATGGCAGAGTCTATCACTTAGTGTGATATCTTTCTACTCTTGGGGCATAAACAGTGAGTCGGGCCCTAACCCGAGTGGTGGGTCTAGCCTCTGTCAAAGTTCCCTTATCTCCCTCCTCTGTCATGAACGGAGGAAGCTCATCGCCTTTCATGTTTTCTCTCTCTTCTTACTCATCTATCATGGACGGCGGAAGCTCATAGCCGACCATATTTTCTCTCTCTTCTTAACTCCTATGCCATGGATGGCGGAAGCTCATCGTCGTCTATATTTTCTCTCCTTTTTCACTCCTCTGTCATGAACGACGGAAGCTCATCACCGTCCATATTTTTCTCTCTTCTCACTCCTCTGTCATGGACGGTGGAAACTCATCTTCGTCCATGTTTTCTCTCTCTTCTCACTCCTTTGTCTAGACGGTGGAACTTCATCACCATCCATGTTTTCTCTCTTCTTATTCCTCTGTCATGGACGACGGAAGCTCATCGTCATTCATGTTTTCTCTCTCTTCTTACTTCTTTATCATGGACTGTGGAAGCTCATCACCGTCCATGTTTTTTTTCTCTTCTTATTCTTCTATCATGGAAAAGAGAAGCTCATTGCCGTCTATGTTTTCTCTCTCTTCTTATTCCTCTATCATGGATGGCGGAAGCTCATTACCATCTATATTTCTCTCTCTTCTTACTCCTCTGTTGTGGACGGTGGAAGCTCTTCGTCGTCCATGTTTTATCTCTCTTTTTTCCTCTATCATGGATGGCAGAAGCTCATCATCGTCCATATTTTCTCTCTCTTCTTACTCCTCTGTCATAGATGGTAAAAGCTCATTATCGTCCATGTTTCTCTCTCTTCTTATTCCTCTGTCATGGACGGCAGAAGCTCATTACCGTCCATATTTTCTCTCTCTTCTTACTCCTCTGTCATGCACGGTGAAAGCTTATTGCCATCCATGTTTTTTTTATTTTCTCTCTCCACTGACATGGACAGTAAAAGCAAAGTCAAACACAGCCATGGTAGTCTTGTCGTCTAGCAGTATTGCCGATGTATCGTCTTAGTTACCGTGCCTATCTTACTGCCATGATAGGCTAGCCATCGTGCCAGGTTGTTCGGTGATCGTTCTGTCATCTAGTAGTATTGTCATTGTGCCTGTCTAGTTACCATGCTCTTCTTGCTATCATGCCGAGTCAATCACTTATTGGTCTAGCTACTGTGTTAGTCTAGCCACTTGGTCAAATTTCTATCTTCCCTATTCCGCTATTAGATTTCTTTCTTCTCCTTTCATCTATCCTCTTACTTTTTTCTTCTTTTGAATGTGCATGCTTATGTGCATTCGCCCAAAGACAAGGACGGGTCACTTGGCCCACTTGTCTTGTAAATTAACCGTGTGTGTGTGATTGCAGAAACAAGAGAGTACAGGCCAAGGGAGGCGATTCCGAACCAGTTGTAAGACTGGGGGCTTTTTCGTTGTGATTTAAGAGGGTGCCCGCGCGAGTCAGCCCGAGTGAGTCACGGATGCAGGTGAGGTGTGTCCCGCCTCACATGAAAATTTCTCTCTTATCGATTAATATACCTGCCCTTGTTTCCTAACAAGGTTCCCGAGAGAGTGATCTCAAGTCTCAGGTTCCAATAAAACCCAAGACATGTGACACCAGGTCATCCCAACTCGAAGGGCGAGATCGAGGCACCTAACCAGCATGGTGACTCCACTGGGGACACACTACCCCTTCGCTAGATCGTCCTTGTTTGGCTAGTCACTTCTTTGCTTTTTTTTTTTCTGCACACACATGGCTGTTAGGTTTCTTAACCCATTTATCCGGATTGGAGATTTTCTCATCCCCAAGTTCCTCGAACTTTGTTCCCAACTTTCCTTCTGAGCAATGACCCAATGTCTAGCTCCCAGGTCTTAACCTAGATAGGTGTGAGAAGGGACTTAAAAGTTCCTAACTCCCCATCTCCTAGCTCTGGTGGAATCTCCACCAAGGCACTCTGCATTGGTGGCACAGATGCCACTACTCACAGCATGCACCCTATCACTGGCAAGTCACTTATCGGTCGTATTGTTGAGGTACGCCAAAAGGCTGCTCAGTCCCTTTCTACAAAAGGCAAAGAAGTTGTCGTTGCTTCTGTGGGTCGCCGCAAGGCTACCCCTCAAATTCCTGCACCACCATGAGTCTCTATGCTTAGAGGCTCCACACATCAAGGCAGAGACCTGGAGCTTCCACTGCTCGCACACACCTTACGACTCGTGGATCATTTACTCAAGCCACACCTTGGGGAAACTCTTATGTTACCTCGAGTCAGCGTCTAGGATCAGGCCTCCTAAGGTCAAGTCATGTACACGTTATGCATGTGCATCCCACTACTCGAGCCAATGGTGTCATTGCGTCAACCCGAGTACACAGAAGACGACCGCCTCGTCCTCCTACTCAACACACACTAGCACACCCTGTAAAGGGCAGGATTTCACTTATTCTCTTATAGATACCACCTCGCAGTTCTTGGCCTTCTAAGGTCATACCACTTGTTCGAGTCCGGGCTGATCCCCAAGTCACCTGTGATCATTCTTCAAGGGGCACACATGCGTCGCCATCACAGATCGCCGCTCGCTCCCGATTCAAGCATCGTCATGAGTCAACCCTTCTCCTGCTTGCCTCTCCTCTATTCGATAAGCATCCCCAGCCCTGGTACTCGAATACCTTCCCCAAGAGTATCATCTTGAACTAGCCCTGCCATCTCGGTCATGCCTCTAGAGCTCATATGAGGGCTCGAGGCAGAGACCTGATGGGAGATCAAGTCCTTCACCCTCCTCAGCCTAAGATGACCCAAATTCCTGGCCCACACCCATTGCTTCACCTGATGGAAACGGCTCTTTCTTGCACAAGAAGGGCCAACCAGCTGCAGTCCCTTTCGCAATTCCGGCATGACGTCCATCAAAACCTCAAAGTTAAACGCTATAGGGGTCTGCAAGTTATGACTAAGGAAGCACCAAGATGGTCGAGGCACCCAGCTCTGACGACCCTTTTCACCTAAACCCTTCTATCCTCTTCAGATGACAAAGCTTAAAGAAGAAATATGTCAATCCTGCACTGTGGTCAGTGTCGTAGAAGATGACCCAACCACTCAGCAGCCACGGTCTCAAGACCGTCAAGAACCGGTCTTCACATGATTGGCATACAAGACTCGAGTACAGTCGGGGCATGCTACGCCCTTGATAACTGATCTATTGCATTTGAATCGTCAGACTCGGAAGTCCACAACTGCACCCAAGGTTGACCTCCTTGGAGAAACTGTCAACATTATGGTTGTAAACGAACCTAGCAACAGCCAGGAAGAGCTCATGAATAGGTTCGAAGACATGGTGCGAACAATGATGGATAAGATCGATCTCATGGAAAGCACGCGGTCCTCAATCAACATATCCCCTCATGAGGCCAACTCCCATCACTCAAATGATGCACCTCCAAGGCATCCTCCCCCTCCTGCCTCACAGAACAATTCTGTCCCGCACCCCATCTCACAAGCTGACATTGACGCTACGGTAACCCATAGTTTTAAAAGCGGATAGATCCCGAGTATGCTGGGAGCAATGCTTTACCAAAATCCGTACCCCTCCTACATTGATCAGGTTCCATTTCCCCCATACTACAAGAAAGGGAAGTTTCCCCTGTTCGATGGTACAACCTCCCCACACCAGCATATTGCCCATTTCCAAGCGGCATGTCGAGAGACAGCGGCTGATGGGAGACTCCTTCTCCGTCAATTTGTTGAAACCCTTGACGGCCTAGCATTTCAGTGGTATGCTTAGCTTCCCCCAAACTCAATACATATTTGGGAGGAAATGGAGAAGCTGTTCCACCAATGCTTCTACGAAGTCGGGAGAGAGGTCCAAACCATCGAGCTTCTCACTTTGACCCAAGAACCCAATGAACCTGTTGATTAATTCATAGTAAGATGGAAAGAATTGGATGCTTTCCATCCTAATCCTATGCATGAGAAGGAAGTAGTTCAAACCTGTGGGAAAAACATGCGACCTGAGATTGCCCTAGATGTTGAGGCTCCAATCCGACCTCCATGTCAGAGCTAATATCTAAGTCAGTCTGCATAGAAAGCCTGTCACATCTCCACGGCGAGTCGGGACAACAGTCTGCAAGCTCAGGAAACAACCAGGGCAATGGTAGCTCTCAGGCCAATACCCAGGGCAGTCAACAAAAAGGAGTGATCAGTGCAACCGTCACTGTCAATGACCCAAAGAAGGCTCCCTCCCAAACCTCTCCAAAGGGTTAAGCACAACAAAAGCGCCTCAATCACGCAAACAACAATAGTCATACAACCGGGTACCCCCACCTGTGAACCTTAATCGAGATGATTATTGGACCAGCCATAAGAATAAAGTCTACCCTTTTGAAAAGGAATGATTCCCTGCACTACTCTGATTATTACTCGAACAGAACATGATCGAGCTGCCAAAGACCAAGTTCCCTGATCAAGCAAGACTCGATGCCCATGCGCATCATAGTGCTTATCATCAGAGGATAAACCACCCCATAAAGGAATGCTACACGTTAAAAGACATCATCGAAGCCTTGATCTAGAAGGGTCAGAGAAAGCTTGAAGAGCTAAAGAACGCCTTCGGGGTAGCAGAAACTTCCCACGCAATGACAGTCCAAGAGGAAGACGAAGCACCTGATCTTCTTCGCGCCTTGTTCTTTATGATGCTTCAAGAAGGCCTCATCACACCAAAACCGGCACGGCAGCCCCGACGCCTTGCTTAAGGAATTGAGAACCATTCGTGCCCGTACCATCAGATATGGGGCCACGACCAGAGCGAATACTCCAGTTTCCATGATATAATCACAAAGAAAATACAGGGATACCAAGTGCCTTGTAACGTTCCAGAAAGAGATCCCCAAATCACTGCTCCATTGGTGCGAGAAGGGCTGCTAACACAAGACCTGGGTAATGATGATTCAGATCATGTCGATCCCTCAACTTCGCAGCCATGGATAGTCCACCATGAGTGGAGCAGACTCAAGTACTTAAGGCGAGAAGTAATTTGTCAAGCTAGGGTTGTTCATAAACTGAGCGAGACGAATCAAGCACTTCCAATAAAAACAAAGAAGAGACGGGCACCGAGGGCTGCTCGCCAGAGAAAGATAGCTCAACCATCAATTGAGCAAGAATTTCTCAGACCCCTTCCCCCATTGCCGACCTTACAGGACTTCATCCCCAGCATAATCATCCTTCCTTCTTCATCTCATCAAGAGGTCAACCCTGAGCCATCTTCTACTCGGGGCACGTCCAATGAAGGTGACGACGTTAAAAGCACTCCCCAACGGTCTAAGCAGGGGAAAGACTTAAAAGACTCCTTGCACACATCCAACTCTGGTGATGAAGTAAAAGCTGCCCAAATCGGTTCGATGAGGGGAATGACCTTAAAAGTCCCTCACCTACTGACTCTTCTTCTCCATCTTCTTCTTCTTCTTCCCCCTCCTCTTCTATGTCTCCTGCAAATACATCGAAGGAATTTCTAGACTTCGAGGCTCTTGGCAAAGAACTTGAAGGAATCAATATAAGCAGGACGCAGCGGAGGCGATTGAAAAAACGCCAGCCCAGGCAGCAGGATTCTTAACAGTTTCTGACGCCTTGGTGGCTCGAGCCAAGTCAGACCCATCTTCTTCCATCAAAAAGCATAAGAGGTCAATGCTAAAGAAACCCCAGTGGCCTCCTAAGCCCGACTTTGAGCTGGGAGAATCAAGAGAGCAGAATTGTTATTCTCAGGAAGTCTGTCACATGATGCAAATATCAGAAGCATCACCCAGCATGGGGCAAATGAGCTTGAGATTGGGGAAAACACTGCAACTTCCACCTCAAAAACCAGGCATCTTGAAGTTTCCTGGTGCACCACTTCTCCCTCACCTAAATACTCCAAGCAATATACCCATCCTCCAGCTCCCTAGGCTCCTTCCTCGCCCAAATACCCTGGACAATCCACCCATCCTCTAATTCCCTGGGATGTCGCTGGTCCCATATACCCAGCCACCTCCTAAGCCTCAACCTCAAACCTCTGTTCCACTAAAACAAACCTCTATCACCCAAACCAAGCTGGTCATGCAATCAAGTCAGCCAGTAAGCCAAAGTAAACCTCCTCCTTCTAAACCTGCTCCTCAACCTACTATACCACCCAAACTAGTGGCAGGGCCAGGAACACGAAAGGCTGATGAGGAAAAGGTGAAATATGATATGATAGGGAACTTGAGGAACTATCGTATGGCTCTGGTCTAGGCTCTGGTCCAGGATCTTTCTGATCCAAAGGTGTTCGAGGCTGAAGTGGAACTCATCCAGGTGGACCCATCAATCTTGAGCGGATGTATGGCGATCACCTTCTTAGAGGATGATCTGCAATTGGGAGAAAAATTTCACAAGCGCCCTCTTTTTGTGACTGGTGAATTACATGCATGCCCCATTAACCGAATTATGTTGGATGGAGGGTCAGCAATCAACCTTATCCCAAGGAGAATCCTCACTCAATTGGGATTAGGTTCTAAAGATCTCACTCTGATGCATATCATAGTCCAGGGATTCAACCAGTCATGAGAAAAGCCGAATGGCACCATCTGCCTTCGTCTCAAGATTGGTGAATTAAACGACTATGCTTAGTTTCATGTAATCGACACTAACACTTCCTACAACATCATTCTCGACCGCCCGTGGCTCCACGACCAGGGAGTGGTTCCATCCACATTGCACCAGTGCTTCAAGTATAGTCGAGATGGGAGACATCATACGGTCTACGCTAATAAAAGACCATTTCTTATAGCTGAAGCTCACTACGTTGATGTCAAGTATTACTTCACAGATTCGTTGTCATTCCAAAAACCAAATGATGGTGAATACAAGTCTGTGAGAAAGATAGAACCGTTGTCTCATGAAGATGTTGAGGACATCGAGCGAACACTGGTGGACATGTTCAAAGAAGAAGAAAGACAATGTAAAAACTCTTCCTCTGACTCCCCTTCATCCTAGCATGCCATTAACTACCCCTGAAGAAGCTCTATATTCACCTGAAGATGAAGCTTCTCCTCTGCTTCCAATCTAGAGCCACCTTTGCAAGAAGATGAACCAGAGGTCACTCTCGAGATTGATCAAGTCATGGGGATAGAATTCCCGGCTCCAAAGGTCACCTACACGCCAGACCATCAAAAAGTCATGCATGTCCCTATTGCACTCTTGAAAGCAGCAATGGTGCGCCAGCCACCATGGAATGTACTCCAAACCCAGACGACTATAAGCAAAGAGGACGCTCCTCGTCCCACTGAAGGGTCAGAACAGTGGTCAGCCACAAGTCTTGCGCTTCCCTAATTCTATGGGATGGAAGCAGTTCGAGAAAGCACAACATTCTCACCCTCAAGAGCATGATCTCTCGGCAGAGTTAAGAAGTGAAGTTCGTAGTCTCCACAGCCAACTGGAGGTTATGTGTATCACTTCTAAACATCTGAAGGAGTTCGTGCTTGAGACCAAGTGCTATGACGAACTTGAAACAAATGTGCCTCAAATAGAAGCTAAAGCTCCTTCTGATTGGACGATTTATAGCAAGCAAGCTCATCAAATGATGAGAAAAATGAATTATGAGCCCCTGTCCAATCAAACATTAAGAGGAGAAGAAGCAACTGCTCCTCTGCTTGAGGTCATTGGAACCACAGCAATTTGTCATAGGACAAAGCAAGGTTAAGGGTTTCCCTCGATAAAAGGGCAGAAACAGTAAAAGCCCTGAGACATGGCCTACCTAAGAAGGAGACGAGATGCAGCGAAACAAAGAAGAATGAAATCATGCAGCGAAACTAGTCAAAAGAGAAAAACAAGCATATCATTCATAAAATTTAAATTTTTTACAAGTGCTGACATATGGCAAAGGAAAGACACTCTAAAAAATGATCAATGATCTTATTGATCTCTGCCCTAGATGCTACAAAAGAAGCCTCAGCATGTTGAATACGCTCCTTCCATTCAACCACCATTTGAGCCTCCTGTTCCATGGAGACGGTTTTCGACTCGATGGTGCGACAGAGCTCTGATAGATCCTCAACCATGGAGGAATCCAAGGCCTTTCTCTTAATCATTTCCCTCTCAAGATCTATAAATTCGTCCTTCATCTTTCGCATCTCTGCCCTTATGGCTATCATCCTATTGAAGCAAGTTCTCCCCTCCATCTTGAGATCAAGCTAATGGGCAACCATAGTGGCCTTCTTCTCTATGCAGGAATCTATTTCCTCACATCGACGTGAGATCGATGCCTCCAAGGAAGCTACCTTACTACTCTCTACCTCATGATGCAACCTCTCCAGCCTCCAAATCTCCAATTCATCTAAAGTAGCACCAAAATGAGAGAGGACTTCTGGCGCATTCCCAAAAATAGTGGTCGCAGCAGCAAATTCCCTGAGTTTGGCCAATGCCTCGCCCATCTCAGTGAAAGGTAGCTCCCTTAAACCTTGGAGACCTGCACTGAGCATGTTGGTAATTATGTCAGAAACCCCGCTGAAGATAGGCCTGGGTGGTACTACCGGGTCCACCACCATTGAAGGAACTTCGATTTCCAAGACTGGGCTTGAAGGGGTGATAGCAGGTGAGTCACTGGCTCTTCTGAGGCAATTGTGAAGCCCAAAGCCTCGAGCATCTCAGATTCAAAGGCAGCCCCAGCCTTAACCTACCTGGTCTCCTCACCTTGGTCTTCACTTGCTGGAGCCACCACTCCGGTCTCAGTGTGCTCCAAAGCAATCTCCTCCCCTTGTCTCTCACCCTTTGCGATGGCCTCAACACGCTCAAGGCCAGCATCTCTTCCTTGTTCCTCACTCTCTTGAACTATCACTTTTTCTTCGATAAGTTCAGAGGCCACCCCTTCTATTTGGCCTTCATTTTCTAAGATCACCACTTCAGCCTCAGCCATGGCCTCTTCTACCTGGCCCACATCCTCAACAGCCAGAACCTCTGTCGCAAAAAGCTCAACCTCTTCATCTTCTTGACCTGCGCACTCTGGGGCAGCAGCCTCTTGATGATCAAGAGCCTCACTAACCATAAGCCGCTCCTCTTGAAAGATTACTGGGCCCTCATTATCCATTACCGTAGCCCCTGTCTCAGTCGGGGCAGTAACTTCCTGAGGATCAGAGGCCATGTCAGTGTCAAGTTCCTCTCCTTGGGCAAAGATTTCAAGGCCTTCAGCCTCCGGATCTGTTTCAGAAACCACCCTTGGACTTTGAGGTACCACCACAAGTTCTGGAGTCACGTCTCGATCAGAAACAATGACAATAGGCTCAAAGGGGTCGGATTCATCCACCTCGGTCTCTGAAGAGGTAGAAAACAATTCAGGACAGGCAGAAGATGATCGAGAAAGGGCAGAAGGTAACACTGAGGGAGCAGCTAATGATTCAGAGGAGGAAGAGCTACCTCCTGATTCTAAAATGACAGGAAGTTTGGCTCCCCTACGTCTTCGAGCAGGTCTAACAGCCTGAGTTGGTGCATGAGTGCCGATAGGGGTAGGTTTCCTTTTCTTCCCTCCTACTGGAGGAGAAGCAGCTGCCTCAGAACTCCCCACTTGTGAAGAGCCTGCAACAAGAGCACTGTGAGGACCGCTCCCGATCAAAGCGTTCAAGTCTTGGATTGGACGCCCTTCATGACCTGGGACATTTTGGCCCTCCCTCCATTCGAAGACAGAGCTGAGTTTATCGAAAAGGCTCTCTGCCCTCTTCTCTATGGCTAGAAATTGCGGCGAAGTGTTGTCAGCCGCTATCTCCCAAGGAATCTCAAGAGCCTACCAATTCTAGGGGTAGCCCAAGTCAAAGACCTTGCCAAGAGCGAGAGCGTTGATGCTCCTCCTTTGTCTAATATCGTGACACCAATTGTAGTTTTCCCCTTTCTAGGAGTGCTCACCCTCCCAGTATCCTGAGTTGGTAATCCTCAACCAACATGCGTAGGCCTCGGTCACTTGGAGCCTATTGCCAAAGTGGGGTAACGCATACTTGCTAATCTCCATCACCTCCAAACATGTGGACCACGCAGTCCGTATATGCTCTGGCAGCTAGGATTCTCGAAGAGTCCCAAGCTCTTCCTTCTTCCTGGTGTTTACTCTACTATTGGGCTTTTCAAAAAACAAAGAGAAGGGGCAGCTCCGATCAAGCCCATGCTGACGGGCGAAGCGAAGAGGGAAGTACCCTTCTAATTTGGCACTGTGCGGGGTCCGATAGGGCAAAGCCCCCCCCCCCCCTCCCCGTTCTAATGCTCAAGATGAACATGATCTCCCTGATAGTTGTGGGAGCACCGTCCAACTCCTTCCCTAGTTCATCAATAAAGGAGCAGTTAGTAAAACTCCCAACTGGAAATGAGACCCGCAGCATACTTGAGAAGTCATTCCCAAACAAGTTTCGAGCCTTCCCTGGGCTATGAAAGAAAGCCTTTTGACCAACAATTCTCATCAAGAAGGGGCACATTTTCTCCCCCAAACCCAGACTCCTAATATAGGTGGTAGGGAAATAGGCCCCTAGCCACCCATACACATAATGGATGGGGAATGTTGTCTTAAAGTCCCCTGGAAAGGCTTCACCCTCGACAATGCCATTGCCCCCCTCTTTGCCTTTGTAGGCTTTCCCCCTCGAGATGGCTCCCAGTCCATGGTAGATGTTGCATGAGACTGGCTGAGCAAAAGCGTACTAGTGCCCTCTTGCCATATCGTAAGCTACATAGAATGTGCCTGGACGAATGTTATCTGGCCCTCCAAGAATAGCGAATTTGCATAAGAATATGGGCCAAGAAGACGGAGTCATCACTGGTCCCAGATTGATAGATGGGAGGCGCCCCCTTTACAAACTGCCTTCCCCTTCTTTTTTCTCAAAGTACCTCGACCATCCTCAAGGTAATCCTAGCAAAAGAATTTCACCCATTCGGTGAAGGTTACCCGACCATTGCTAGACTTGGAATGAAGCAACAGATATATCTCAAAAAATTTATGAAGACTAGTAGGCGGTTTCTCTCCCCCTAGCTTAGAACTATCAAAGATGACCGAGTTCTGAGGCACGAACTTGTCATACATTCCCTTGATCAATGGAAGGCCACCAATGAAATGAAGATCCGATAAGGAGATTCTTGCCACCCCATGCCCAAGGAGCCATGTGTTGCTAACATGACTCCATGTCTCCAGCAGTACCTTAACAGTATTTGAGCACCGATCTAATAGCCAGCTGAGCATTGAACAGCTACTAGCAGAGAAGCACGCTCAAGGATGCTTTTGTGTGACCCTGGCACCTTGATGGTCCAAGAAGAGTACCCCTTTAGATATTGGTGCTCCCCTTGCACTCGGAGCCCAGAAGAAGACCATATTAGCCCCTTAGTCTTCACCATTCTCTTCCTCAATGTGGGCAAATTGGCGCCAGAAACCACATTCCTATGCATGCAATGAAGGAGGGCGACCCCTTCTTCGATACTGACGTTTCCGTCATTCTCCTCCCTAACCTCAAAGCGAACAGGGTCGGTAATAAAGGTGACACTAAGAGGCCACTTTGGCTTGCATAGCGTGTCAATTAGCCAAATGGGGCTTGCCCCTCACTAAACTTTCACTAGGAAAATCTTCAGTGTCAAGCTCTCCTCCCCTTGGAAGGTTCTTCACGTTAGGGATTCTGTGAGAAGGCCTAGCCATCATATAAATTTTAAGGACTCACTCATGTGCGTGAATCACTAAGGCACAGGCTAGTGTCAGCTGTGTTTGCTAAAGCCCACCTCCAGCTGTGTTCTAAGAGGCCCAATGGCGGCTGTGTTCGCCAACGCCTAGCGCCAGCTGTGTTTGCTAATGCCTAGCGTCGGCTGTGTTTGCTAAATGCCTAGCACCGACTATGTTTGCTAACGCCTAACGCCGGCTGTGTTCGCTAATGCCTAACACCAGCTGTGTTCGCTAATGCCTAGCATAAGCTATGTTTGCCAATGCCTAGAGCTGACTGTGTTCACTAATTCCTAGCAATGGCTGTGTTTTCAAAGGACTATTGTTGCTCATGTTCAAATCTCTTGCATGTACTACAAATTGTGCACGTGTCACCTTGAGCCCCAGCATGCCGCCGAACAACTGCCGACGATGATGTGGTCTGAAACACATCCTTGCGTGTGGACTGGCAGTTGTTCACCTCCCAATGACCCTTCGTCTTCAAGCTGTTGATCACTCCCCGCAACCTCTCGGTTTCTCACCGGCAAACTCCCCTCTTCTGCCAAAAATCGACTATGACACCTTCCCTTTTTTCTTCCTGATGGCAAAAAACAATGAGAAACTCGCAAAAACCCAGTGGAAGTTTCCCAGTAGTTCCTTGCCGTAACTTCTACCCCTTTCCGGCTATCCCAAGTTATGGCCAGAGTTTCCCCCTGCTTCATGGTGAATCCCATATTTTTCTCACTAAAACCTTCGCCACAAAGCCCTGCAACCTCCTATGTCTCTCTCGCTCCCAGCCGAAACCCTCTTACAACCAAAACTTCAGGCACCCTGTGTTTTCACCGGAGTTCTCGTCGGAAGCTCTCTCTCACTATTAAACTTACTCATTTTACCTTTGGTGAAACTGTAAAAATGGGGTTTACCCCCATATATAGGCGATATTCCTCTAAAGTGCCCCCAACAAATCGAGAATTCTAGGCACGTCCCTGAAGACCAAACGGTATTGGGCTGGACCGAAACGGACGCTTACCACCACCCATGAAGCCCCCATGCATCAGAGACCAGGACCGGGTCAGGCTTAGGCCTGAGGCCCGAATACAGGTCACCGCAGCCTGTGTTCTCTAAACCCCAGCGCCAGCTATGTTCTCAAAATCTCAGCATCGGCTGTGTTCTCGAAACCCCAGCGCCGGCTGTGTTCGTAAAACCCCAGTGCCGGCTGTGTTCTCAAAAGCTAGTGTCAGCTGTTCCCAACACTGGTTGTGTTCTCAAGTCTATCGTTGTGTGTGTTGCCACTGCGCACGCTAACGCCGTGTGCGTTATCTCCGCCCGTGCTAAGCACCATATGCGTTAATGCTACTGCCATTCAAGCCCATCGCCGCTTGTGTTACGCTCCTCATGCTAGTGCCGCACATGTTCTAGTGTCGCATGTGCTAGAACCTGATCACCGCTGTGTGTGTCCAACCACTATCCCTAGTGCAGTTGCACCCAGGCCAATGCACTCAGGCCGTGACTTGTCATCCCCAGTAAGAGTCACACCCGTACTGCAGCTCATTATCCCTATTGGAGTTAGGAACATTCTCACCTCCCCCAGTGGATTTGTTTCGCACAAAGTCCTTATTCATTTGCTATCTTATCCCCAAAGGAATCAGATTACCTTCCATAAACCTATTCTCCATCGAGTCTCATTTTTCACCCCTAAGGAGTCACACTCACACCCTAATCCCCAGCGAAGTTTGATTCCGTTAGCCACTCCTCGTAGGGTCACCATCTCCATCTAAGCCCTCTGCTTGTGTATGGCCTTCACTACTTTATCCCCAGGGAGTCAGATTACCATCCACTGACCTATTCCCCATTACGCTTCACCAACATGACAACCCACACAATGGTCTGTGTTGCATGACCTTAAACTACTCAGTAATGGTCTGTGCTACATGACCTTAAACTGCACAGCCATGGTCCGTGCTATATGATCCTAAACTGCATCGCCAAGGTCTAAACTATATGGCATAAACTGTAGCGGAGGTCTAGTTGCATGACCTTAAACTGCATAGTCTTAGCTGCATGACTCTAAACTGCATAGCCATGGTCCGAGCTATATGACCTTAAAAAATAATGTACGTCCTGACCACATGACGTTAAAAGGCTTAGCATCATGGTCAAAACTATATGACCTTAAACTATAGCTGACGTCTAATTGCATGACCTTAAACTGCATGGTTCTAGTTGCATCACTCTAAAACTGCATAACCATGGTCCAAGCTATATGACCTTAAACCATAATAGACATCCTGGCCGCATGATGATAAATTGCTTTGCACAAGGTCCCGAAGGCATGACCTTAAACCCGCCCCCACACTCGCGCACATGCCCATTACGTGCATTTTCGTGTACTTCTTCCCTAACCGACCAGTCCATGTGCGCGCACCACCTTCATAACTCCCCAGTGAATTGTTTCATTATCATTCATCATTTCCCAGTGAGTTTCACTCGTGCTCACAAAACGGCGAGCCATCCCACCATCCATACTCACCGTCAGCTAGTGGGTCACCACTTTTCACCTACCATTCATACATCATCCATCTTTCATAGGTAGCCTCGCGCCATCTCCCCAAAGTGAGTCAAACCACCACCATACTCACTCTATGGCCTCCACAAGACTGTCATCCATCACCACCACGGTCCAGCTGTATTACTTTAAACTGTAGCGCACATCATGGCTGCATGATGTTAAGAGGCTTCACATATGTCCCGAAGGCATGACCCTAAACACACCTTCACAAAAAAAAATAAGAAGAATGGGCATGATGTAAACGTCATGAGTAAAAATGATGGAGGGGCATGGTCACGAAACCATGAGTAAAAGAGTTCCATGAAAATGAAGACCCGGGCATGGTAGAAACCCAAAAAGGGCACCGTGAGTAAAAATGGAAGAATAAGGGTGGACATGGCCGAAAGGTCATGGGTAAAAGAGCCCTTAATAAAAAGAAGTTGGTAAAAATCGTCTGTACAACGCCACTTCCCAAGTCCAAGTGAAAACCCACAAAGGGTGCTTGGACCAATAAGAAAGTTGATGCAGCATTTGCCTCTATATGAGGCTTCAGCCCACATTCAAAGCGAAAAATCCCTGGTGTCACAATGCTAGGATCCAAAAGTACGAGCTTCAAGGAAAGATTCCAACAGCCTGAGTCCATTCGTGAAAATGACTCGGAGGATAGAAGACTTGCCAAGAAGGCAAGACAAGTCTCAAGAAGAAGAGCACTACTCCCACGAGGTCGCTAATGCACTTAAAGATGCTGAAGACTGTTTAAACGTTTTTCAGTACCTTGGTCCCTGATAGGAAGCAGGTCAATAGAGCCAACAAAACAGTGGAAATTCCCGATAGTCTCATAATGGCCCTTGAATTGGTCAAAGATCTTCATCAGCACTTCAAAATACCACGTGCCAAGTTTCATCATGATCGGACATGTCTAACGCAGTGAACATATAGAAACAATTTCAACGAAATCGGTCTCCAGTATCCTGAAATGGACCCTGTAACTAGATCCATACTTTTGGTGCATCAAATAGCTGTGGGACCACCGATATTAGATCGGGCATGATCGAAAACCTTTATGGTCAAGTTTAGGCTTAATCGGTCACTCCAAGACAAAGTTATGGGTACAAGACTAAAAAGGGGTAGGCCACACACTATCCTCGTATGGCCACCCCGCATCAAAACAACATTAAAGGTGGTTGTTTTCACAGTCACAAGCAGTTACTTTCGGGGCCACCTATATCCCAACGTTTCAAGTCGAATCGCTTTCAAATTTGGTGAGTGTGTTTGTCTCATTAAGACAAGCAATTCGATATATGGGACGTCCCGTGACGATGCCCGAGCAGAGAGAAAAACTAAATGAAAGTCACCGATCCGTGAAGGAAGTTGCAGAAAATTCATCAGCAGCATGCCTCGTTCGAGCAGCCAGATCACGACGCTCGCATACCCGATCGGTATGAACCCAATTGCATTATGTGCGTGAGATCCGAGGCTATCTTTGATCTGAAACCTCGCAAACAATGAATGGTTGGATTTTACACACGAAGGTGTGTAAATTTTGGCCGCTGGATTTCAAGATTCTAGTAAAAAACTCAATACGACAAAATCTTCATCCAGACATGAAATCAAGCTACGTTTGTTGCAACATGATCGTGACGACATGTCCTGTGTGATTCAATGAAGAAATCATGAAGAAACATTAAGAAACGAGCATACGATGGATCCGAAGTTTTCAAGATTCATCCAAAATTCAAGTCTCATGATCATGGCTCAAAAACATGATTCATGGCTCTTATCAAAATGGTCGTCATGCCGAGCCCTACAAAAAAACAATAATCTTTCAATAAAAAAAACGACCTCGAGTCAGCCTCAAAAGATCACGCAAGTTCTCGGGCAACAGCAGAGACTGTTCTGATATTCCACACATTGTTAGGTAGGGGCAAAATAGCCCTTTTGCACCAATTTTTAGAATTTCTTTAAATTCAATTAAATTGTAATTATCTTCAATTCTAGCTAGTTTTTTGGTGTACACCCACGTTTTAGCCCAACTCTATATAAACATGCAAAGCTAAATTGTAGATACCTTCGGTTCATTTTGCATTGATTCAATAAAAATTTCCATTCTTTCTTAAGTTCTTGGGTATGTATTAGAGAGAGAGAGGAGAGAGAAGAAAAGGGTAAATACCCTTCAGGCTGATAACTTTCTCTCTCCTCCCCTCTTTCTCTTTCCTCCCCTCTTTCTCTCTCATCCCCTTTATCTCGTCTCTCTCTTGCTCTCTCCTCCCACTTTCTCTCTCCTCCCCTCTATCTCATCTCTATCTCTTTTGCTCTCTCCCCCTCTATCTCTCCTCCCCTCTTTCTCTCTCCTCCCCTCTTTCTCTCTCCTCTTCTCTTTCTCTCCTCCCCTCTTTCTCTCTCCTCCCCTGTTTCTCGTTCTTATCTCTATCACTCTTCTTCTCGTCTCTATCTCCTTCTCTTTTAAAATCTGTCGGTGAAGCCTAGCACCAGTTGGATTTCTCTCTCTCCTTCACTTTTGAAACCAGTCGGTGAAGCCTAACGCCCGTTGGATTTCTCTCTCTCATTCTCTTCTGAAACCAGTCGGTGAAGCCTAGCGCCGGTTGGATTTCTCTCTCTCCTCTTTTGAAACCAGTCGATGAAGCCTAGGGCTGGTTGAATTTCTCTCTCTTCTTCTCTTCTGAAACCAGTCAACGAAGCCTAGTTCCGGTTGGATTTCTCTCTCCTTCTCTTCTGAAGCTAGTCGGTGAAGCCTAGCGCCTGTTGGATTTCTCGCTCTCCTTCTCGTATGAAGCTAGTCGGCGAAGTCTAGTGCCAGTTGGATTTCTCTCTCTCCTTCTCTTTTGAAGCCAGTCGACGAAGCCTAACTTCGACTGTGTTTTCTCCCTCTTCTTCAGGCACAGTTGGTAAAGCTTAGTGTCATCTACATCTTCTCTCTCCTCTCCTTTGTATAACACAGTCGATGAATCTTAGTGCCGACTCCATTTTCTCTCTCTTCCTTCTCACACAGCTGGCAATGCCTAGCACCGACTGTATCTTCCTTCCCTCTCTCTCTTTTGTTCTCCTTCCTTTCATACTCTTCTCTTCCTTTCTTCTCTCTCCTTCCTTCTGTTCCCTTCTTCTCTTACTTCACTTCTTATTCTTTCTTCATAACCATCATTCTATTACTCTTTTATTCAACTAAGAGGGATTGAAGTTTGCCTCTCATGGTAGTCCTGTCATCTAACCGTAATGTTGTTGTGCCAGGATTACTTGGCCCGCTTTATTGCCACGACAGACTAACCATCATGCCTAACTAGTTGGTACTGGTAATGACGTCCAGTAGTAATCTTGTGAGCCGGTCTTAGTTATTGAGCCCGTTTTACTACCACATCAGCCAAATGTTCATTAACTTCGTCACCACACTAATCCTCCCGTTCAATCAAATTCTTCTCTCCCCCGTCTTTCTTCTCTTATTTTTCTTTTTGAATGTGCATGCTTTTGTACGTTCATCAAAGAGGAAAAAGGTGAGGTCTGACCCTCCTGTCTTATAACCTTTGGCATATATGTGTGTGATTACAGAAAACAAGAAGAATACAAGCTAAGGGAGGTGATTCTGAACAGGTTTATTACTAGGGGGCTTTCTTCGTGATCCAAGAGGGCGCCCACGCGAGCCAGCCCTAGTAAGTCTCAAACCCACCGTAATTCCTCCCTCACAAGTTGGTAACACCAGCCTCCATTCTTGATCGAGGTTCTGGAGAAAGCGATCTCAAAAACGTCCCAAGTTTCCCTCAAAACCCGAGACGTGTGCCGCCTGATCCCCAAAAGGATTTGGAGGGCAAGATCGAGGCACCTAACCAGCTTGGCGACTCCACTAGGGACTTACTACCCCTTAGTCAGATCGTTATTGTTTGGCTAGTTTCTTCTTTTATTATATGCTTTCATTATCTTTTCACATTTTATTTATGGCTTACGGGTTCTGGATTTATCCTGATCGGCGATTTTCTTATCCCCACATTCGAGAGTGTCCTAGGGAACAAGCTCCTTTGACTTCGTTCCCAACCATCCTCTTGAGCAAAGACCCCTTGTCTAGCTCTCAGGTCTTAAACTGAACCGATGTGAGGCGAAACTTAAAGGTCCCTCACTCTCCATCTCCTCGCTCCGGTGGAAATTCCACCAAGGCACTTTGCATCGGCAAGACCTCTATTGCCCCACACAGCATGCACCCAGCCACCGGCAAGCCACTTGTCGGTCGTGATCTTGAGGTATGCCGGAAGGCTCCCCAGTCCCTTTCTGTAAAAGGCAAACAAGTTGTCATTGCTTCTGTGTGTCACCATAAGGCTACCCCCCACATTTCTTCACCATTGGTCTCTATCCTTAGAGGCTCAGCACATCGAGGCGGAAACCCAACGGTCTCCACCCCTCACACATACCACAAGGCTCGTGGCTTACCCACTCGAGTCACACCACGGGGCAACCTTTTTGTTACCTCGAATCCGTGTCCAAGATCAAACCTTCCAAGGTCAGGTCCTGTGCAAGCTACTCATATGCATTCCATAGCTCGAGGCAACACCATTGTTACATCAACTCGGGTACACAAGAGATGACCCCCTCCTCCTCCTACTCTACACACAGAAAAGCACCCTGTAAGGGGCAGGCCTACACATGTTCTCTTACAGACACCTGCTCGTAGTTCTTGGCCTCCTAAGGCCACATCACCTACATGAGCCTGGGCTGACCGTCAGGTCTCCCGTAATCCTTCTTCAAGGGGCACACACGCATCACCATCACAGATGTCCTCTCGCCCTAGACTCGGGACTTCGCATGACTCATTCCTTCTCCGACCCACTCCTCCTTCATCGAGCATGCACCTTCAACCTTGGCACTCGAAGGTTTTCCCTAATAGTATCATCATGAACCAGCCCCGTCACTTTGGTCGTGTCTCTGGAACTCATAAGAGACCTCGGGGCATTGACCTAATGGAAGATCGAGTCCTTCATCCTCCCCAGCCCAATATGATTCAAGTTCCTGGCCATCATCCATTGCCGCACCTGATGGAGACAGCTCTCTTCTGTGCAAGAAGAGCTGACCACCCGCAACCTAGATTACAGTTTTGGCATGAGGTCCATCAAAACCTCAAGGCTAAATGCGATAGAGGTCTGCAAATTTTGACTAGGGAGGTGACCGAGGCAATCAAATTAACCAATTCTGACAAACCTCTTCACTTGAATCCCTTCTACCCCCTTCAAATGATGAAGCCTGAAGAAGAGCTTCATGAGCCCTGTGTTGTTGTTACTGTCATAGAAAAAGGCCCAGCCCCTCAACAGTCACGGTCTCAAGACCGTCGAGAATCGGTCCAAAGGCGATCAGCATACAAGAGTCAAGTTCAGTCAAGGCATGTTGGCCCCCTACTGACTGACCTACCACGTACGATCCGATAAGTTCGCAAGCCCTTAGTGGCCACTAACGTTGACATCAATAGAGAAACAGTTAGTATAATGGTTGTAAGCAAGCCCGGTGATGTGTAGGAAGAGCGCATGAACAAGTTTGAGGATATGGTGCACGCGATGATGAACAAGATCGACCATATTGATGTCCAACGCTAGCCGGTTGACCTTGAGGTCAATTCCCATCACTCTGATGTGCATCTCCACGGCAGCCCCCTCCTTCTACCTCACAGGACAATTATGTCCCTCATCCCGCCTCTCAGACAGACATTGATGCTATGGTCACCCATAGCCTAAAGAATAGACAAATCCCAAGGATATAGGGTGCAACGCCTTATCAAAGGCCATACCCCTCGTATATTGATCAAGTCTCGTTTCCCTCATATTATAAGAAAGGGAATTTTCCTTTATTCGACAGAACCACGTCCCCAAACCAGCATATTTCCCACTACCAGGCAGCATGTCGAGAAACAGTGGCTGACGGGGGACTTCTTCTCTGACATCTCAATGGAATGCTAGACTTCGTTGAGACCCTCGATGGCCCAGCATTTCACTGGTATGCTAGACTTCCTCCAAACTCAGTGCATACATGGGAGGAGATCAGGAAATTGTCCTATCAATGCTTCAATGAGGTCGAGAGAAAGGTTCAAACCATCGACCTTCTCACTCTGACTCAAGACCACATTAAGCCCATGGATAAGTTCATATCAAGATGGAGAAATTTGGATTCCCATCATCCTAATCCTATGCCTGAGAAAGAAGAAGTCCAAACTTGCGTGCAAAACATGCGACCAGAGATCGCTCTACATGTCGAGGCTTCTAATCCAACCTCCATGTCAGAGTTGATCTCTAAATCAGTTCGCATAGAAAGTTTATCACGCCACCATGGTGGGACACGATAACCATCTACAGGATCAGCAAACAATCGGGGCAACGGTAGCTCTCGAAATAACACACGGGGCAGCCAACAGAAAGGGGTAATCAGTGCAGCCATCATGGTCACAGATTCAAAGAAGGCTTCCTCCCAGACTTTGGACCTCTCTAAAAGGGTAAGCACGGTAAAGGTAACACCCCAGGCTGGCAAGCAACAATAGTCGTACAACAGGGTACCCCCACCAGCCAACCCTGATCGGGGTGATTATTTCACCAGGCATAAGAACAAGGTCTATCCCTTCGAGAAGAAATGGGTCCCTGCGCTATTCCTATAATTATTTGAACAGAATATGATCCAGCTTCCAGAAGCCAAGTCCCCCGAGCAACCTGGCCTTGACACTCAGGCAAATCATTGTGCCTACCATCAGAGGATCAATCATCCTACAGATGACTGCTACACGCTGAAAGATATTATCGAGGCCCTGATTCAGAAGGTCAGATAAAGCTTGAAGACTTAAACAAGGCCTTTGGGGTAGCCGATGCCTCCCATGCCGTAACCATCTTAGAGGAAGACAAAATGCCTGCTATCCTTTACACCTTCTTCATTATAATGCTTCAAAAAGGCATAATCACACTGAAGTAGGCAAGACAACCCCCTTACCTTGCTAAGGGGACTAAAGATCGTTGGTGCCCATATCATTGGGCCATTACCTGTCGGAATGCACAAGCTTCCTTGATATATATTCACAAAGAAAATGTGAGAATGTCAAGAGTTTTACAATCACCCCATAAGTGATCCCCAATTCATTCCTCTATCGAGGCAAGAAGATCTCACAAAGCAGGACATTCCTATCAATGACTCGGACGCCGCCGAATTCTTGACTTCCCAACTATAGATAGTCTACCATGGCCGAAGCAGACTCAAGTCCTTAAAGTGAGAAGCAGTTTGCCAAGCTAGAGCTATTCGCAAGCGCAGTGAGACGAATCAAACATCACCTCAGAAAACCAAAAATAGACGACCACCAAGGGCTACTCGCTGAAGAAACAAGACCACTCAACCCACAGTCGAGCTGGAATTTCTCAAGCCCCTTCCTCAACTGCCAACTTTACTGAACTCCATCCCTGACACAATCCTTCTTCCTTCTTCATCCTATCAAGAAGGCATTCATGTGCCATCTCCCACTCAGCCCACGTCCAATGAGGGTGATGACGTTAAAAGCACTCCCCAACGGTCTAAGCAAGGAAAATACCTAAAAGACTCCCTGCACCCTTCCAACCCTGGTGATGACGTAACAAGTTGCCCAGATCGGTCTGATGAGGGGAACAACCTTAAAAGTCCCCCACCTTCTAACCCTTCTCCTTCTTCTTCTCGTGCTTCTCATTCTCCCTCTTCTACGTCCCTTACGGGTACAACCTTGATATGCAAGGCTTCGAGGCTCTCGACGGAGAATTCGAAGGAATCAATATAAGCAGGACACAATGAAAATAATTGAGAAATACCTTTGCACAAGCAGCAGGATTCTTAACAGTTGCTGATGCCCTGGCAGCTAAAGCTAAGGTAGAGCCACCATCTTCAAAGAAGCGCAAGAAGTCGAAGCTAAAGAAACCCCAGTGAAGCCCTGAGCCTGACTTTGAGCAGAGACTGAGAGAATCAAATGGGAAAAGCTCCTATTCTCAGGGAGCTTGCCACATGGTGCAAATTTAAGGAGCAATGCCCACCACGGGGAAAATAAATCTCAGATCAGGGAGGACGTTGCAGCCTCCACCACAGATGTCGAGCACCTTGAAGTTCCCCAGTCTTCTACTGCCCCCTAATCCATAGACTAGTCTACCTATCTTATAGCTCCTCGTGCTCCTTCCCAATCCCAATACTTCAAATAATCCACCTATTCTCCAATTCTCTGGGACCCCTTTGATCCCATGCACTCAAGTCTCTTCCAAAACCTGAAACTTCCATCACTCAAACCAATCCCGCTGTGCAACCAAGTCAGCTAGTCAACGAAAATAAACCTTTTTTACCCAAACCTGCTCCTGAACCCAACATACCACCCAAATCAGTGGTAGGACCAGGAGCAAAGGGCCTTGATCAAGAAAAGGTGAAATATGATGTGTTAGGGCATCTATAGAAACTTTCAGCTCTTCTTAGAGTCTACGATGCCCTCATACTCTCGAAGGATTACTGGATGGCTTTGGTTCAAGCTCTCGCTAACCTAGAAGTTTACGAAACCGAAGTAGAACCCATTGAGGTAGACCCAGCGATTCTATAAGCATGTATGCCAATCACCTTTACAGAGGATGGTCTGCAGCTAAGGGAAAAGTTTCATAATCACCCTCTCTTTGTTACTGGCGAATTACATGCATGCCCCATCAATCGAATTATGTTAGATGGAGGGTCGGCAGTCAACCTTATTCCAAGGAAGATCCTTACTAGATTAGGGTTGGGGAGCAAAGATCTTACCCTGACCCATGTCACGGTTCAAGGGTTCAACCAGTCAAGAGAGAAGCTAGCTGGCATAGTACGCCTTCATTTTAAAATCAGTGAGCTGAACAATTACACTCAATTTCATGTAATCGACACTGACACTTCCTACAACATTCTCCTCGATCGACCATGGCTCCATGACCAGGGGATGGTTCCATCAACATTACACTAATGTTTCAAGTATAGCCGAGCGGGAGACAACGGGAGACAACATACGGACTATGCTGACAAAAGACTGTTCCTTATGGCCGAAACTCACTATGTCGATACTAAATATTACTTCACAGATCTGGCTCGTCCCAGAAGCAAAACGATGGAAGCCACAAGTCTACAATCAAGACGGCATCTTTATCTCATGAAGATGTTGAAGATGTTGGGAGAACATTGGTGAACAAGTTCAAAGAGGAAGAAAGGTAGGGCATAATTTTTCCCCCAACCACCCTTCATTCTAACATCCCTCAAGAAATTCTTCTTCTCTTGAAAAGGAGTCTTCACCCTCTACCCCATTTCTGAGCTACCTTGGCCGGAAGATGAACCAGACGTCATTCTTGAGATTGAGCAAGCCATGGGGATAGAATTCTCGGCTCCAAGGATCACCTATATGCCAGACCAACAAAAAGCCTTGCATATCCCCATTGCTCTCTTGAAAGTCTAAGCGACGCGACAACTGTCGTAAAATATTTTTCAAAATCCAGTGGCAATAAGTATAGAGGATGCTCCTCAGATCAGTGACCAGCTGAAAGTTCTACTTTTCCCCGACCTCTCAGAAGGAGAGCAGTTCAATGAAGAGAAACTTTCTTCCTCTCAAGGGTAGGATCCCCTAGTAAACTTAAGAATCGAAGTTTGCAATCTCGAGAGTCAATTGGAGGTCATGCATATCGCTTCAAAACATCTCAAGGAGTTCGTACCAGAGACTAAAAGCTATGAGGTAAATGCGCCGCTAATGGAGGCCTAAGCCCCTCCTGACTAGACTATCGATAGCAACCAGGCTCACCAAATCATGAGAAAAATGAAGTATGCCAATCAAACATTAAGAGGAGAAAAAGCAACGACTAGCCATTTCGAAGCTATCCAAGTCGCAGCCGCCCACCATGGGGCTAAACAAGGCCTAGGGTAAGTGTCGAGAGGCATTCAAAAAAGAATCACATGAGGTGCAGCAAAGTACGAAGAGAATGAAATCATGCAGCAAAGTCAATCAAAAGAGAGAAGCACTTTATTCATCAGTTAAAAACTTTTACAAAGTACTGGCAAGAGGAAATGACATGTTCAAAAACTATCAATCATCTTATTGATCTCTACATTACGGGCTGGAGGAGAAGTCTCGGTGCCCTGAACATGCTCCTTCAGTTCCACCATTGTTTGAGTCCCTCGCCATGGTTTCCAATTCAATTGTGCCATTGAGTTCAGACAAGTCTTCAACCAATGAGGCCTCCATAGCCCTCCTCTGAACCATTTCCATCTCAAGGCCCATCAATTCCTGTCTCAGTATTCACATCTCTTCTCTGATCTCGATCATTCTCTTGAAACTTCCTTATGCCTCCCTCTTGAGATCCTACTGACAGCAAGTTATCGTGGCCTTCTTCTCGATGCAAGCATCTATCTTCTCGCGACGACGCAAGATCGACTCCTCCAAAGAGGCTAGCCTGCTAGTTCCTTCCTCATGATGTAGCACTCCCAGCCGCCAGCTCTCCAACTCGTTTAGAGTTGCATTAAAATGGGAAAGCACTTCTAGTGCACTCCCAACCGCAGTAGTCGCAGCAAACTCCCTAAGTTTTGTCAAAGCTTCGCCCAGCTCATTGAGAGGCAGCTCCCTCAAGCCCTGAAGGCCTGCTCTAAGCATGCCTGCAATCATGCTATAAACACCACTAAAAACAGGCCTAGATGGTGCTGCTGAGACCACAACTGTTGAAGAAACCTCGACCTCAAGGACCGAGCTTGTTGAAGTGATAGTCATCTAAGCCACTGGATCCTTTGAAACAAGCGTAAAGCCTATAGCTTCTTGCCCCTCGGACTCAGAGGCAGCTCCAGCCTCAATCTACCTAAGTTCTTCAATGCCAGTCTCACTGTCTTAACCCTCTCTTATTGTGACCACTACTTGCCCTTCATCCTCCTGAACTGTCACCTCAGCATTAGCAAGTTCAGGAACTGCCTCTTCTCTTTGGCCTTTGTCAGCCAATTTATCTCTAGCCATGACTTCTTCCATTTGCCTTGCACCTTCAACAACCAGAACCTCGGCCACAGAGAGTTCAACTCCCTCATCTTCACGACCTATGCCCGCGGGGGCAGCAACCTCTTGGTGCTCAGGCATGACATCAACTTCAGGCTCTCCTCTTTAAGTCATATCCCCTACCTCGATCGGGGCACTACGCTCTTGATGCATGAAGGCCACATCAACATTAGAGCCCCTATCTGGAATAGTTGCTTCAAGGCCTCCATCCTCATCAGTCTCCATCCGAGTCGCCTCTAACTCAGGAACTACCCCTGGACTCAGGGGCACCTTCCCAAGATCTAGAGTCACCTCCCGATCAGAAGCAACGATGATGGACTCATAGCGACTGAAGTCATTTGCCTCAGTTTCAGAAGAAAAAGAAAATAATTCAAGAGAAGCAGAAGGTGGTCTAGATAGCCCAGAAGGTGATACTAGAGCAGTTCCTAAAAGATCAAAAGAGGAAGAGATACCTCTTGATGCTGACATCATAGGAAGCTTGGCACTCTTGCGCCTCCGAGTATGCCCATTAATTGAAGGCGATTCACGAGTATCGGCAGCTTGTCAAGCGCTTTCTTTTCTTCCCTCCTATCGGAGTAGGAGCGGCCTCTTCAGATCCACCTTCTTGGGAGGCCCTCCAACCAATTTACTATGGGAACCACTCTCGATTAGGGCGTTCAAGTCCTGTGGGGGACGCTTTTCATAACTAGGGACTTGCCACCCCTCATCCCACTCGAAGATGGAACTAAGATTATTGAAGACACTCCCAATCCTCGTCTTCATTGCAAGAAATTATGAAGAGGCCTCATCAGCCGCTATCTCACGCGGAAGCCCTAAAGCTCGTCAGTTGGAGGTATAATCTAAGACAATTACCGCATCAGTAGCAAGAGCATCCGCCAGTCTCCTTTGCCTGGTATCCTGGCACCAGTTACTATTCGCCCCTTTCAAGGGTGATCTTTATCCCAATATCCCTTGTTGGTGATTCTCCACAAGTTCACATAGGCCTTGGTCGTTCGGACCCTCTTGCCAAAGTGAGGTAATATATATTTACTGGTTTCTATCATCTCAAGACACATAGACCAAGCGGATCGTATATGTTCTGGCAGCACTCTCAGAGAGTTCCAAACTCTTTCGTCTTACCCTTGTTCACCTTACTTTGGCGCTTTTTAAAAAACACCTAGAAGGGGCAACCATGATCAAGCCCGTGTTGATGAGTGAAGCGGTGGGGGAAATACCCCCTCTAACCTGGCACTGTGCGGAGTCTAATAAGGTAGAACTCCCCCTCTGATGCTTAGGATGAACATGAGCTCCTTAATGGTTGTTGGAGCGTCGTCTAGCTCCTTCCTTAACTCATCAATGAAAGCACGGTCGGTGCAGCTCCTGACGGGGAAGGGGACCTACCTCATGTTCAAAAAGTCATTTCCGAATAGACCCCGAGCTTCCCCTGGCATATGATAGATAGCCCTCTGGTTGGCAATCCTTATCAAGAAGGGCCACAGTTTAGTTCCTAAGTACTGATGCTTGACATAGGTGTCAAGGAAATAGGCCATTAGCCACCCGTATATGTATTGCACAGGGAATGGAGTTTCGAAATCCCCGAGAAATGCCTCTCCCCCTACAACATCATTCCCTCCCTCTTTTCCCTTGTAGGCCTTTCCACAAGAGATGGCCCCCAAGCCATGGTCTATGTTGCACAAGACTGGTTGAGCAAGGGCATACTCACGCCCTCTGGCCATGTCGCACACCACATACAGTATGCCTGGACAAATGTCATCCCCCCCGCTAGGGAGCATGAATTTTCAAAAAAAAAGGGCCAAATACGTGGCCAAGAAGACACGGTCATCACCGGTCTCAAGTTGATATACGGGAGGCGTCTCCTTTGCAATTGCCTTCCCTTTCCTTTTCGGAGTGCCCTGACCACCTTCCGGATAATCCCCACAAAAGAATTTCACCCACTCCATGAAAGTGACCCTGCCAATGCCAGACCGGGCGGCGATCGACTGGTAGGCCTCGAAGATCTTTTAAAGACTGGTAAGTGGCTCTTCATCCCCTAAGTTAGCACCACCGAAGATGACGAGTTCAGGGGCATGAACTCGTCATACATTGCCCCGATCATTGGGAGACCACCAATAAAATGAAGATTTAGTAAAGGGATTCATGCTTCTCCATGCCCAAGAAGCCAGGTATTACTAACATGGCTCCATGTCCCCAGTAACACCTTTACTGCGTTGGAGCAATGGTCATAGTAGTTGTTCGAATACTGGACCGCTGCTAATAGTGAAGCACATTCAAGAGTACTTTCGTACGTCCCCAAAACCTTGGTAGTCCAGGAGGAGTATCCCTTCAAGTATTGGTGCTCCCCTTGAATTCGGAGGCCTTTTGCTAACCACACTAGTAGTCCCTTTCCTGTACCATTCGCTTCCTTAAGGGAGGCAAGTTCTCCCCGGAAGGTATGTTCCTATGCGTGCGATGAAGAAGTGCCGCCCCTTCCTCAGTACTGACATTGTCGACATTGCCCTCGTGTACTTCGAAGTAAATGGGGTCAGTAATAAAAGTGACACTGAGGGGCCACTCTGGTTCGCATACTGATTGGGTCAGCCAAATGGGCTCACCCTTTGATAAAACCTCACCTGTAAAATCACAGGTACCGATTTCTCCCTCCCTTTGAAGCCTCTTCACATCAAGGATTTGGTAAGAAGAACTAGCCATTATAAAGGACTTAGTGGTTCACTCCCAAAAATTGCTAAGACATTGGATCAGCGCTGGCAGAGCATGCCAACACTAGCGCCGGTTATGTTTCCTAATATGTAGCACTGGCTATGTCAACTAATACTTAGCACCAGCTGAGTTTTTCAACACTCAGCACCGGTTGAGCTTGTCAATGCCCAACGCTGGTTGCGTGCCAACGACTGGTGCTGGTTGAGTCTTTCAGCATTCAGCGCCGGTTGAACTTGTCAATGCCCAGCGTCAGTTGCGTACCAACGACTAGTGCCGGTTGAGTCTTTCAACACTCAGTGTCGGTTGAGATTGCCAATACCTAGCATCGGTTGAGCTTGTCAAAGGTCAGCGCTGGCTGTGATTGAATCTCTCACACGGGCAACGAAACGTTGTGCTGACTAACAACTGTCTCGACATCCTTCGGCACTGCCTTACACACAAGGGAATGCCAACCATCACCACATCTCGTTGCTCCCCTTGAAAAACAAAAGAGGTAATTGTACACTTTCCTTGCTATGGTTCACCTCCCATGATGGTTCACCTCCTGCAACTATACACCTCCTATGATAGTCCACCTCCCGTGACCATTCGACTCCCGTCGAAACTTCTCCTTCATGGCTGAAAACCCACAGAAAGACTTCCCCACCTATTTTTTTGGCCGGGACATCACCAGAACCTCACCGAAAACTTCAAACTTTCCCTAAGTCCCCAAGAACCTTTGCAAAATCACAACAAGGCTGAAAAACTTAATTAGAGATTTTCTCAACTGTGTTTTGTCCGGGAAGTCACCAAAACCTCTGATAAATTACCACAACCCCTGGGAAGCCCCTTAAAACTCCCTGAAAAACTCCCAAGACGTGCGGAAATGCTCATTGTTCCACTTCTCGCCTTTTCTACTAAAACAAACTACAGCGGGAACCTCTTTTGTTTCCCGAAAAACTCCTCCGAGAACTCTCCTTTCCCGCTCCTTTCCCCACAACTTCACCAAATTCTTGGCAAAGACTGCTTGCCGAAGGCCTTCCTTGAAAAACTTTTGCTGGAGTCCCACTGCTCGCTATAACTTCAACCGGGCACCCTCTCCTCACTGTTAAAGAAAACTTTAGTTTAATTTTTTTTACCTGTGGTGAACAGTGAGGGAAAATGGGATTTTACCCCCTTATACAGACCACACTACGCTCAAAATGTCCCTTGCAAACTGGGAATTTTAGTCGCGTCCAAGGGAAGCTAAGCGATGATGAGCCAGGTAGAGCTTTGACTCGAGGCTCGAGGTAACTCTCATCGATCAATGCCCAACGCGGGGTGAGTTTCAAACAACCCTAGCACCGGTTGCGTTGGCACCGGGTGAATTCCAAACAACCCTAGCTTCGGTCGACTAGGCACCAAGTAAGTTTCGAAACGACCCTAGCACCGATTAACTTAGCACCGGTTGTGTTCAAACAATATCACGGGTCGTTCACATTGCCAGTTGTGTTTTTGGAAACTCAGCAATAATTGAACACTGACAAGAAACAATAATTGCTACACCTGGCGCCATTTGTATTTCTAGCAGCCTATTGTCACCTACTCCAAACTGAAGCCTTATGTGTCCTACCACTATCCCCAGTGGAGTTGCACCCAAGCCGTGACTTGTCATCCCCAGTGGACTTGCACCCAGACTGTTGCACCCAAGCCGTGACTTGTCATCCCCAGTGGACTTGCACCCAGGCCATTGCACCCAAACTGTTGCCTATCATCCCCAATGGCGTCAGGAGTTATCGCTCATCCCCATAGGAGTCACACCTAAATTGAAGCCCATTATCCCCAGTGGAGTTAGGGTCATTCTTACCACTTCAATTCCTGGTGGGTCTGTTTCACACCAATCTATCTTACCCCCAAAAAGGCAGGCTACCTATTCTGCATGGAGTCTCATCTTTCACCCCAGGGGTACGCTTACCCCCTTAAGCCGTAGTGAAGTCTGCTTCTGTTGGCCATCCTTCATCAGATCACCCTTTCCATCTGAGCCCTCAGTTTGTGGATGGTCTGGACTATATTATCCCCAGGGAGTCGGATTGTCATCCACAAACAAATTCCCCATGAAGCTTCACCTACATGGCGACCCACACAATGGTCTAGATGCACGACCCATAAACTGCATGGTCCAAACTATACGACCTTAAACTGTAGCGATGGTCTAGATGCACGACCCTAAACTGCATGGTCCAAACTATACGATCTTAAAACTGTAGCGATGGTCTAGATGCACGACCCTAAATTGCCTGAACCAAACTATACGACCTTAAACTATAGCGATGGTCTAGATGCATGACCCTAAACTGCATGGTCCAAACTATACGACCTTAAACTGTAGCAGATGTCGAGTTGCACGACCTTAAACTACATGGTTCTGGTTACATGACTTTAAAACTCCATAGCTATGGTCCATGCTGCATGACCCTAAACTGAACAGTTCAAGTCCTAGTTTTATGACTTTAAACTAGAAAACCACGGTCCAGCTGTACGACTTTAAACCATAGTCTACGTCCTAGCCGCATGACGATAAAAGGATCAGCACCATGGTTCGAACTAAATGACCTTAATCTGTAACGGAGGTCGAGTTGTACGATCTTAAACTGCATGGTCCTAGTTGTATGACTCTAAACTGCATTACCATGGTCCAAACTATATGACCTTAAACTATAGTGGAGGTCTAGTTGCATGACCTTAAACTACACTGTCCTAGTTATATGATTTTAAACTACATAACCACAGTCCAGTTGTACGACCTTAAACCATAGTCTACGTCCTAGTTGCATGACGATAAAAGGCTCAATACCATGGTCCGAACTATATGACCTTAAACCATAGTGCATGTCTTGGCTATATGACGATAAACTTCTTTACACAGGTCCATGAGGAATGACCATAAACTTGCCCCCACATACGCGCACACGCCTTTACGTGCACTTTCACGCATGCCTTCCCTAACCTACGCCACCTTCATTACCTCCCCAGTGAGTTCGTTCCTTTCATCACCATACCTCATTCCCCAGTGAGTCTCACCCGCGCTCACAAAACAACGAACCATCCCACCATCCAAACTCATTGTAAGTTAGTCAGTCACCATTGTCTACACTCACATTTCATACAGCATCCATCTTTCATAGGTAGCCTAATGCCATTTCCCCAAAAGAGTCTAGCCTCCACCATACTCACTCCATGGCCGCTACAAACTGTCATCCATCTCCATTACGATCCAGCTGTATGACCTTAAACCATAGTGCATGTCCTAGCCGCATGCCATTAAACTACTTTGCACAAGTCCTGGAGGCATGACCTTAAACACAACTTCATAAAAAAATAAAAAATTAAAAATAATAATAATAACGAGCATGGTGTATACCTGAACAAGGGAATGCCATGAGTAAAAATGACAGATGGGTGTGGTCATGAAACGAGTAAAAGAGTTCCATGAATAAAACAAAATTGGACATGGTGAAAACCTGAAAGGGCATCATGAGTAAAAATGGATGAAAAGGGTGGATATGTCCAAAAGGTCATGGGTAAAAGAGCCCCAAAATAAAAAAGAAGTTGGAGAAAACCGTCTCTACAGCGCTGCTTCCCAAGTTCAAGTGAAAATCCGTAAAGGACCCTTGGACCAATAAACATGTTGATGCCGCACATGGGGCTTCAGGCCTCACTCAAAAGAAGAAAATCCTTGGTGTCACTATGCCAGCACTCCAAAAATATGAGCTTCAAAGAAAAGATTCTGACAGCCTGAGTCCAGTTGCAAAAGGACTCGAAAGACAGAAGACTCACCAAGATGGCAAGACAAGTCTCATGAGGAAGAACATTATTCCTATGAGGTCACAAATACACTCTAGAAACTCCAAAGGCAAGAAACTGACAAAGCCAGGGGGAAACCTATCAGAGACTTTAGCAAGCCTAGCCGGCACGCTCAGACCTTCGAGATAGGCTAATAAACCTGCCCTCGACTGAACTCAGTAGATGAGACCTACAGTGGTACTTTGATCATCAAAAGCAAACTTGGTGTAGCAACAAACCATGCCAACTAAAAGCAAACAAACGAACCCAGACCAAATGGGAACAATTCCCTTCAACATGGCACTCAATTGCCAGACGGGCCTGATTCTGACTGATGAGGTCCACACAAAATCCTCAACTTCAGAATCACTAATTGTCCACACGAGGGTGAGGACTTCGACAAGATCCCTCAAAAAAATCTCTTCTCTCCCTAAAGTCTCCATGGACGGACCCGCGAACAATGCATCCCTATGTCTGAGCATCCTAGTTACACTGTTATGTGAATCTCCTCAGTTTTCACGTGGTCATGTGGCTAGGAAAAAAAAAAGTAAAAGCAGAAGGAAATTTGGGAATGATTTTCCTTCTCACTTCTCTTGAAGCACAACATTCGGCGGCGCAACCTGTTTGAACATATGTTTCAGCACCTTGGTCCCTGATAGGAAGCAGGTCAATAAAGCCTACAAAACAGTGGAAATTCCCTACAGTCTCATAATGGCCCTCGAATTGGTCAAAAATCTTCATCGAAACTTCAAAAGACCACCTGCCAAGTTTCATCACGATCAGACATGTCTAACGCAATGAACACAAAGAAACAATTTCAACGAAATCGGTCTCTAGCATCCTGAAATGGACCCTATAACTAGAGTCATACTTTTGGTGCATCAAACAGCTGTGAGTCCACTACCATTTGATCCGACATGGTTGAAAACCCGTACGGGTCACGTTTTTGCTTAATTGGGCACTCCAAGACGAAGTTATGGGTAAAAGACTAAAAAGGGACAGGCCGCACACTATCCCCATGTGGCCACCCTGCATCAAAACACCATTAAACGTGATTATTTTTATAGTCACGGGTAGTCACTTTTAGAGCCTATATCTCACTCATTCCAAGTCAGATCGCTCTCAAATTTGGTGAGCGCGTTTGTCTCATCAAGACGAGCAATTTGATATGTGGTACGCCCTGTGAAGACGCTCAAGCAGAGAGAAAAACTAAATGAAAGCCGCTGATCTGTGAAGGAAGTTGCAGCAAATTTAGCAGCAGCACGCCTCGTTAGAGCAGCCAGATCACATTGCTCGCATACCCGATCGGCACAAAACCAATTGCATTATGTGCGTGAGGTCTAAGGCTATCTTTGGTCCGAACCTCGTGTACGATGAACGGTTGGATTTCACACAAGAAGGCATCAAAACTTCTATACATTTTGGTTGTCAAATTTTAAGATTCCGATCAAAAACTCAAGACGACAAAATCTTCATCCGGACACGAAATCAAGCTACGTTTGTTGAAATGTGATAGTGATGGCATGCTCAATGTGATTCAATGAAGAAATCAAGAAGAAACATCACGCGACGAGCACACGATCGATCCAAAGTTTTTAAGATTCATCCAAAATTCAAGTATCATGATCATGGCTCAAAAACATGATTCATAACTAGAAGTTTGTATCAAAATGATCTTCATGCCAAGTCCTACAAGAAAACAATAATCTTTCGATCAAACAGGCATCAAAATAACCCTGGGTCAGCCATGGAAGATCACGCAAGTTCTCGGACAACAACAGGGAATGTTCTGAAATTTCACACATTGTTAGGCATGGGCAAAATAGTCCTTTTGCACTCATTTTTAGAATTTCTTGAAATTCAATTAAATTATAATTATCTTTAATTCTAACAAGTTTTTGGGCGTACACCCACATTTTAGCTCAACTCTATATAAACATGAAAAGCTAAATTATAGAGACCTTCAGTTCATTTTGCATTGATTCAATAAAAATTTTCATTCTTGCTGAAGTTCTTGGGTACGTCTTGGAGAGAGAGAGAGAGACAAAGAGAAAAGAGAAAAAAAGGGCCAGTACCTTTCGAGCAGGTAACTTTCTCTCTCCTTCTCTCTTTATCTTTCCTCCCCTCTTTCTCTCTCCTCCCCTTTATCTCATATCTATCTCTTTCTCTCTCCTCCCCTCTTTCTCTCTCCTCTCATCTTTCTCTCTCCTCCCTTATTTCTCTATCCTCCCCTCTTTCTCTCTTCCCCTTTGTCTCATCTCTATCTCTTTCTCTCTCCTCTCCACTATCTCATCTCTATCTCATTCTCTCTCCTCCTCTCTTTCTATCTTCTCTTGTTTCTCTCCTCCCCTCTTTCTCTCTCCTCCCCTCTTTCTCTCTCCTCCCCTTTTTCTAATCTCTATCTCTTTCTCTCTCCTCCCCTATTTCTCATTCCTATCTATATCCCTCTTCTTCTCATCTCTATCTCATTCTCTTCTAAAATTAGTTGGCAAAACCTAGCACCAGTTGGATTTCTCTCTCTCCTCTTCTGAAACCAGTTGACGAAGCCTAACACCGATTAGATTTCTCTCTCTTCTTCTCTTCTGAAACCAGTCGGTGAAGCCTAATGCCAATTGGTTTTCTCTCTCTCCTCTTTTAAAACCAGCCGATGAAGCCTAGCGTCAGTTGGATTTCTCTCTCTCTTTCTCTTTTGAAACCAATCGGCGAAGCCTACTATCGGTTAGATTTCTCTCTCTCCTTCTCTTTTGAAGCTAGTTGGTGAAGCTTAACACCGGTTGGATTTCTCTCTCTCCTTCTCTTTTGAAACCAGTTAGCAAAGCCTAACATCGACTGTATTTTCTCTCTCTTCTTCTGACAGTTGGTGAAGCTTAGCAGCGATTGCATTTTCTCTCTTCTTCAAATACAGTCGGTAAAGCTTAGCACCGACTCCATCTTCTCTCTCCTCTCCTCTATATAACACAGTCGATGAAGCTTAGTGTCGACTGCATTTTCTCTCTCTTCCTTCTCACACAGTCGACAACACCTAGCACCGACTGCATCTTTCTTCCCTCTCTCTCTTTTATTCTCCTGCCTTTCATACTCTTCTCTTCCTTTCTTCTCCCTCCCTCCTTCTGTTCCCTTCTTCTCTTGCTTCACTTCTTATTCTTTCTTCATAACCATCATTATGTTACTCTTTCATTCAACTAAGAGGGGTTGAGGTTAGCCTCTCATGGTAGTCTTGTCATTTAGCAGTAATGTTGTTGTGCCAAGATTACTTGGCCCGCTTTATTACCACGATAACCTAACCATCGTGCCTAGCTAGTTGGTACTGGTAATGACTCTAGTACTAATCATGTCAGCCGGTCTTAGTTATCGAGCCCATTTTACTACCATGTCAGCCAATTATTCATCACCTTCGTCACTGCTCTGATCCTCCTGCTCAGTCGAATTCTTTTCTCCCCCGTCTTCTTCTCTTATTTTTATTTATGAATGCACATGCTTGTGTACATTCATCAAAGAGGAAAAGGGTGAGGTCTGACCTACCTGTCTTATAACCTTTGCCATATATGTGTGTGATTGCATAAAACAAGAAGAATACAAGCCAAGGGAGGTGATTTCGAACCAGTTTTAGTTGTGGGGGGCTTTCTTCGTGATCTAAGAGGGTGTCCACGTGAATCAGCCCGAGTAAATCTCGACTCACCTTAAATTCCTCTCTCACCAGTTGGTAACCCCTACCCCCGTTCTCGAAAAAGGTTCCCGAGAGAACAATCTCAAAAACGTCCCGAGTCTCCCTCAAAACCCGAGATGCGTGCTACTCGATCCTCAAAAGGATTCAGAGGGCGAGATCAAAGCACCTAACCAAAGATGCCCCAAGAAAGGCAAGTCAGCCAAACCTTGGACTTGTTATGTAGTAACAGGATTGAGCCCTCAAGGGATGCCTTTGACAAAGAAGAGAGGTATCCTGCTTATTGAAACTGCTAGCAGTGGGCAGAGGTTATACTCAAAGCTGGTCACCTCTATAAAGTGAGGTACCCTGCCTGCCAAGAACATTCTGGTGCACAACATAGATGAACGTAAATTAAAGGGCCTTCAGCAGACCATCCATAACAAACAACAAAACAAACAAACCCAGACTAAATGGGAAAAAAATGCCCTTCAACATGGCACTTCACCGTCAAACGAGCCTGATTCTAACCAACGAGGTTCGTACAAAATCCTCAGCTGTCAGAGTCATAAACGGTCCACGTGAGGGTGAGGACTTTGATAGGATCCCTCAAAAAAGTCTCTTGCCCCCCCCCCCCCTTATGTCTCCACGGATGGACCTCTACATTGCATCCAAACGGCAGAGCATCCTAGTTACAGCATTGTATGGATCTCCTTGGCATTCACGTGGTCCTATGGCTAAGAAGAAAAAAGTAATAAAGCCGAAGGAAATTTTTTGAATGTTGTCCTTTTTGCTTCTCTCGAAGCACAACATTTGGTGGGGCAAGTTGTTTGAACACATTTTTTAACACCTTGAGTCCCCAATGCAGAATAAAAAGAGAAGTTAGTCAATAAAGCCTCGACATAAAGTGGAATTCCTGACAGTCTCAGAATTTTCCCAGAATGGGTCAAAATCTTCCAAAGCACTCCAACTGGCCACCTGTAAATTTTCGTCATAATCTGACATGTCTAAGGCAGCACAGACAAAGAAACAATTTCAAAAACATCTGCCTCTAGCACCTTGAAATGGACCCTGTAACTAGAACTCTATTTTGGTGTGTCAAACAGCTGTGAGACCACCTCCATTGGATTCGGCACGGTCAAAACCCTAAAGGGTCAAGTTGGCTTAAACGGACGTTCCATTATGGGTGAAACATTAAAAAGGGGTAAGTCGCATGTTATTCCCATGAGACCTCTCTGCACCAATCTCCATCAAAGGAGACTGGTTTAAATAGTCACGAGCAACAACTTTGAATACTTATATCTCACTTGTCTTGAGTTAGATCGGTCTCAAATTTTGTGAGCATATTCAACTTGTTAAGATGAGCGTTTTGATATGTGGCACAACTCGTGATGATACCCGAGCAAGGAGAAAAACTAGAGTGTGGTTGGCGATTAGTGAAGATAGCTCTCTCGAGCTGTCATATCATGACGCTCGTGTACCCAATCGACGCGCAATGAATTGCATTATGAACGTAAGGTCCGAGGCTATGACTAGTCCAAACCCCATGTACGATGAACAATTCGGCACATGAAGGCATCAAAGTTGCTGCAGATTCTGACCGTCCAATTTTCAGATTCCAGCCAAAAACTCAAGATGACAAAATCTTCGTCTAGACACGAAATCGAGCTGTGTTCATTGCGATGTGATCGTGACGGCATGCTCAATGTAATTCAGTGAAGAAACTCAAGAAAACATTAAGAAATAAGTACACTATTGATCGGAACCTTTCAAGATCTATACAAATTTCAAGTCATATGATCGTGGCCTAAAAACGTGATACATGGCTCGAAGTTGGTATCAAATCGATCGTCATGGTGAGCTCGACAAGAAAGCAATCATATTTCGGTAAAACGGATATTAGAGCAACTCTGAATCATCCATGGAAGATCATGCAAGTTCTAGGATAGTAGCAAGGGCTGTTTTGAAATTTCATGTATTATTGGGCAGGGCCAAAAAAGTTCTTTTGCATCAATTTTTAGAATTTATTTTAATTCAATTAAATTGTAATTATCATCAATTTAGATATTTTTTGGGCGTACACCCATGTTTAGGCCCAATTTTATAAGTACATGGTAAACCTAATTGTCATGGAACCCCTCATTTTTCAATCTCATGAATAAAATTTGGAAGTTTTCACATTGAATTTGTGGGCACGTCTTGGAGAGAGAGAGAGGAAAGAGAAGAAAAGGTCTGGTACCTTTTGGTAAAGGTAACTTTCTCTCTCCTCCTCTCCTCTTCTTCTATCTTTCTCTCTCCTCTCATCTCTCTCTTTTTCTCCTCTCATCTATCTTTTTCTCTCTCCTCATCTCATCCTTCTTTCTCTCTCCTCTCATCTCTCTCTTTCTCTCTCCTCTTATCTCTCTCTTTCTCTCTCCTCTCATCGATCTCTTTCTCTCTCCTCTCATCTCTCTTTCTCTCTCCTCTTGTCTGTCTCTCTCTTTCCTGATCCTCTTTATTCAATTTCCTTCACTCTCTTTTATCTTTCCTTTCTTTTTTTCCTCTCTTTCCTAATCTCTCTCTTTCTCCTTTCTCCATGTTCTCTCTCTTTCTTCTCTGTTCATGCATGGCGGAGTCTATCGCCGGGTGTGATGCCTTCCTACTCCTGGGGCATAAACACTGAGGTGAGCCTTAACCCGAGTGGCTAGCCAGGCCTCTGTCAAAGTTCCCTTGTCTCCCTCCTATATCATGGGTGATGGAAGCTTATTGTGGTCTATATTTTCTCTCTCTTTTTACTCCTTTGTCATGGACAGTAGAAGCTCATTGTCGTTCATATTTTCTCTCTCTTCTTAACTCCTTTATCACGGATGATGGAAGCTCATCGTCGTCCATGTTTTCTCTCTCTTTGCACTCCTCTGTCATGGATGATGGAAGCTCATCATCGTTCATATTTTCTCTCTCTTCTCACTACTATCACGGATGGTGAAAGCTTATCATCATCCATATTTTGTCTCTCTTCTCACTCCTCTGTCATGGACGGTGGAAGTTCATCACCGTCCATGTTATCTCTCTCTTATTATTCATTTATCATGGACAATGGAAGCTCATCACCATCCATATTTTCTCTCTCTTATCATGGATGGTGAAAGCTCATCGCCGTCCATATTTTCTCTCTCTTCTTACTCCTCTATCATGGACTGTGGAAGCTCATTGCCATCCATGTTTTCTCTTTCTTCTTACTCCTCTGTCATGAACGATGGTAGCTCATTGTTGTTCATGTTTTCTCTCTCTTCTTATTCCTCTATCATGGACGGTGGAAGGTCATCGTCGTCCATGTTTTCTCTCTCTTCTTACTCCTCTATCATGAACGGCGGAAGCCCATCACCGTCCATGTTTTCTCTCCTTTCTTATTCCTTTATCATGGACGGCAGAAGCTCATCGTCATTCATGTTTTCTCTCTCTTCTTACTCCTCTGTCATGGACGATAGAAACTCATCATCGTCCATGTTTTCTTCTATTTTCTCTCTCCTCTGTCATGGACGGCATACGCTCATTGTCGTCTATGTTTTCTTCTATTCTCTTTCTTCTGTCATGGACAGTGGAAGTTCATCGTCGTCCATGTTCTTTTACTTCATCTTTCTTCTGTCATGGATAGCAGAAGCTCATCGTCGTCCATGTTCTTTTCCCTTTCTCCCCCTCCTCTTATGGATGACGGAATCTCATCATCATCCATGTTTCTCTTCTCTCTTTCTTCTCTCTCTTCTTACTTCTTTATTCTCTCTCTTCCTTCCCCCTTTTCTCCCCTCTCTTTCTTCTTCCTCCTCTTTTTCTTCTCCCTTCTTCTCTTCCCTATTCCTTTCTGATTTTTCTCTTCCCTCTCTCTTTCTTCTCTCTCTTCTTTCTTCTTTCCCTCTTTGTTTGACCAAGAGAGGATAAGTCAAACTGCCATGGTAGTCTCATCGTCGAGCAGTATTATCGTTGTGTCGGTCTTAGTTACCGTGCCTATCTTACTGCCACGATAAGCTAGGCATCGTGCCAGGCTAGTCGGTGATCATTTTGTCATCTAGTAGTATTGTCGTTGTGCCGGTCTAGTTACTGTGCTCGTCTTACTACTACGTCAAGTCAATCACTTGCTAGTTTAACTACTGTGTTAGTCTAGCCACTTGGTCAAATTCGTATGTTCCCTATTCTTCTATTATATCTCTTTCTTCTCCTTTCATCTATCCTCTTACCTTTTTCTTATCTTGAATGTGCATGCCTATGTGCATTTGCTCAAAGATAAGGAGGGGTCACTTTGCCCACTTCTCTTGTAAATTAACCGTGTGTGTGTGATTGCAGAAACAGGAGAGTATAAGCCAACGGAGGCGATTTCGAACCAGTTTTAGGACTGAAAGGCTTTCCATCATGATCTAAGAGGGCATCCACGCGAGTCACCCAGAGTGAGTCACAGACCCAGGTGAGGTGTGTCACGCCTCACATTAAAATTCCTCTCTCATCGATTGGTATACCTGCCCTTGTTTCCTAACAAGGTTCTCAAGAGAGCGATCTTAAGTCTCAAGTTCCGTTGAAACCTGATACACGTGCCACCAGGTCATCCCGACCCGAAGGGCAAAATCGAGGCACCTAATAAAAAGAAGTCACAGGGGATGCATTGAGACCTGTAAGTATGAGCAAGTCCACACTGCACCCTTGTGAGGAGTGAGAAGCAAGAAGGGAGAAGAGAGAGAAAGAAGAGAAAGGGAGAAGAGACAGAAAGAAGAGGAAGGAAGAAGAGAGAGAAAGAAGAGGAAGGGAGAAGAGAGAAAGAAGAGGAAGGGAGAAGAGAGAGAAAGAAGAGAAAAAAGAGGAAGAAGAGGAGAGAGAAAGAAGAGGAAGGGAAAAGAGAGAGAAAGAAGAGGAGAGAGAGCTACCTTGAGGCCCAACATACCAGACTATTTCTTCTCTCTCCTCTCTCTCTCCAAGATGCGACTCAAGCTTCTCAAAGAGAAAAAGGAATTTTTTATTGATTTTTAAAGCCTCCTCTACAATGAGATGCGTGCATGTATATGTATAGGTGGGGCCCAAAGGTGAGTGCACACTTAAAAGCTGACCTAATTATAAAAAATTAAGCATTAAAATAATTAAAGAAAATCTAAGAAAATATGGCAAAATGACGATTTTACCCCTCACCCTTCAATTCACAAAATTCCATTTTAGTCCCTGTTTTTGCCCTAAAACTCATGCGATCATCTCAGGCTGATTCGAGGTTTCTTTGGCGCTCATTCGACCTAAAGGTGATTTATTTCTTGCTTGGCTCGGAATGACGATCGTTTTGATACCCATTTCGAGCAATGGATCGGGTTTTTAGGCCACGATCATGCGATGCGATGCAAAATTCAAGAGAAACTTGTGATCTTCGGATCAAGATTGTGCTCGTCTCTTGGAATGTTTTCATGACTTCTTCGCTGAATTGTGACGAGCATGCTATCACAAATGTTTGGAAACAAACGCAGCTCGATTTCGTGTCCAAACAACTAATTTCCACTTTTGAACTTTTGGCCGGAATCTGAATTTTGATCATTGGAATTTGCAGCAACTTCGTGGTCCTCATATGTCAAATCCGACCGTTCATCACATGCGATATTCGAGATCTTGAGCACATAATGGAACCGGTTTCAGGTTGATTAGATGCACGAGCACCGTGACATGGGCGTTTGATCGAGGGGTGCCCTTACTGAATTTTCTACAACTTGACCACGAATCGGAAACTTCTCTCTAGCTTGTCACCCCGCTAGGGCGATGACACGGGTCATGTCACGTATTAAAATGCTCAAAATGATGAGACGAACACGCTCCCAAAATTTGGGCTCGATCTAACTCAAGATGAGGGAGATACGACCTTTCAAAGTTCATCTCGAAGCTATGAAATGCAGTTTCCATTAATGGAAACTGGTTTACTAATGGCGCACAGGAATAGTGTGAGGCCTACCCATCTTAGGTAATTTGGCCATAACTTTGTCCTAGAGCGTCCGATCAAGTCGAAACTTGACCCATAAGGGTTTTCCAACGTCTCGGATCCAATGGCGATAGTCTCATAGTCATTTGACTCCCTAAAAATAGTGTTTCAGTTATAAGGTCCATTTCAAGGTGCTAGAAGCCGAATTCCAGAATGGTTTCTTTGTCTGCACTACTCAAGACTTGTCGGATCATGATGAAACTTAGTTAGTGGCCTTATGAATTCCTTAGGAACATTTATGTTTATTCTCTGGATATTCTGAGACTGTAAAAAATTCCACTTGTGAATCAGGGTTTTATTTGTCATGGCTTCTCTTTATTCCGTATCGAGGATATAAGATGATGAAAAATACCCTCAAACAGCTTACCCCACCGATTGTTGTGCTTCGAGAGAAGCAAGAAGGATAACATTCATAAAATTAACCTTCGGCTTTATTTTTATTTTTTTCCTCCTGGGCGAACGCCAAAGGAATATTCGTGTAACGTTGTAACCAGGCTGCCCAAACATCTAGATGCATTTGTTGCAGATCCATTCATGGAGACTCAGGGGAGAAGGGATATTGAGGGGAATGATCGGAGTCCTCACCCTCATTAGACATACTAAGGAATGCTTTTAAAGTCCTCGCACTGTCGGACGTACTTGTGATTCCAACTACTGGGGATTTTGTACGGACCCTGTTAGTCAAAATCAGGCCTGTCTGGCTGTAGAGTGCCATGCCTAAGGGCATTCTTACCATTCCGTTAGAGTTTTTGTGTTTATCTTGGATAGACATCAACCTTCGATCGGCGTCATTTGCTGCTACACCAGGTTAGCCTTGACAAGCAGTGTACCTCACCAGCGAGGCGGCCTCAGAGGACTGTACCTTGGTTTCTGCCAGAAGTTTCAACAAGCAGGGTACCTCACCAGCGAGACGGCCTCACGGGGCTCTACCCTGGTTGCTGCATAGCAGGTATTGGGTCTGGCTTGACAATTTTCTTTGCCTTTTTGGGACATCTTTGGCATATTGGAATGTGATTTCTTGTTTCTACGAAGGCTAGTTTAGCTTTCAACTAGCTCTTCGTAGTGACTTCTTGGGAATGGGGCTCTTTTGCATGGAGCCTGACTTGCCCTATTGATGATTCTTCTGACTCCTGGGTCCTTTCATGGACAGACTCAGACTGTTGGACTCTTCTTTGAAGCTCTTCTTTTTGGGTCCCAATATCAGGGCATTCTCATACCGGGGATTTTCTTTTTAGAATGCTAGTTGAAGCCGCCTATGGGGCGAGTGCTTCATCAACCTGCTTGATTGGTCCAAGGGCCCTTTGTGAGTTTTCACTTGGACTGAGGAAGTGGTGTCGTAAAGATAGTTTTCATCAACCTCCTTTTTTATTTGGTGCTCTTTTACCCATGAACCGATGGCCATGCCCACCCTTTTTCCATTTTTACTCACGGTGCTCTTTTGGGTTTTTACCGTGCCCGGGTTTTATTTCGGAACGTTCTTACTCATGGTTTCATGACCATGCCCGTCTGTCATTTTTACTCATGATTCCCTTTAGGGTTTTCATCATGACCATTTTCTTCTTTTTTCTCTTTTTTTTTTGTGAGAGAGTGTTTAAGGTCATGCCTTCGAGACCTGTACGAAGCAGTTTAACATCATGCAATCAGGACATGTACTATAGTTTATGGCCATATAGCTGGACCATGATCACAATGAATGGAAGTCTGTGGAGGCCATGGAGTGAGTATGGCGGTGGTTTGACTCACTTTAGGGAAGTGACGCGAGGCTGCTTGTAGAGGATGGATGGTGTGTGTATGGAAGGTAGGTAAAGGTGACCCACTAGCTGACGGTGAGTATGGACGTTGGGATGGCTCACTGTTGTTTTATGAGCGTGGGTAGGACTCACTAGGGAATAGTGAATGGTGATAATGGAAGTGGACTCACTAGGGAGGTAGTGAAGGTTGTACGCACATACATACGGACCGGTTAGGGAAGGCGTGCATGAAGACGCACGCAAAAGGCGTGTGCATGTGCGTAGAGGCATGTTTAAGGTCATGCCACTGGGACCTGGGCGAAGCAGTTTAACATCATGCGGCCAGGATGTACACTATAGTTTAGGGTCATACAGCTGGACCGTTGTGCTAAACTTTTTAACGTCATGCAGTCAAGACGTGCACTATAGTTTAGGGTCATACAACTGGACCATTGTGTTAAGCCTTTTAACATCATACGGCCAGGACGTGCACTATAATTTAGGCTCATACAATTAGACCATTGTGCTAAGCCTTTTAAAATCATGCGGCCAGAATGTGCGCTATAGTTTAGGGTCATACAACTAGACCATTGTTATGCAGTTTAGGGTCATGCAGCATGGACCGGTGTTACAGTTTAAGGTCATGCAACTGGACCAGTGCCATAGTTTAAGGTCGTGAAATTGGACCAGTGCTACAGTTTAAGGTCGTGCAACTGGACCATGGCTGCAGTTTAAGGTCGTGCAATTGGACTATGGTTGCAGTTTAAGGTCATGCAACTGGACCAATGTGTGAGTCACAATGTAAATGGGTATTTTAGTGAAAAGGGAACTCACAGGGGACTACGAGGTGGATGATATTCCATGGGGAATAAGTCTGTGGATGATGGTCTAACTCACCAGGGATGTAAACAGCTGAGGCTATTGATAGGCAATGAGTTCAGATGAAGATGGTGCCCCAGTGAGGGATGGAAGTGGAAGCGGATTCATGGGGAATTAGTGGGTCAGTGTGACTACTATGGGGATGAAGTGTGAGACCTTGTTGATGCACTCACGGTGGACAAAGTAGAGCAACAGAGGAATTTCATGCAAGAGCATGCCCAGCAATGAAGAAGTTGCACGCACGTCGGCTAATCCGAACACACGCAGCGGTGGAAAATACACATGCGGTTGCTAATGACACCCATGACGATTGATGAGACTCGTGCCGAAATGGTTGGTGGAACGCGCACAGCGGTGGATGGAACATGTGTCGCGGCTAATGACACCCACGACGGTTGACACTCGTGGCGGTTTGTCTAGGCCTTAGAGTCGGGCTCTCAACAAGCTCGACCCGGTCCATCACCTCTTAGCCTTCTTTATGCACATCGTCTTTTTCCTTTCAAAAATGCCCCTGGTCTATTTCAGAATGACACATGATTTCTTTGTGGAATCGTGTGTATTTTGTTTTCTATGTGGAAATCTAGGGAATATATTGGTTATAAAACCGAGTAACCCTTCTTTTACCCTTTTCATTCAACGGGTTAAAAATTTTTCACCATCGGCCGGTAAAAAAAAGGGTCTTCAACCAAGATTTCGGCAGGGTGAAAAAGGGGGTCTAAGGGCTTGAACTCTCCATAGGGATTTTCGGCAGGGCGACGAAGTTCTCCGGTGGTGTCCAAGGGCTTCTGCGGTAGTTTCTAGGTGTCACAAGAGGTTGCGGGTGGTTTTACGGTGGATTCTGGCATTGGTCGAGGCAAAACGATAGGCGTCAAAGGCTTCTCCGTCGGTCAGCGGTTTTCCAACGATTTTTCAGAGGAGGAGAAGGGTTGCCAGAATATGGACGGTTACAGTGGCCGTTGGGCTTTTGGCCATACGTGTGTCATGTGCGGCCATCGAGAAGGTGACATTGGTAGGTCGCACGTGTGGCTTCATGACATGAATGATATGGTATGCTGAGAAGCAGTCTTAGGTGAAAGGGGTTTGTTTAGGGATATTGGCTGACTTTGTTGTGCAGCCGGTAAGGACTAGGAGGTTTGGGCAGATTGGGTAGATGAAGTTTGTATTGGCAGAGTGGAGATTTGAGGTTTAGAAGGTGGTTGGCAGTATGGGACCAGACGTGGCCCCTGGTACTTAAGGAGTGGTGGATTGGATGGGGTGTTTGGGTATGGGAGAAGTGGCAGACCAGGGTATTTTAACAGCTTCGGTTTTTTGCGGGGAGGTTGAAGTTTCTTCCCAGACCTTAGACCCATTTGGCTAGTGTTAGCGGCTGCTTCAGAGATTTGGACCATGTGTCAAGCTTCCTGAGAATAGAAGCTCTGCCCTTACAACTCTTTCGGCCTTTGCTCGAAGTTGAGCTCGAGAGGCCACTGGGGTTTCTTTTGATTTGGACTTTCGACACTTGTTGATGTGTTCCCCAATAATGAGAGGTGGTTCCATCTTGGCACAAGCCGTCAATATGTCAGCGACCGTCAGGAATCCGACTGCGTGAGCCATCGTCTTTCTCAATAGCTTCTGATGTTGTTTGCTGATATTAGAACCTTCTAGCTCTTTGTCAAGAGCTTCAAAGTCTAGGCACTCCGGGGTCATACTTGCAAAATATGTAGTAGAAGAAGAAGAAGAGGAGGAAGAAGAAGAGGGGTTAGAAGGTGGGGGAGTTTTAAGGTCATAGGTGGGGGAGTTTTAAGGTCATCCCTCAAGCTGGACCGATCCAAGTAGGTGATCTTTTGAGCCTTTCCCCTTCTTAGACTGTTTGGGGGTGCATTTAGTGTCGTCGCCCTCATTGGATGTGATCTGAGCAGATGATAGCTCAAGGATATCCCCTTGGTTGAAACATGGAATAGGGAAGAAGTCTTGCAAGGTCGGTAACGGGGCAAGGGGCTTGAGAAACTCCTTCTCGACCTAAGGTTGGGGAATTTTGCGCTTTCGATGGGCGGCCCTTGATGCTTGTCTTTTCCTGGTATTCTTTGGAGTCATCTGGTCAACTTTGCTAGGCTCAGGAGCAGGCCTGGCATGATGAACCACTTCTCGCTTCAGGGACTTCATTCTACTCTACCCGTTATGCACTTTCCATGGCTGGGAAATCGAGGGCTCCGTGGAATCAGAAACCCTGAATGATGTGTCATCACAAGAGGCTTGTGTTTGAACATCCTCTTGGATTAACGAAGGGACGATTTGAGGGTCGTCTCCTGGCATGGTATAAGAAAAATGACTTTCTACACTTTCTTTGCGATTATGGCTTGAAAACCGTAGCATTCATTCAAGTCATGACCCCATATCTGGTTATACCGGCACCAGAGGCCCTGAGTTCCCTGGGCGAGGCGCTTGGGCTGCCTCACTGGCTTTGGCATGACAATTCCCTCCTAGAGAATCCTGGAGAATAGCGACTAGAGGAGATTTGTTGTTAATTCATCAACGAGATATGGGTGTTTGTCCTCTTCCTGAACTGTCACCGCATGGGCCGCCTCCGCTGCCCTGAATGCCTTCTTAAGGCTATCAAGTTGTATCTGACCTTTCTAAATCAAACCTTTGATATGATCTTTGATAGTGTAGCATTCTTGTAAGGTGTGCCCTAACCTTCGGTGATAGGCGCAGTAGTTCTCGTGTGTTTCGAGGCCAACTTCTTCAGGTTTCTTTATCTCGGGCAATTCAATCATATTTTGTTTCACCAACATACGCAGCAGAGCGGGAACCCATTCCTTATCAAAGCTATGAACTTTATTCTTATGTTTTACCTAGAAATCCCTTCGGTCGAGGTTCGGAGGTGGGGGCACTCTGTTGTAGGCCTGAGGTTGCTGTTGACCTCCCTGGGGTGCTGCCTGAATATTCGATGGGCCCACCCCTTTGGGGAAATCCAAAGTTCGAGGGGCAGCCTTCTTAGGGTCTGACACGGTGACAGCTGCGCTAATTATCCCTTTTTGTTGATTGCCCTGAGGGTTGGGTTGAGAGTTCCCTTGGGCTCGGTTATTTCCTGCGCTTGAGGACTGTGGTCGTGATCAGCCATGGTGTCGGAACAGGCTTTCGATGCAAACTAACTTGGAAATCAGCCCTGACATGGAAGTCAGGTTAGAGGCCTCGATATGCAAAGTGATCTTGAGTCGCATATTGCATACACAAGTCTGGACTGCTTCAATCTCGGACATGGGATTGGATTGGTAAGCAGCCAAGTCTGTCCATCTCCTTATGAACTGGTCAACGGGCTCATCTAGTCCTTGGGTCAAGGTGAGAAGCTCGATGACTTGAACCTCTCTTTCGACCTCGTAAAAGCATTCGTAGAACAATCCCTCCATTTCCTCCCAGGTTTTCAATGAGTTGGGAGGGAGTCGAGCATACCACTGAAATGCTAGGCGGTCAAGGGTTTCAACAAATTGACGGAGTAGGAGCCTCCTGTCAGATGTTGTTTCCTGACACGTTGCTTGAAAATCAGCAATATGCTAATGAGGGGAACTCGTACCATTGAAGAGGGGGAGCCTCCCCTTTTGGTAGTTAGGGGGAAAAGGGACCTGGTCTATGTAAGAGGGATACGGCTTCTGATAAAGCGTTGTTCCCTTCATACCTGGGATCTGCCTGCCCCGCAAGCTGTGGGTGACCATGGCGACAATGTCAGCCTGTGAGATTAGGTGAGGGGTGGAATTTTCCTGAGAAGTTGAAGGGGAAGGATGTCTTGGGACTGGATCAACTGAGTGATGGGAGTTAGCCTCATGGTGGGATGAATTCCCTGAGAGCCTAGCATTCTCCATTCGGTCAATTTTTTCCATCATCGTACGCACCATGTGCTCGAATCTATTCATGTGTTCTTCTTGACTATCATTAAGCTCGTCGATGACCATCACACTGACCCTTTCTTCTGGGAGGTCAGTCAATGATGCAGCCGAGGCCTTTCGTGCTTGCCGGATTAGTCGTGGCAAGTCGGTCAGTAGGGGCTCAGCATGTCCCGACTAGATTCGAGCTTTGTATGCTTACCGCGTAAGAACCTGTTCTTGACGGTCTTGTGACCGTGTGCTGTAAGGTTAGGGCGTCTCCTACAACGCTGACAACCACACAAGATTCTGGTGCTTCTTCTACAAGCTTTACTGCCTTCTAGAGTGGGTAGAAGGTCAACGAGGCTGGTTGCCCTTGTTGTCTTAGTCGCTTACCTGGTGAGGATTCGAAGATCTCCGTTATGTTTGGCCCCGAGACTCTGATGCACTTTTCTCTAGAACTGGGATTGGGACTGCGATTGGTCCGCTTTTCTTGTGCATGAGAGGGTCACCTCCATGAGATGAGGCAATGGGTGCGAACCTTGAACAAGGGTTAGCTTGGACCTTTGTCTCAGCTTGGTGGAGGACAGGGGATGAAGGATCTCGTCGCCCATCGGGTCTTTACCACGAGCTCTTCTGTGAGCTCCAGAGACATGATTGACCTGAAGGGGTTGGCTCAAGAGGGTACTCTTGGGGAAAACTTTCGAGTACCAAGTCTTGAGGTGCTTGCCCAGAGGAGAAGGTTTGAATGGGAGAGAGATCAGCTCACGACAATCTTCGGTTGGGAGCCGGGGACGATCTATGAAAGGGGTGTGTGCATGCCTCTTGAAGGAGAGTTTCGAGTGACTTGAGCGTCAACCCGGGCTCAAGCAACTGGTCTGGCCTTAGGAGGCCGTGAACCGCAAGCACGTGTTTGTACGGGAACAGTCGGTAGCCTGCCTCTTACAAGGTGCACAAGTGTGTGCTGAGAGGGACGACGAGGGGGTTGTCTCCCGTGTACTCGAGTTGGCACAACAACGGCATTGCCCCAAGTGGTGGGATGCTCATGCAGAGTATGTTCAGGATCTGGCCCAAAGAGATCTAATCCTAAACAATGACTCGACGCAATGCGTTGCCCTTAGATGTGACTCGAGTGGATGGCCCACGAGCCTTAGTACGTGTGTGAGAGGTGGAGGCCCCAGTGTCTCCTCCTCGACATGTTGGGTCTCTGAGTATAGGGGCCCAAAGTGGGGTTCAAACATGGGGAGTAGCCTTATGGCGACCCACAAGCGTAAGCGTAGTTTGTTTGCCGGTTGCAGCAAGGGACCGAGCAGCCTTTCGGAAAACCTCAGCAATATGACCGGAAAGTGATTTGCTGGTGATGGGGTGCGTGGTGTGAGTGGGTGCAGTTGAGCCACCCATGCAAAGCCCTTTGGTGGGAGATCCACCAGCGCTAGGAGACGGGGAGTTAGGGACCTTCAAGTTTCTCCTCACATCGATCCAGGTCAGGACCTGGGAACTTGACACTAGGTCAATGCTCAAGAGGAAGGTTGGAAACGAGGTTCAAGGGACCTGTTCTCGAGGTGAGTTCGCAAATGCGAGGATTTTCTAATCGTCGATCCGAATAAAAGGGTTAGAAAACCCCAAAGTCATGTGTGTGTGATAAGCAAAAAGAATGTGAGATAGGTTGAACAAGGATGATCCGACGGCGGGGTAGTGTGTCCTCAGTGGAGTTGCCAAGCTGGTTAGAAGTCTCGATCTCGCCCCCCTGGTCGGGTTGACCTGGTGGCATGGGTCTCGGGTTTCATAGAGAACTCGGGACCTAAGACCGCTCTCTCGAGAACCACATGAGTAAAATGTGAGCAAGAACACCAACCAATGAGAGGGGAATAAGGGTCGTGAGGTGGGACTTACCTCACGTGGGTCCGTGATGCACTCAAGGCGAATGCACACAAGCGTGTACATTCGAGGTTGGATAAAGAGACGGAGACCGTTTTGATTTTCACCAGGTCTTCCAAATGAAGAAAAGAATAGGGGGTGGTGTTAGAAAGTGAAAGACTAGTATGATTTTCAACTAATCTTTCAAACAAAAATGGATGTTTGGAGGTTGGTCTACTTTTCACCCAATACTTCAAAGAATAAACTCTGAAGACTGGCTTGACTTTCACCCAGAACTTTAAAGAAAGAACTTTGTTTTGAGAGGGAACCGAGGACCAGTTTTCTTTTAACCTAGTACCTCATGATGCGAATAAATAAAAATAAAAAAATAAAAAAAAATGGAGAGAACTTGGTTTGGTTTTCTTCTTATGCATATTGCAAAGGACTTTAAGGGAAAACAGAAGAGCAAAGGGAGGAACAAGACACAGGCAGTGGCTAGAGCAGCCGTCTATGCTAGTGGGAAATATGAGAACAGCGACACAGGCGGCGGCTAGAACTTTCGTGTGTGTCAGAAGGGACATGAAGAAAGGTGGCACAGGCTGCGGCTAAAGCTGCCGTCTGTGTCAAAGAAAAGAAGTGACACGGGTGGCGGTGAGAGCTACCGTCTGTCTCATGAGAGAGAGAAGGGTGAAGACACGGGCGGCGGCTAAGGGTGTCGTCTGTGTCATACACAGTCGACGGCTAGGACTGATGTCTGTGTGAGAAGAGAAGGATGAGGGAAGAGAGAAAGAGAGAAAGAAGAAAAAGTCTTTACACAGGTGGCGGTTAAAGCTGCCGTCTATGTAAATCACTAGAGCAGAAAGAAGAGAGAGAAAGTTTACACATGTGATGGCTAAGGCTACCGTCTGTGTAAATCATAAGAGAAGAGGGATGAGAGAGAGACTAAGGCTTCCATTTGTGTAAGACGTAAGAGGAGAGAGATGTGAGATAGAAGAAAGAAAAAAGAGAGAAAGAGGTAGAAAACCACAACGGAGCACTGAGACCCGCAAGTACGAGCAGGCCCACGTCACTGCCCCTATGGGGAGAGAGAGTGAGAAAGAAGTCACAGGAGATGCATTAAGACCTGCAATTATGAGCAAGTCCATACTGCACCCCTGTGAGGAGTGAGAAGTACGAAGGGAGAAGAGAGAGAAATAAGAGAAAGGGAGAAGGAAGAAAAAGAAGAGGAAGGGCAAAGAGAGAGAAAGAAGAGGAAGGGAGGAGAGAGAAAGAAGAGGAAGGGAGGAGAGAGAGAAAGAAGAGCAAAGAGAAAGAAGAGCAGAGAGAAAGAAGAGGAGAGAGAATTACGTTGAGGCCCAAGGGTACCTAACTATTTATTATCTCTCCTTTCTCTCTCCAAGACGTGACCCAAGCTTCTCAAAGAGAAAAGGAATTTTTTATTAATTTTCCAAGCCTCCTCTACAATGAGATGTGTGCGCGTATATATAGAGGTGGGCCCAAAGGTGGGTGTACACTCAAAAGTTGACCTAATTGTAAATAATTAGGCATTCAAATAATTAAAGAAACTTTAAGAAAAATGGGGCAAAATGATGATTTTGCCCTTCACCCTTCAATTCATAAATTCCATTTTCATCCCTGTTTTTGCCCAAGAACTCGTACGATCTTCCAAGGCAGATTCGAGGTTGCTTTGGTGCTCATTCGGCCTAAAGATGATTGCTTTCTTGCTTGGCTCAAAATGATGATCATTTTGATACCTATTTCAAGCCATAGATCGGGTTTTTGGGCCACGATCGTGCGATGTGAAATTCATGAGAAACTTATAATCTTTAAATCAAGATTGTGCTCGTCTCTTGGCATGTTTTCACTATTTCTTGCTGAATTGTGATGAGCACGCTGTCATGAACGTTTGACAACAAATGTAGCTCGATTTCGTGTCCAAACGACCATTTTCCACTTTTGAACTTTTGGCCGGAATCTAAATTCTAGTCACCAGAATTTGCGGCAACTTCATTATCCTCGTGTGTCAAATCCGGCCATTCATCATGTGCAAGGTTCGGCTCAAATGAAACCTTGGACCTCGAGCACATAATGGAACTGGTTTCAAGTTGATCGAATGCGCGAGCACTGTGATAAGGCCACTCGATCGAGGGGTGCCCCTGCTGAATTTTTTACAATTGACCACGAATCGGAAACTTCTCTCTAGCTTTTCTCCCCACTCGGGCGACGACACGGGTCGTGCTACATATCAAAATGCTCAAAATGATGAGATTAACACACTCCTAAAATTTGGGCTCGATCCGACTCAAGACAAAGGAGATATGACCTTTTAAAGTTCACCCCAAAGCTATGAAACTAAGTTTATGTTAATGGAATTTGGTTCACTGATGGTGCATGGAAATAGTGTGAGGCCTACCCATTTTGAGTAATTTGGCCATAACTTCGTCCTAGAGCATTCGATCAATGCCAAAACTTGAACCATAGGGGTTTTCGAACGTCCCAAATCCAATGGCGATGGTCCCATAGTCATTTACCACTCCAAAAATAGTGTTACAATTATAAGATCCCTTTCAGGATGCTAGAAGCCGATTTTTCTATAATAATTTCTATGTCTGCACTGCCTAACACTTATCGGATCACGACAAAACTTGGCTGGTGGTCTTATGAAGTCCTTAGAAACATTTCGTCTCTTTCCACTTGTGAATCAGGTTTTATTTGTTCTGACTTCTCTTTATTCCGCATCGGGGATACAAGATGAAGAAAAATATCGTAAAACAATGAGAAATAGAGAGTTAGCAGAAGAGGGGGTGCAAGGATAAATGTAGAGAGCAAACATAGGGTTTTACAGAGAGAGAGAGAGAGGTTAAGAGAGAAAAAATTTGCTTTTTTTTTGTGCAAGGATAGATGTAGAGAGAGAAGGGAGGACATTGGGGTTGATGTAGAGAGAGAAGAGAGGACATTGAGGTTTTGCAGAGAGAGAGAGAGGAGATTAAGAGAGAAAAAAATTTGTTGTTTTGTTTTTTTTTTTAAGAGGACCGGCACTGCTCTGATAGCATATTGAGGTAATCAAATTTAAGGAAGTTTCTATTACACTTTTCTATCAATCACGTGAGATGAGATGGTCATTTATAATATAAGATGTACATGTTTTTTGATATACGTGGGTTGTGTTTATTACAATCATAATTGAATAGGTTCGACTTTATATTTGTTACAACAATCACTTTGAATGAGATTCACCAAGATAGTAGAGATGGCCCAATGATTTGAAAGATTATGGGGTTATCCCTTTACAGCTTACCTAATCTAGGAAAGGTGCTGGAGTCGTGGTGGTAGGAACCCCCACGCCTTAGTCACCGCGTTGTGGTTTTCATTCCCATTGACACCACCCCACTAATGCCTAAAAAAAACTAACTCCAAAATTATTTGAAAAATGGGTAGGGTCATATCTTCCCCACTAGATTACCCGAAAGAGGTAAAAAAAAGACTAGCCTAATAATTAAAGAAATTTACCAAAGAGAGAACTTAAGCGATGGATTATTTGAAATATCAATGAGTTTCTTTATTTAATTTCAAAATGCACATCCAATAACACAAAATCATGGCTAAGAATAATTGATATTTTAAAAGAAATTGAATAAAGGAATGAAATGACTGGTATATGTTTTAGGTGTGGTTTGATATACTTCAGTTCAAGTTGTTGTGGTATGTAACCTCTTGTAATTACAAACAAAACTTGTTTTAGGATCCTTCTCATGGGGAGGAAAATAATGTTTCTTCCTATAATTCCTTCGTTTTTTTAAGGGAAAATTACGTATATATCTGTTATAGTTTTGTTATTATCAAAATACCAAATAGTTTAAGTTATTACTGGACTGTCCGTTTTTTCACTTAATAACCAAATTTTTTAAAAAATGCCTTTTTACACTTTTTCAGTTTTTGAACAACTGAAATGGCTGGAATTTCGGTTTTTCAAAAACCAAAAATTTAAACATTCGGTTTTTTAAAACCAATAATTTTCCTATGAAAAAGCAAAACACATGAGCATAAAGGAGCCTTTTTCTTGATATTTTAGGGTTATAAAAAATTTGTGTCCCCCAATACAGTATCCTACAAACTTTTCTGTCTCCCAATACAATATCTCACAAAGTTGAAGAGATTGGCTCTCTGTTTGGTCGTGGTTGATACCTTTCTTACTCTTGCATGATACTGTTGATTAATTTTTTCACAATTAATACTATATTATATTTTTGTATTACTATTTGTTGTGTATTGTTGATTAATAAATATTTTTTGATAAATATTGTTGAAGTTGTTTATTTTTATAATTATATGTTGTTCGTATTAATATTTGTTGTTATGGGTAGTTTATTGAACAATCAATTTATTTAGTAGTACATTATATTGACATATACAGTAGTACACTATATTGTATTTGTTTTAGGTAAATATTGTTGAACGTGTTTGTTTGTATTAATATTTGTTGTCTATTTTGTATTTGTATTAATAATTGTTGTTTTTTGTTGTTTGAGTAATTGACTTTTTTAGTAGTACAATATTTTGATCAATTTTGTAAAACTCAAATTTTATGAGCCCTAAATTAGTTAGATATGTGCAAATTTTTTATATTCCGTGTTGTATTGATTTTTTGTAATACGAATTTTGGTATTCATTTAATACAGTAGCATTGACGATGGTTACCGAGGAAGTGCAACTGGTATTTCGATATGGGGGGTCATTTGAGAAGAATCCTGATAACAAATGTGTTGTTTATGAAGTGAAAAAATTGAAGGTTGTGAAGTATAATGGAAATGGTTCCTTGGAGAAACTAAAAAATCATTTTGAAAATTTAACATCGTGTGATCCAAACAAATTGACTATTATGTACCACAACACAAGTCTATCTAGTAACTTTGAATTGATTGATGCAAGTGATGATATAGATGTATCTTTTATGTTGGGAGGGGAGTCTTCGAGTATTGTTGTATACATTACCTCTGCAATAGAGCCGGAACGGAGATCTATAGAATTTCGAATAGCAGAACCTATTGGTGATGGCTCATTCGCAAGGAATAGGTACATCTACAATTTACTTTTTCATTTCTAATTTACTTTATTTAAATCTTTTATGTGCAGAAATTGTTGCTTTGTCTTATACTCTATCTTTTGTCAACAGTCGACGTAACGCTCCTTTACCTGATCAACATGAGAATGTTCAAGTGGTGCCTGGGCCTGAGCTTGTACTAGAGTGTGATATGGAGGATATTTAACCATTTGAGAGCCCATGTAGAGGAGTTTGGTAACGAGGTTTAATTTAAAATTGGGCAATTTTTTGAAAATGTAAATGAATGTCAACATCATCTAGTTGATTTTACTGTCCACAATAATTTTGTTTTGAAGTTTGACAAACGTAAAAGGGGGCGGGTGTGGGCAAGTTGTAAGTCAGAGGGATACACATGGCAAGTGCAATGCTTACGAGTTGGCAGTACAGCATACTGTACTAGCCTACACTAGCCTAAAAAAACAAGATTAGTAATCATATATTTAAACAATTTCATGGAACAATAAAGATATGCGAGGGCTGCAGCACCCCAAGCATATATATCGGCTTCTTCAATATCCTCAAAGAATTGTAAGTACCTCGTTGGCACTGTTGCAACCGATGAATCTGCGAAAACGGTGACGCTGATGAGGAAGAGCAGGTAGGCTGGGGTATAAATTACAACTTGCACAGGGGTTGTATCAGGTGGCAATGTGTGAAAGTTGGCCTTCAATCATGAGTGTTTGATGACTGTCAAGTTTCCTCCAATGTGAACTATACCTAAATTTTTTTCTATGAACTCTCGGAGGTCACTAATAGGACGACATGTAACAGGGTCGCCATCCACAGCCAGTCCCAATATCTTGTAAACATCAAATAATGTGGGTGTCATCTCACCAGTTTGAATGTTGTAATGAAATAAATTGGTCTCATAATGCCACCTCTTTGCGTTAACTGCGACTAAAGGATGATCAATTCGACCTGGCAGACAATAGATAGAGCACCCAACCTAGACGCGTTCACTAATTAAACTTGCTCATCAATTAGATGTCAATCGTGTAATTGAAAGTCTAATCGATTCTAATTTCTTGTTTTTCCTAGAATACAATAAATAAACAACATATGAGTCACAATATATATACATATACTTCATGTATGATGTTTAAATAGACTACAATTTATTAAAAAATAACAAACTAATGGAAATAGCAGATGAATATATGCATATACATGTCCTTCCCATTTGAAATATGATGAATGTTCTGAATGAAGCTGTAGTAAACTAGGGTCCTGAGGACCTCCTGGATATCCCCTATCTGGATGGACACGATTCATATTCATTGAAACCCCTTTTGGTCACCATGTTAATCATAAGGTTACATATGCAAAACTTAATTGAATAACAAATAAACAATAATGACATGTTATTATTAAATGGAAAAGATGATCAATTTTAGACCATAACCTAGTGCTATGGAGCTCTTCAACTCAACTTATAGATTCTAATACAAGTACTATTCTATGGAGAGAACATGATAATACAAAGGAATGAATATCGAGACACCAACAACTCATAACGCATTTTCATATAGAATCAATGAAACAATGCTAAGTCACATATTAAACCTCCAAATAGGATATCACAAATTTACATATCGAATGAGCTCTCAAATAAATCTAGTCATGATTTATTCTATCCAAAATATTGAAACATGTATGCATAAATTTATTTATTTCCTATGTACTCCTAAAACCACAAACATTTACAAAATGTTCAAGGTAAATCCATACTTGAATCATAAATCACATGCAAATTTTCATTTTTAAGCTACTCAATCTATCAACAAGATAAATCAACCCTTTTCTAAGATATCATTAAATCTATCACAAATCTATACTTAAAACTATCTAAGAGTATCAAAGTTAATACACAATACAATATAATGTAAAATCTACCCAGCATTCAAAACAAAGCAAAACATTAAATTTCGAGTTCTAAAACCAAAGCATTCAATCACAGTTATGTGAATTTCCTCACAGTCACTAAAAAAAGTAATCAACTCAATACAACCTCTTGTAAAAATTTCGAGTTTAAAAAAAGAAACCCCAAATTTGTAATTCTCAAAAACCCCAAATTTTTAAATTCTTATACAGTAAAAAAACTAAAAATAATAAAAATAAAAAACAAACAAACTTAACTCAATAACTCATGTATAAATTTCAAGTTCTTAAAAACCTAAAAATTTAGGCTTCTTAAAGACCCCAAATATGACTCAAACAAATTGTCATACTTATGGAACTATGAAATCCATGAAATAAACCCTAAATCGACTTCTTCTACTTAAATGTGAATTCCTAAATCATAATCTTTTAGAATGCAAACTTCTAAAATCAAACAACAAATCAATTTATACATACCTTCACTACATATTTGAAATCCGTCAAATGCTTTCAAAATCCATCAAATGCAGTAATAATCCGTCAAAAAATTTGTAACCAAATTTAAACATTAGCTTTTCTTGTAAGAGAGGTAAAAGAGAGAGAAAAAAAAAATTCACAAAGAAGAGAAGGTGGACTGCTTGATTTGCTTGCTTCCTACCATTTCTACCAATGAAAAAAGCATACGAAGGGAGGCAACTAAAAGGTCACTTTACCCAAACAATCCTAAATAATCCCCTCATATCTCATATTACTTTTCACTATTGTCCCCCATCTCAAAATTGACCTCATTTTCAAAATAAGCAAAAATGATGAATACTTGAAGTCTTCTAGCATATGCTTCTCTCAAACGTTCCATGTTGTGTAATAATAAATAAGAGTGAAGAAATAAGCACCAAATTTATGTTGTACCCCCTAAGACGTGAAGTGATTCATGATGGCAAGGCTTGCATAGCAAACCTTGCAAACAACGTTTGCTAATGTTAACTTTGTTAGTATTTTTTTGTTTTGAAAAATACTTGATTGTAAGTTGAGAGAGAAAGGTGTGGGTTTTAGTGCCACATTGAGGAAGAGAATGAGGATTGAGCGGTTTATATATATGGATACTCTCATACCACACATTTTTAGAATAAAGGTAGTAGTGCGGGTTCTTGTACGTATGCGAGGGTGGGGATGTAAGGGTGTTTGATGGCAAACCTTTCATAAGGGTGTTTGATGGCAAACCTTTCACGTGATAATTATTCACTTGAACAATCACATGTCAGCCACTCGTAGTCCTATATAATGGGATCGTCTCATCCATCTCTCTCGCTCTACTCATCGCTCTCTCTCTCTCTTCCTCTCTCTTTCTAAATTCTAGCATTTATGTCTAAGAATAAATATTATAGTGCTCTACACCACTAGGCTTCTGGTTCAGGTGCATAGAACCTTCAAACGCAACAAAGAAACATCTTATTTTCTTGTATCCAGAGGATGAACTGCTCTTCTTATTCACACCATTAATAGTATTGGGGAGGGGGGCAGGGGGCGAGGGGGGGATATCGCCTTCAGAAAGCTCTCCTATGTGCCTGAAAGCACAAATGAAACTCATTCTGATTTTGCCCCTTTTTTCACCTAATCATTTTCAACATCGATGTTAAACACAAGCCCAAAATATTTTAAGGATGCAAGAAGATAGATATACCACAGCAACAACAACAACATCATCATCATCATCAATCAAGTCTTATCCCAATTATTTGGGGTCGGCTACACGAATTATATTTTGTCATTCTGCTCTATCAAGGGTCAGTTGACCATAATGATTCATATTCCTTCACACTACTTTCTTCTATGTTCCTTTGAGCCTTCCCTTTTCCCTTTTAGAGTCTTCTACTTAAACCAAATTATCCTTCCTGACCAGTATTGTATTAGGTCTACGATGTACCACTTTCCCTCATCCTATCGCCTATTGGTGCTACCCGAGTTCTATTGTATGTATTTATTCCGAATTCTATGTTTTCTTGTCTTATCACTCATACATCTCCTCATCTCAGCTACACTCATAGTATGGATATGTTATTTCTTGATCACACAATATTCTGCTCTATAAACTATGGCTGGTCTAACAACCGTCCTATGGAAACTTCCCCTTAAATTTTAATAGTATGCGGTGATCATATAAATTAAAACATTATGGTTTTTGAAAAACATAATTTTCCTATGAAAAAACAAAACATATGAGCATAAAGGAGCCTCTTTCTTGATAGTTTAGGGTTATAAAAAATTTGTGCCCCCAATACAGTTCCCACGAAGTTCAAGAGATTAGCTCTATGTCTGATCGTGATTGGTACCTTTCTTACTCTTGCCTAATATCGCTGATTAATTTTTTCACAATTAATACAATATTATATTTTTTATTACTATTTGTTGTGCATTGTTGATTAATAGATATTTTTTGGTAAATATTGTTGAAGTTGTTTATTTGTATAATTATTTGTTGTTCGTATTAATATTTGTTGTTTTGGGTAGTTTATTGTAAGGACCGAGATTTTCCCCGAATGGTGGAAGAAGGAGGGAAAGAAAGAGTGACGTGCTCGGCAGTGTGAAAACACGCGGCAGCGTGAATGCGCGCGGCAAAGTGAGTGTATGGCAGCTTGATGAGAGAAGAAGAAGAAGGATGCGCGCGGCGGTAAGAACAAGAAGAATGCGGGCGGCGGTAAGGAAGAAGAACGCGCGTAGCGGTAAGAAGGAGAACGCATGTGACGGCAAGGAGAAGACAAGGGAAAGAAAAAGAACGCGCGCAGCAGAGAGTACGTGCAGCAGTGAATGCACATGGCAGCAAGAGGAGCAAGAAAAGTGAGCGCTGTCGTGCGCAACGCCGCCGAGCCATGCATGTCAATGGAGTTCCCCATGCCTGCTTCATGCTAACATGCATGCCAGCTATCAAGCTGCATGCCACTGAGATTGCCATTTGGCGAACCCCAGACTGCCACGTCCCACCCTTGAGATACTTCAGCCCCTCTCTCTCTCTTCCTGTCACGCCATGCTCATTTTCTCACCCTTGAGAAGCCAAACACTTCGAGTTCAGCTCCTTTGGAGCCCTTGCTTGAGAAGCTTGAGAAGTGGACTGTGCGAGGGATTTTGGGGGCACCAGAGCACACTGGTATGTGGATCAAACACCTTGCATGTCTTTAGTTATGCAAGCATGAAAATAAGCATGAGGCTAAGCTTGAGTATACATGTAAATTGTGAAAAAAAAAGTGGTTGCATGTGTTCTATTTTTCCAAGAAATTAGGCCTTCAATTGCATAACAAAATGAACACTGAAAGTCTTCTTGTTGGCCGTGAAAATTTGTGAAATGATGTTCCTATGCATCTAATGTAAGATTAAAAAGGTTTCAGGTTGATAACTATCATAAATTGAAAGTAGTTGATTGTTCTTTGAGATGTGTCATGACTACACTGTGAATTTCCAGGGAAATTTCATGGTTTTGTAATGAACTTTTGATTAACCAAATGGTATCCAAATGGATCCAATCACATCCAATTGAAAGATACATGTGTCTATTTTGAATTCTTTATAAATTGGAAGCTATGTTTCGATTTGTGAGAGTATGTCACTGTTATTATATTTCAGCATATTTCAGAATTTCATTCCTATTTTCTTGAGTTTTTTACTAACAAAATAGGGTTCAAATGACTTAAAACTAATTTTATTGGAAATATATATGTTTCTGTTCGAACTTTGGCTTTGAAACTATTCCAAAATTCCCCATAATTTGGGAGTTATATTTTTGTTGGTGTGATATGTCACTGTCATGAATAGCTGAAATTTCTAGAACTGTTACTCCTGTTGTGCTGAGCTTTTATCTGGTCAAATGAGGTCCAAATGCTTTCAAACTACTTCCATTTGAAAGATATGTGTGTTTATTTCAAAAATTAGTTTTAAAACCTATTAAAATTTAGTATAGATTGGAAGTTATGCCTCTGTTTATGGAGGCATGTTACTATAAGAAATTGCAAAAATTTTAAAACTGTAATCCTTTTTGCATTGAACTCTTGACTGATCAAATGATGCTCAAATAGCACCAAATGTCCTTTGATTAAAGGGTATATATGTCTATTTCAAGTTGATGCTGAAATTGAGTTGAGATTTCTTATGAATTGGATATTATGCCTCCTTTCGCGTATGTATATCACCGATGGGAATGGCAGTGAATTCCAAACTATTGTATGATTGATAAAACGTTGTGCACTGATTCCTATGTTTCTAAATAAAGCTTAACTCCTTCATAAAGAAATTGAAATTTTCTATCATGAGGCACTGGATATGCATGTTTATGATATGACTGTAATGCTGACCACTACATCATGGGATACCTATTGGAAGTGGGATATTGTTATGATATGACTGTGATACTAACCACTACGCAAATGGGACACCCATTGGTAGTGGGATACTGTTATGATATGACTGTGATACTGACCACTGTGCAATGGGATATCCATTGGTAGTGGGATATTATTATGATAAGAAAGTTATGCCAGCAATTATGATCTTACCCCCCCCCCCCCCAATGATAGGAATGAGATCGGGATGTGAATATGAATAATAGGATGGGTCATGCCCCCCGCATCTATATGAGCACTACGCATTGAGTTACCCGATGGTAGTGTAGCACCCTCGCTTGAAGGCATAAGGAGAGGGTCTTGTCTTGCAAGGCCATCGCCCCAAAGAGCATTGGGGATTGTGTACGTGAGTTATGACATTACGAAATGGGACGCCTATTTGTCATTGTCTTCCCTCCTGAATGAGGGTAGAGGCCCCAAGTTACAGGATTGGCTTCGCCTGGTCGATGGGACATCTACTTCAGGAGTATGAAAATCTAGCTTTTGACTGGATGTATTATATTTTATGTTTGAATTTCTTACCGTTACTGTGATAAGAGATGAAGTAGTTGTAGCTCATGCAATGTGTAATATTTTGATATCTGAACTCTACTCCTTCTTACACTGCTAAAGAATATGAGGCATGACTCCACTTTGTGACACCTGTGTGAATTGTGGACACTGTTTATAATTATCATTATTTATAGGCCGGAATGCAATGGTGTTGATCTACTTACTGGGCTTTTAGCTCATCTCTTTTGTTTTATCTATGTAGAGTGATAACTTTAGACTCTCGAGAGTGGGCAGTTGGACATCTGGGGCAGGCAACTGGAGCTCGAAGCATGTCAAAGGAACTTCTTGATAGTAGGTGTTTGGTGGTAATGCCTCAGAGTTGTTTTGATGAAGTGTTGTATCCTTGTTGTCAGGCCTGTAGTGCCTTGAACATAATTGTAAAAGAATTTTTTGGAGAATGCATATGCATAAACTGGTTTTTATGATTTTTCTACTCTGATCAGTTTTTGGAGTTTGGTGGATGAGTGTTTTTTTCTTTCATGGTTTGCTTTGATCCGCATCTCTAAACGCATTGAGCCACTCCCACCTGGGTGGCATTTGCCACCTCCGGTCACGATCCCGCACTTTGTCGCCCTCCGGCATGTATAGTAGGGGTCAGGGGATAGGGTCGTGACATTTATTGAACAATCAATTTATTTAGTAGTACATTATGTTGATCTATATAGTAGTACATTATATTATGTTGATATATATAGTAGTGCACTACATTGTATTTGTTGTTTTGGGGAAATATTGTTCAACTTGTTTGTTTGTATTAATATTTGTTGTTTATTTTGTATTTGTATTAATATTTTTTTTTTATTGTATATTGAGTAATTGACTTTTTTAGTAGTACACTATTTTGATCTATTATGTAAAACTCACATTTTGTGAACCCTAAATTAGTTAGATATATGCAACTTTTTTGTATTCCTTGTTGTATTGATTTTTTGTAACACGAATTTTGGTATTCATTTAATATAGTGGTTATCGAGGGAGTGCAACTAATATTTCAATATGGGGGGTCATTTGAGACGAATCTAAATGATGGACATGTTGTTTATAAAAAGGAAAATTGAAGGTTACGAAGTATAATGGAAATAGTTTCTTAGAGGAACTACAAAGTCATTTTAGAAATTTAACATCATGTGATCCAAACAAATTGATTATTATGTACCACAACACAAATCTATCTAGTATCCTTGAATTGATTGATGTAAGTGATGATATATATGTATCTTTTATGTTGGGAGGGGAGTCTTCGAGTATTGTTGTATACAATGCGTCTGCAATAGAGCCAGAACAGAAATCTATAGAACTTCGAATGGAAGAACTTGTTGGTGATGACCCATCTGCAAGGAATAGGGACATCTATTTCATATCTAATTTGCTTTATTTAAATCTTTTATGTGCAGAAATTATTGTTTCATCTTACACTCTATCTTTTATCACCAGTTGGCATAACGCTCCTTTACCTGATCAATATGAAAACATTCAAGTGGTGCTAGAGCGTGATATGGGGGATAATGAACCATTAGAGAGCCCATGTGGAGGCGTTGGTAACGAGGTTCAATTAAAAATTAGGCAATTTTTTGAAAATGTCAATGAATGCCAGTATCATTTGATTAATTTTGTTGTCCACAATAATTTTGTTCTGAAGTTTGACACAAGCGAAAGAGGGTAGATGTGGGCAAGTCGGGTAATTCAATCGAGAAGACCTGCCCCTGCCCATTTTTTCAATAGATTAGGGAGTCACTTTGAAAGTGTTAATTGGGAGAGTCAACGGTAGGAATGGATATCACAATGTGATAACTAAATGTGGGAATGCTACCACCACGACCCCAGCCCCTTTTCCTAAATCTATATAAATGGTTTGGCATTTGGTCGATTACTAAATGACCCTAATATAGAAACATAGGCATAAAGATTGAGCCAATACTTCTTCATTTCAAAAAACAAAGAAAAGTTGATATCCAGAAACTAAAACTTTCGCGACCATGTGCACACAAAGCATATTAAGACCAACACAATTTATTTGATTAAACTAGCTCGAGAAAACGTGGAGTGGAGGCCCTCTCACACGTGTGGGTCCACACGCTTGATGCACGATCCCAACGGAAATCGGTGGGCCATCAAAACCTAACATAAATGTCAATAAAATAACGTTTATTTTATAAGGGAAATAAAAATTATAGTATTATTACTACTATTGGAATAATAATATTTTTTATTATTTGTATGGAAATGGAAGTGGTGGGGTGGGGGTGTTCGCAAGTCTAATCAAGCGCATTGTGTGACACGTGTAATGAAGGTCAGTACATGTGTTAAATCGAACGGCTATGATTGGGACTCCTTTGAACGGATGGTCCGAATGAGTCAAGGGGGCTAGCTTTCATGATTAAAACATTAGGCATGCGATAAACATTTTTACACAATTATAGATGGGCCACAAGCTCATTTCATTGATATGGTATAGATTCTTGGTGTTGGTTGGGATAAAGAAAATCTTCTTAGTTGTTGATTTATGGAGCATAGAATATGTGAACCATGATTGAAGCAAGGGAAATATTTATTTATAAATTTTTTAATGCAAAATAATATATTTATTTGTCATAGGGGAGACACCCTCTCATATCTGTATTTTATTCACCAATGCCTCTTTCTCAGAAGACTCAGCTGAGCAGTAGAAGCCAGACCCTCGAATTTGAGTTTTCTATGTATTAAAGATTAAACTATTGAATATGTATATTAAAAATGGAGTTTTGGTACCCTTTGACTTGGAGCAGCACTAACCCATTTACTTGCAAGTGTTGCGCTTTGTCCTATAGGGTAGGCTGCTCCGATAGACCAAGTCGACGCCCCGGCCCGGAGTCATAGGGCTAGCCCTAAGGCAGGGCTGGACCAAAAAAATTGAAAAAATAATAAAATAAAGAAAAACAGAGGGTCAGGACAGGCGAAACGAGTTAGCACTAGACTTATCCCGGCCACGGTTTGTGGCCCACGGCTTACTTTATTTAGGGTCAAGCCAACTGGAGCAAACTGCCTTGTCAGGCCCATTGCAAGCCCTAGTGTGCATCCCTACATCTTTGGCGGGTTGCTTGTGGGCAAATCTTTGTCGTTGATTGGATCGGACATTTAGGTTTACCTGAACCCAATGGACGGCATCGATCTTCAGTTATTTCGATCAAACGGCCCAATACCTTCTTCCATTTTACTTCTTATAAGATCATTGTTTATAACACGTGCGCAACGACCTCACTCGTGTTTTGCTTTTGGAGAGCAAAAACATGGGTAGATGAGTGCAGGTCTCATCATAGGGGAGGCAATGGGACGGGTCGGGTATGGCTCCAAGCAGATTGGATCTGTATTCAAAGTTATCAGACCCAGACTCAATCTAAAAATAAAATATATATATTTAAATTTTATGTTAAATATGTACCTGTATTATATAAATATAATTACTAAAATATATAGTTATATTTATTTAAATATTATTGAAATATTTTATATTAAATTTTATTTATGTAATAGCAATATACGGGTTGGGTCCAGATCCAGGTCCATATAGATCCAAACCTTGATCTATAGCTGAATAATATTCGGGTCCAATATTTGGACTCGGATCTGACCCCCCAAGTTCAATTCTTGAACCCATACCCAGGCCTGGGCCGGATCCAGATGTCGGATCCTAGGTCCATTGCTATCCCTACCTCATTATATAGTTAGGATGATATTGCTGATTGTTTGGCTAGGAGAGGGGCAAGGAGGCTTTACTTTAATTTTTTCTCTTCTGGTAAAATTTGCACCCACTGTAATGTTGATTTTATAATAAAATTTCATACTCTTACAAAAAATAAAATAATAAAAAAAAGCAATATAAAATTTAAATAGATCATTAAATACTTGAAATCAAAATATGGAATACACTATTTTGGGACCTCCAATCGATATTCTTTTCAAGTTCTCACGCGTTTTTTTATTAAGAAAAGTTATTTGTGAGTCGGTGGGTGCAAGAGTCAGCTGCCTCATCAACATTCATCTCTAAGATAAAAAAAAATGACATTTTAAATATTTAAAGGGTGTGGTTTCTATAAGGTTGCAATCTTAAACAATGCAATTAAGGCACACTTTCAAATTTATTATAACATGTAATTTTGGTGTAAATTGTTTTTAGGATTATCTCAAAATCGATTGTTATATCTAATTATAAAATTTTACTCTTTAAAAATTTTTAAAATTAAGTAGATCTATAAACATATGAAAATCTTGAAAATGAGCGATTTAGATAATGTGTTGCAAGATGCACTATTTTTAAGACTCAAAATCTTTTTTTTTCATATACATACATTTCGTTGCCAAGATGATCAATTAAAGGGCTCTTCAATATCAAAACAACCTTTTTCATAGATTTTTTAAGTGGATATGTAATTCTACATTTTATGGTTGCAACCTTATATAAACTTTCCTCCTATTTAAAATCTTTTTTTCGTTATTAACATTTTGGGTTGGCTTCATAAGCGCTCGTTCCTCACGTTCCAAATCCTCATTGTTTAGTGTTTACTCTACTCACCTAGCCGCCGGCACGTGCTGCCCTCGTTCTCATCATACGCTTTGACGGAAGAGGCCACTTTGTCAAGCCCACGTGCGAAATGACATATTCATCGTCCGGTCACACGTGTCAAAATTCCAACCGTGCGATCGTGTTATGGGGCCGACAATGACGTGTCCACTCTCTTTAATAATCACGTGCGCGTGGACCATCTATCCCTAACCCATACTCACAAACCGCTTTCCATGTAGAACGCTGTTTCCTGGGGTAGCCGTTTTCAGTGTAAAACCGGATTTTGGGAAAAAGCGGTTTTTCAGAGGGTAAGAGTACTGCACATGCCTCAAATTTTGGTAAATTTAAGGCACATTGAGGATGGGGAACATTTCTTGTGGTGACGTGTCGTTAGGACTCACGTGGATTTGTGATGCGATATGGCACGTGTGTGGGAATGCGCGTCTTAGATCGATGAGGAGTGAGATAATAAAATGCTCTCTCTCACCCTCGTTAGAGAGAGAGCAAAATCTATGGACGGAACTACCCCTGGAAACAAACATTTGGACCTCGTTGTTGCACTGCTTGTAAGCCAGGATATAAGCTTTTTGTACGTTTACATCTCCTCTAATGGGGTAAATTTAGCCGCACGTGATGGCTAATATTTTCTAAGGAAAATTTTATCAAAATTAGGGGTGGGAACCAATCGGGATCCGACCGGGGACCCGTCAGGTGTAAGAGACACGGGTGGGGTTATAAAGCCACCATTTGGCAGGCAGGTTGGGTGGTCCAAAACATGGACCCGAATTCTATTTAGGTTATGGTTGGACCTGAACCATATCTGCCCCGTACTCATAAACTATTGAAGATAAAATATTTTAAGACCTATTCGTTTGGAGTGTACTAAGGATCATATACAATAAGAACTCATAGTCATCTTTAACTATTATACGACAAATCAAATGACTTGAAATCTATTTGTCGGTGATTGTGATTTTGTTGCCAATAATATAAGTATATGATGGTAAAAAAATAGTCAAAAAAAAAAAACTCATAGTGAAGGTGGCAATGGATCCGATCATACATGTGACCCAACGGGATAGACCTAGGACTCGACTAATCGGTTCTGGGTCTAAAAGATGGACCCGAATACTATTCGGGTCTAGGTCTAGATTCAATCGGACCCGACCCATATTCAACTCGTTGCCACCCCTAATCAAATGTCTATGAGAGTTTAAGTATTAAATATTTTTGCATATAGATTGATTTAATTTCAAAATGCCTATCAAAATACATATAATGAAGTGACCAATCGGTAAAATGTTAGTGTATCTCGCATGGATATTTTGATAAAATTTTCTATTTTCTTCTAGCCACTCATCACATAAGAGCCCTAAGATTGAGAAAGAGAAGCCCTTCTTGCTCTAGCAACCCAATTCCTAAATAGCCAACTAATAAGAATAATTGTATGGAATAAGGATGAGTTGCCCCCTCAAACTAAGATTCTCCTTAACATTATTGGTTTTATTTATCAATAATATCAAGTAATATTTATTAAATAATAATTATAATAATAAGATTCACCTTAATAACAATATACCTATATTGACATATTAGAAGATTGGTAAAAATTTACTTTTGGTTCAAAGAGTTGAAGGCAAAAAATCAGGGAAAAAAAAGTACAAATCATAAAAAATTAGTTAAATTTAAGAATTATGAATGTTTCAAATTTGACTCAGAAAACAAAGAGAGAAAAATAAACGTGTAAAGATAACATAAGCTAAAATTCTGATTTGTGATAATTGCTAGAATACATTAATGTGATTACCAATAATTCTATGGTCTTCCTTAGTATTATTTACTTGAAAAATTATTGGTCTAAGTTTTCTCTGAACACAACAAAAATGTTTTCTCTACGCTCATGAGAGAATGATTTTATTTGGAGCATATAATGAAACAACCACTATACTAACACTGCAAATATTTTAACAAATAAGAAGTGCAACCCCGAGGTATAGGATTATTATTTAGAAAAAAAAAATTCTTGATGTAGGATTGTTGTTAATAAAAACACAAAATAAATAAAAAAAATACATAAATAAATATTAAAACATGTGCCTTTCAAGATAGGGTATTGTATACATCAATTAATAACAAAAAGAAAAGTATACAATGAGACCATTTACCTTTAATACAAGATAATCGCAATTAATCTTGATCATTGGATGTGAAATTTGGTGGCTACATTTATTCTATTGATCATGCTCAAACTTCAAAAGAAATTTTTTTGAACTTTGTGATAAACCCAAGCTAACAAATTTCATATCGGATGGTTGTAAGTAATTGTGACCACTTTGTATCAAGAGTAAATGATCTCATGGTATACAATCCCATAACAAAAAGTTTAAAAGCAATGAAAGTCAACTTATGCATATAGAAGAAAAGTAACAATAAAAACTTGTAGTAAATAATATGTATAAGTAAACCCAAACACATAATTGCATCCCAAATTCTCAATTGCCTAAAATCTAAAATTGTGGCTAATTTTCTCTCACTTCCTCCTTGCAATAATGCTGGAAAACAAGATTTTCCAATTCCTTATTTTGTTTTAGGAATACCAATTTTTTAACGGATACGTTTTCAAGGACAGTGTTGGTGAAAATTCTAATGGGGGCCTTTTGTTAAAGGGTGCGGTTTCTATAAAGCCGAGGCTCTAAACAATCAAAGTAAAGGGCACCTTTAAATAGTATCGAGAAATGTGGTTTCAATATTAATTTTTTTGTGATAGCCTTAGAATATATTTTCATCTTTACATATAAATTTTAAAGTTTAAAAAATAGTATACAATGAGCATATCTATGAAAAATTAAAAATCTTGAAAATTGACGGTCCAAAAATGCGTTACAAGATGGACTATTTCCAAAATTTGAAATCCATTTTTTTCTCATGTCCATGCATCTTGATGCCGAGATGATCAACTTGAGGATATTTGAGCATCAAAACAATATTTTCTAGTGAAATTTTTGAGGTGAGCTCTAATTTGATTGTTTAGAGCCTCGGCTCTATAGAAACTTTTTCCTTTGTTTAAATCAAGGTTCTTTATTTCATCCCACATATTATCTCAAAACTAGAATTCAAAAATATCAAATCATTAAAGAGAAGGAAGTTTCAAGAAAGTCATATATAGAAAAGAATTTTTCATAACTAGTTTTTCAAAATATGAAAATACACATATGTATAGGTTCTATGAAGAAGACCTGTTTTTTTTTTTTAAGAAAAAAGTTTATATAAGGTTGCAACTTTAAAATGTAGAATTAAAGATGGACCTAAAAAATCATCGGAAAATGTTGCTTTAATGTTAAAAAACCCTTTAATTGAGCATCTTGACATCGAGATGCATGAATATGGAAAAAAAGAAAAAAGATTTTAAGTCCTATAAATAGTGCATCTTACAACACATTATCTAGACCGTTCATTTTCAATATTTCCACAAGTATATTTTAAGAATGTTTTACACCAAAATTACATGTTATGATAAAATTTGGAGGTGCACCTTAATTGGATTGTTTAAGGCTGCAACCTTATAGAAACCACACAATTTTTTAATATCTTTTGTAGAAGTCACATTTTCTAGTGGATTTCAAAAAATTCAAAAATATCAAATCGATAAAGAGAAGGAAGTTTCAAGAAAGCCATATATAGAAAATAATTTTTCATAAATTAGTTTTTCAAAAGATAAAAAAACACATATGTATAGGTTCTATGAAGAAAACCTATTTTTTTAAGATCTTTTTTAAAATTCTTAATTTTTAACTGATTTCAAAAAATAAATTTTTAAAAATTATATTTTGATAAGGGACTTACACAAGAATTCCTTTTTTGGATGAGTTAATGGGGGAGAGGGCCCCTACCTTTCATAGGAATTGAGCCTAGGACGTAGTGTTGCAAATTGTCAAGCGTTAACCAATTAAGCCTAGGCTCTTTTCTTATACAGGGATTATTTGTTTGCACCAATGTTTAAAAACCAAGATCGGCAAGATGAACTAGCCATATGAGAAACTGGCTCGGGTCGGCGAATCATCAATCCACTTAGGGATATGGCCAAGAGACATAGGCCAATATGAAAATCAATAAAAAGAGAGAAAAAAAAAAAATACTAAAAAAAATGCGGTCCGATCAACTGGTTCCCTGCTAGGAATTAGGCAGTTCCTAACAGGAACTGCCTGTTTTAGGATATATCCAAAGAACCAGCTTCGTACCCTTGAGAGTTGATCTAAATAGCGAGATTCCGATCCGAATAAATGATTTAAATAAAAATTGGTATGCACTAATGCCTCTTCGGTAGGGGGCCATTAAAGTCAAGTGGAAAATCATCCAACAACCCCAACATTTAATATTTTATTTTTATTTTTTTACTCAAGTCCATGCTTCATACACCAATCATTTTTTTTTAATGCAAGGCATACTGAAGAGGTGGGTTCAGAAGGTTACATTTTGTGAATAATAAAAGCAATACTCGCATAAATATTCATGAGCACTTACAATATGCTCTTTCGTAGCATAGTTTATTTCTACTCCCTTAAGAAGAGAGACTACTTACAAATATTTTTCCAATCTAAAATTTTTAGAACTCCTTAAGAATTGCTAGATTTTTTTCTCTTTTTTTCTAAATTTTTAGAACTCCTTTCGGTGCGTTTCTCTTTTCGGTGTGTTTTTTTTAATTTGTGTTTTCTAACACTTAAATCTAACCATCTAAAAATTGGATAATCTCTATTAAATCTAGAGACATTATTTTTTTCAAGTGCATAGCGGGTACAATTAGGAAATTTTTTTTATTAAAATTGATCTACCTATTAAAGAGGTTGCATACCAAAAATTTTGAGGCTTAAAATTAATTCTAAGCATGATAGAGTAAATGGACATTCTACTCTCGCGGCAGTAGAATATCTTTTGGCAATATTTAAAATAAAAGCGATAGTGGCATAATGAGTAAGTTAGCGAGGCACGAGGGAATCGCGCCGGAATTTTCCGAAAAGAGAAACGCACCGAGGTTACCCATGGAATTATATAAAATATCGGGAGCATTCCATGGAAACCTTTTCCCACGTGAAAATAAGTGTGGGGCCCAGATCTGGTCACCGACACCTGGACATAGCATGTGTGGATAAGGGATGAGTGGAGGGCGGTGTTGGTGACCGGAAAAGCCCTACGCACGTGGGCTTTTGACTGGGACACCCGGTAGTTAGCAGCTCGATCTACCCATTGAACGGTCCAGATTGTTGGTGACCCCGGCCTTGCACCCATTAGCCGCTCGATCTACCATTCAACGGCTCAGATTGAGGGTTTGATAAACCTGAATCCCCTATTTTTGTAATCAATATTTTTTATTTGATATTTCCACCCAAAAATGGGTGGAAATAATGTGGAATTCATTTATTTACCCATTTCTTAATTCTTTTGGGTGGATTATGAGAAAACTTGGGTGGCCTAACTAGCTTGCTATAAAAATGCAGGGCCTCTGTTTCTTTGAGGATATGGTGTTCATGGTTTTGGGATTTGCAGAGAGAGAAAGAAGGAAATAATCAGAAACATAAAAGTTTTCACCTATTTTCTAGGGTTTATGAGATATCTTTTTCTGTATTTTTGGGTTATCAGGAAGGAGGAGGACGTGGCTTAGGGTTCTCTCTGGTTTAAAGGAAGCTAGGGTTTTCTTGATTTGTTTTGTTGAAGGTTTTTGGGTTTTCTGGAGTTTGTTTGAGATTTTGGGGAGATGGAGAGAGAACCAAAGGTGGCGAGGGACTTTTTTGGTTTGAATCCCGTAGTGAAAGACGAGGCAAAAGAGAGAGAGGATTTCTATAAAGGTTTTACAGTCAACGATTTTGGTCAATTCAACACATCGGTGAAGGATTCAGGTATGGATAGATTGATTTGTTTGTTGATTTTCACTGTCAATTTCAGTTGTATGTTTCTTCTGAGACCGTGGGGATCTGAGGATATAAAGTCGGGACTTGTATTAGTGTGAAATTCTGCTTTTGTCTTTGAGCTTTTTGTTTGTGTTATTGGATAAGTTGCAGCAAGGAATTGGGTGATTAACTTTTCTGTTTTCTTTGGGAAAAGTAAAACAAATTGTGCGTTTTGCCTTCACATTTTTGTGTTCTACTTTCTAATTAACCAGGTTTACCTTGTGTTTTTAGTTTGTTTCTCAAATTATCTAGTTACCTGTAAGACTTTCTGTTTTTTGTGCATTATTGGGTATTTCCTATCTTTTGAAGTTGTTTGGTGTTCATTTTTTTTTTTTGGGAAAATCTATTGTTGGTATTTTTATCTGGATATCAACGAATTGATGTAATAAGAAAATTCTTATTCTATTTTCTGTTCTCTAATTCAGTTCATGAGAAAATTCTGATGGCCCCTCTTTAAATTTTTCCACTGTTTCCTTACCTTATACATCAAAAATCATGTTGAAACAAAAATATAAGCTAGTGGTTGTGAATTTTAGATCTGGGTCTCTCTCTAGCAAAGGCGCTCAGTTTCTTTCCCTGCCTTGTTCCTATTCATTATGGATGTGCTTTCATGTAGCAGGTTTAGCCGTCAATTGTATCATGGTCGTTGTTTCTTCGTAGAGCATACAATTTGAACTCTGATAAAAAAGAAATAGTTTTTACTTTGCTTAGTTTATTGTCTTGTTCAACCTATTTGACTGCCCCCAAATGAGATAAGGACCTTACCCTACACACAGGATAACTCAAAAACAAATTGTCTTTCATATCTTCCATGGATCTGGAACTGATGGCCGTCCATGTGCCGTTTCCTAGTGATTTGATTTTGTCTGAACCATCCTCTTTTGTGTTTTTTACACTGGTTAATCATTTCTATATCTTCTTCGGATACAGCATCCATGGCAAATGGAATGCAATGGCCTTTCTCCATCAACGCATCTGCCCTTCAACAATTCATGTCTTTCAAAGGTGCCCAAGAGGATAGACACAAGAAAGTCGTGTTTGACCAGCTAGCCTCGTCTGGGTTTCAGCCCATATCAACTGCAGGTGCTTATGAGACAAACCACAGAGCACCAACTGCAACCCAAGTATAAAACCCAAAACCCAATCTTTTTCTTTTATTCATTTTCTGAGGGTTGAATTTTGATCCCCCTTTGTTCACCTCTAATGTTCCTTTTATTTCTTTTGGTTGATCTCCTTAGAAGGGATTCACTTTGGAAACAAATGGTGCTCCAATCACAAAATCACATAGCCAGTATGGCATGTCTTGCATGCCGTATCCTTCTCAAGCCGCCATTGAGCAGGGTTCCATATCCCACCATTCTCAGGGCATAGGAACACTGCCGCTCTCCAGCCATTCAATCCCAATCTCTATGAGCAGCCCGTTCTTCAAGATGCATGGTGGAGCTGGTAATCCCAGTTCAGTGAAATCTTTTGGAGGGATTCCTGTCACGTCTCAGCATCCTGTTACCTCTTCTGTGGGAACTCTGGCTGGGTCTTTTCTACCAAGGTAGTGATGAAGTGAAGTCTCTCTCTCTCTCAAAATTCAGATCTTAAATAACTTTAAGTGAAATGGAACACTCTTAAGTAGTTGATGATGCAGGAGTGTTCCATGCACGCTGGCGAAGCCTGCTTCCTCAGCTGCTCAGTTGACCATATTTTATGCTGGTTCAGTGAATGTTTACGATGACATTCCTTTAGAGAAGGTAATCGGGCTTTAGATGACTATGTTCCCTTCTCCTTTCCTTTTTTCTTCGATGTGTAATTATAGTGTAAGTAATACCTTCTGCGTAAGGGTACTTATTTTTTAAGATATCAAGTTTTAAAATTCGGGTCCTGATTCTTTCCTTCTCTTAGGTTTTATCTATGTTTTAAACAAGTACTTTACTTTGTTACTGAATTACCTAACATTTGTTTTCTTTATCTTTGTGTTCTACACAAAACTACGAATTTGGTTTCTTGTTCTCTTACTATATATTGTACTTGTTTTATTTATTTGCAGGCTCAAGCAATTATGTTCTTGGCTGCTAATGGGGCTAACCAATCTGTTAAGACTCCAAATTCTAGAACCCAAGTGCCATCGTTGCCTATAGCAACTGTTGAGGGGATTCCTAGCAACTCAGCTATGCCGACCTGCTCTGGCCTTTCAAGCCCAATGTCTGCGACGTCGCAATTGCAGGCAGCTGCTCACTCGAGCAGTGACCTGGTTGCGGTCAAAACCATTTCGTCCTTAGCTCCTAGCAACCACCAAGAACCACCAAAACAGACTCCTGCAGCGCTGAATGCAAGAGGTGAATTTCTTTTGCACTCTTCTTATTATGCTGAAAAATTGTACCTTCCCCCAGCTAGGAAAAAGATTATAGAAAAGAATAGATCAAAGAAAATGAAATTCAGTTTCTAAGCATATCCTCCCTTACTGCAGCAGCGGTTCCACAGGCAAGGAAAGCATCTCTCGCTCGGTTCTTGGAGAAACGCAAGGAAAGGTAATTTTCTCAATTATCTATGTAGCCTTTATCGATGAAGAAAAATGTTCTTTTGGGAACCCCTGAGGACTTTGTGAAAGTTACTCATGAGGCCCATCTACCATCCTTAGTTATCTATGGATGGTTAAGGTGTGCATTTTTCCCAGCTTTTTAAGTCCTATATATTTCATCAGTGTAACAGTTGTTTATCTCCTCCATGGACTGGTTTGAGTACTTTTAAGTAACACTTGATAGTAGTAGACGGATTCTCCTCTCTTTAAAAAAAAGTACCGGCTTGCTGTGCAACTTGACGTGATCTTTGTACTTTTCTTTACCTACCAAAGGAATAAAATGAAAATTATGCAGTTTGAATGAGTGCATGTGTCTTGAAAGTATTCAGCTTCCTTCCACTTTTATGTATCTATCAATAAAAGAAGACACCATTACATATCCACAACTCCTCATTTGTTTATGTATTTCAAAAATTTCGTGGCTAACCAATTGGTTTAAATCGTGAAACTTGTGTCGTTTTCATTCCCACTTGATTGGTGCTATTTTGGGCCCATCAAGATGAAAGAATGTCTCGAACCCCTTGATTGGTGCTATTTTGGGCCCATCAAGATGAAAGAATGTCTCGAACAAAATTCGGATCGTCATGCCTATTCAAAAAAAGAATTCCAAGAAGTAGATTCCAGTACCCAAATCTTAACTTTCAAAAGTCTTCCTATCACTTGGTATTCGTGATGATAGAAAAGCTTATAATACTCGTTCAGCATCAATTCTAAGATTAAAGCATGTGTGACTTGTGATGCAGGGTCTCAAATATGGGACCTTACACCACCAAAAAGTCCCCAGAGCACTCCTCAACTGTTGAAAGCGGCGCCTCAGACTCGCCAGATTGTGTCGGAATTTGCAGCAAAGTCGACCATAAATGGAGTTTAGGGCCTCCCCTTAACAGTGAGGTGGGCAATGCGAGGAGCTAAGTCAAGCATCCGATGAGCCTCTTTCTCATGGTTTTCCATTCTTATTCTTTTGGGGGTCTCAATTATATAGTCTTTATCTCTATGTGGCCTTTGGTACAACTAAAAACCGTTGCTTTTCATCAGAGAAGCTTTGTAACATTCAAGTTTTCTGACTGGAAATAATAGGAGGTAGAGTCTGCTATTTTGGAATCGGGAAGAGGTCAAAAGACAGGGATGATGATGGGATATGAATTAGAATTGGGGAGAAATTGATTCCCCCACATGCATTGCTTTTCCTTTACCATGTTTTATATATAACGTATTTTATTTTTGAACCAAGTATTGAGCCATTGATATGACCTTTTGGTGCCTGTAACCATCCACCCTTTTTTGTGATTTCTTGTTTTTTTCTGTTGGCTGACTTGACGTTCATCGGTCTACCCAACTATTGATCACTTCTTCTTCTTTTATTTTTTTAGTCATAAAATGAGTGCGTTTTTTTATTCTTTTTTTTTTTTATTATAAAGAGGATGAGCTTGGCATGCGGGTCAAGCCCGCACATGTAGAATTGTGTGGGACATTAAATAAATTTTTTTTTGAGATGGGTTTGGGACTTAATTTTTTAAGGATATGTGATCACTAACATGGAGATCATGAATATGAAAAATAAATAAATTTAAAAAATTAGATATAATAATTCTACTAAAAATAGGAAAACTTTTGACCGTTAGTTTTAATTGTTTTTAGATGGTCTATATATTTGCATCCATTTTTAAGACATATTGGACCGCATATACAAAAATGCAGCCTAGCCCACATGAAATAATGTTCCTTACTGCATGAAACAATGTTCTTTTTTTTAAATATGAAATCCTTGAATAGAGAGAGATAGATGTAGATAAAATAGTTAAGCTGGGTACGACCACTCTCTCTCTAAAATCTCTCTAAAATCTAAATAGTGAATATGAGTCCTACCTCTCTCCCTCTAAAATCTAAATAATGAAGTTGGGTATCACCTCTTTCTCTCTCTACATGGACATTTGGATTAAAATTTTGAAATTGGCTACCAGCACTCACTCTCATGCATACACGTCTTGTTATTTTAAGGAATAGTTAATAATAATGAATGGTTGGTCGTTGTTGCTTCTTAGAAGTAAAAGCGCCTAACCGTTCCAAAGATGTTTTTCTTCATTAGTGAGTTTTCTATGAGCTTTTGGTATCTATCTTTAATGACCTTTCTTTATACAAGACTTAGGCATTACAACTTGCTTTATTCACTAATCACATGTGCGACCTCTTAACCTCCCCCAAGCAACGACAAAATTTACAACTCAGCATTCTAAGCACATGTGACATTAAATATAAATGGACAAGGGTTGCTTTCTTTCTCGAAAGGATCATTGTTTGTGAACTACTTTTTTCTAAAAAATTATTTAATGATATATTAAGCCCAGCTAGAATAGGTCAATTTAGAACAGGGAACCAATTGGGGGAGAAGGTAAGGGATCCTGCGAAGAGAGAGGTTGGTGCTCTGTGTTATGCGAGCTAGGACAAATCGTGCTCAATTCGGCAGAGGGATTATGTTAGGCACCCTATAAAGAGAGTTTAATGATGTGTGCTAGGGTAGGTGAAGTCTGTCTTCTTGGTAATTTAATTGCCTTAAACTTTTATTAAATCTAGCATGTTCATGTGTGCGTGTAGAGAAAGATTTTTTTTAATTAGGAAAGCGGCGTTTATTAAAACCATAGGTCTGTGCGAACTGGTAACACGATGTATAGAGTCTCACCTACCTGGTGCGAGAAGGTTGGAGGAGATGCCCGGTGCTGGAAGATCCGAAGGAGAAAGAGAGAGAGTGTTGAAAGAGACTCTTTATTTAGTGGAGGATATATCTATCCAACATATATATCCAAGGAATTTGTAGGAAAACTATAGAAGAGGCTTTTATTGCAATCAAGGGCTGGAAATGTGTGAGTAAAATACAAGGGAATAATTCTGTTTCTAGAGAGACTAAGAATGTAGAATTATTGAGGGGAATATGATATGGAAAATCACACAGGCAGCCATTCGTGTGGTTGGAAAGGAATAGAAGAATTTTTCAGGGTTTTCTTTTTGTATGTAGATATGGTAGAGAGAAGGATCTTGCATACTATATGGAGTTATCCTCTATCACTACGGTGGGTTTTGGTGTTTCCAAAGTTAATATAGTTGTTAATCCCTCTAATTTGTTCAAGCAGAAGGTTATCAAGGTCACATTGAAAGGGAGAATCAATGTTGCTATTAATCTCTCCAATTTGTTCAAGCAGAAAATTAAGGTCACATTGAAAGAGCGATGGGAACCTTCAGTGCTTCGTTGTGTGAAGTTAAATTTTGAGGGTAGCTCTTGCGGAATCTGAGACATGCTGGCTGTGGCGGGGTGCTAAGAGACTTGTTTGGGGAGGTCATTTATTGCTATGATGGGTCCTGTGGTATAGCTTCTGGCAATTGTGCTAAACTTGAAGCTCTTTTACATGGTTTACACTTGGTATTGTAAAGAAATTGTGGACCTTTTTTTTGTTTTTATGTTGTAAGGGACCCTTTAAATGTTATAAAACAATGTAACAAGGTATCTAAACCACCGTGGAACCTGAGATAAGTGGATGGAGATTGTGGATATTTGTGTACAGTTAGAGGTTTCGTTCAGGCCAATGATATTATTGATCATTAGCTAAGAAAAGAGTTTCTTTGGAGAGACTGTTTGTGTCATAAACTTTATTTGTTTGAGTTTTGATTTGTTGCAGCCTTTATCCATTCAATATAATGAAGTACGCTTGTCAAAAATAGAATGTAGAGCTGTTGATCTTGAAAGGGAGTTTAGGACAAACAATGTGAACTAAATGGATTTGAGAGGGGGGATTGATGATTGGTAACGGGTTGGTCCATCAAAGTCCATGAAAGAATACTCCCTAAACCACCGATTCTCATGAACTCCTTTACACAGAAAACCAATTTCATGATTGCTTTTCTGTTTCTGTGTCGTAAGTAGGCTCAAGGCAACAAGGTTGGCTAGTCTCTAAGCCACCGATGCTCCCTCTCATGCTCAGTCCATTCTCAATCAAATCTATGCTGGGTTATAGATGCCACATGTTGACACAAAACGCTATATATGCCATTTCCCAAAGATGAAACTGATAGAGAACTAGAAAGGCTGGACATGGACAATATCACAAAAAGACTACGGACCCATTTGGTTCTTTGGATTCAGATTTCTAGGAGTTAAATGGATGCTGAGTTTAAACCAACTCCGAATATTGCTCTATTTGTATAATTCTTGGACCCTAAGGCATATGAGGCCTCATAATAGATCTTTAAGGATATACCTCACCATATTATTATATGATGAGGTTTCGTAATGCCCCATCTGGCACGCACTACATCCTGGGCCAATGACGGATAAGAAAGAGACATATTGCATCTCATCAAACTCCTCTAGTTATCATTTGGAGAGGCATATATGGGCTATGGGAGTGTATGTATCCCAGAGTTTTGTCTCAAGTTGAAACAACTTCATAATCTCTTATCATCGATTATTAGTCACGATACACATGTGTAATCACGATGTATTGGCAAGAACATCATTCCGTATCAAATTCATCCACCTATCACATGGATAGGTATATAGGAGCCATAGGAGTGTATGTCTCGTAGAATTTATCTCACATTGACATCAGTTTGATAACTCCTATCATCAATTGTTAATCAAGATGAACATGCTTGATCGACGTTTGATTGGTATCTTATCAAATATCTTGTGAAGAGACATATATAAGCCTTAAAAATATATGTATCCTAGAATCTGTTCCATATTGAGATGTCTTGATTCCCTCTGCTATTATCTGTAGTAAGTCACGACATATAGGGGTTGACTGAAGAATAAGGCTCTAAGGCACATTGAGGACTTCATATGACGAGTCCTAGACATATCATCATTCATATCTTCATATCATATCGGAGGCATATTTTTGCAAATATCATCAAGAATCATGCTTATGAAGTCGCATATCTTATGCCTTGTCGGTCAAGATATCTATCTGGTATTCGTTAAACACTCGCCTTATAACTATGCTTTTAATTGATCAAGTGTCTATTACAATGTACTTACTTGTATGTGACTAAAAGTACACCCAACAAAACCTCCCCAGGCATTGCGCGTGTGGGAGAATCCCAAAAGGTATGTAACATCTGGTGATTTGGGTGAGTTACCAACATCACATATCTTCTTTATCATGATCATGCATGCGTGCCTTAATTTTTTCAAACATTCCATTCATTCCCTGAGGGAGTTATATATACTCATTGAAAGTTAGAACTCAACTCATACCTCGACATGAGTTCTCCAAACTTCCCTCTATCGGCTTTCCATTTCTCTAAAGCCTGATCTCACTACCGCTATCAAAGGTAGTAGGGGACCATGCCATTTATATTCCACCAACCATTATGGAGAGAGAGAATAGTCGGAAGTGAACTCCAACCTTTCGGGTTGTGGGCATAGCTCCTCCTCTTCAGAAGAACTTGAGGAAGGAGCTCCCGAGGCAGCTTTAGAAACTGGGCTTAGGAAAGATCCTAAGTTCGAAGAAATTGCCTGGCTCCAAGAATTGGTGAGAGATTTCGCCATGAGGGCAGATCAGAACATGCTTGACTTTTTATAGGGGAGAGGTCAAGCATGCGAAAAAACCCTTGCCTCTATCAAGAGAAAGGTGAGTAGGATAACCAAGTAAATCCGCTTCAGGTAGTGATGCCCTGAGCTTCGGCCCAAATGAGCTATCTCTTTATCTTTCCTTTTTGTTTTCTCTTCTTTTTTTTTTGTCTTTTTTTTTTTTAACAATATTGTAAGGGTTTTGTCCTACAAAATTTTGAATAAAGCCAGTGGTTTAAAAAATGGATCGCTGCTCCAGATCGGGCACCCCAGAAACCCATCTCGATTGGTGAATCAGCAGTTCGGCAGGATAAAAAAATAAAATTTTTATTATTAAAAATCATTATAAATTTTGCTTTTTAGGTATCCAATAAAAAATGGGGGTGCTACATTATTAACTTTCATTTTTTTCATTAATATGTGACTATTGAGATGTTATTTCCCTGTATGAACTTATGTTAACTATTAAATTTAAATCACACAAAAGAAGAATCATAGAATTATCATGGATGCAGTATCTTATAATATCATCTAATTTAAAATATATATTTTACAACTGTAAGAAAAAATAGAACATCAAGGTTTAAAAAAACAGATCGGTGATTTTTTAAACACTGACCGAATTCAAAAAATAAGACATTATTTTAAACAAATAACAAATTTACAATGTCTTATAATATCATCGAAGTCAAAAAATCTTATTTACAACAATAAAAAGTAATAATACATTACAAAATTTATAATACAAATAAATTAATAAATAAAATACAATATTTGATTATCAATATATAAATATTAATTATAAAATTATAATAAAAATAAAACCCCCTATAAATATTTATTTTATGAAATTAAAATATTTTAAAAAAATTAATCCGAAAAATTGGAAAATAAAGATACCAAAATTCAAAGAAAGAAAAAAAACCTTATGGCAATATGCACAATAGCTACAAAATAAAATAAAAAAAACTTTGAGTAAGCTTTAAACCTCTTTTAAACATTCAATATAAATATAAATGATATATTTACAAGTGTATTTTTTTAGGCAATGATGATTAAGTTTCAAAATTTTAAATTCTACCTTGTATATATGGTTTTTCAAAATTTAGCATTAAAAATAAGTAAATGATAGAATGTTGTCACATTCTATGTAACAATAATAATTTATTAAATAACATAGCAATTTAATATATTAAATTATATGATATTTTAATGTATTTATAACAATGAAATTTCAATATAGTAATAACAATTTTAACATAATTATAATAAATAATTATAGTTAGTTAAAAATTTTGATATACTTATATTCATTCAACATAATAATATCAATATCATTTTAATATGTTCATATTCATATAATTATAATGACATAAGTTTAACATAATTATATTGAGTTATTAACATAAAAAACAAAAATTTCATATAATTATATTAATTCTGGTAAATGTATTATGTGTAATTCGATTTTTGTATTTATGTGTAATTCAAATTTAGTTATATGTACTTTATTTTTGTAAACTATAAAAATAAAAATGAATATAATTAATTAAAAAGGAAAATAATTTTTTTATTTTGTAGACCATTTATTTTATAGATGATAGTTTCCTTATATAAGATAGAGCTATTAATGAAAACGTCTCCATTAGTTGTAGACTCTATTGCCAAGGTAAAAGAAATATCCCACATCGATAGATGGTGGTGTTGTACGTCATTTTTGACGTACTTACATCTCTAGTACAAATAAAGAGAGAGCCAGTGACGACCTGGTCTAGGTACCCAAGACACGGCCAGATCAACGGAACACTACAAAATAAGCCTAGGACTATCCAACCCTGAAAAAATACTATCATGCCAAACAAAGGCCTTCAACTACAGCCATATTCTATAGGCTTCAAAACAATACCAAACTACTTCCATTGGATCCAGAACATCGAATAACCCCTAGGGACAAAATTTGGTCTCAATTGGACCTCTCATAAATATTCTGGGCCCAAATTACTACAAAATGGTTAGGTTGTACACTACTGCGGTGTGGCCTCACCAAACCAATCCCCAACCATGGAGGTTGCATTCTTCACATCTCGGGATGACATAGAAGTGCCCACACAGTGCTTGTTTGGAGTCGGAACAAGCTTAAATTTGGAAACAAGCTAGGTCTCGATGACCGGGTTATTTTGACTTATGGCACGAGTTGTGACATGACCCAGGATCAAAGCTTTTCTAGAGAGAATATGAGCCCAAAACTATGGAAATAAGAGTTTTTGAAGAAAGGACATCTCAAACTTCATGAAGCATAACTCGAGATTTGTACATCGAATCATCGCAAAGTCAGGTCTGATGAGACTGTATCATGAAGGGCTACAAGCTGGTATAACTTTTACACTCAATCTGAGGTTGGATAAATCACATATTCCAAGGATGAAGAAAGCAAGATCACCCGGTCGTCGGAACCTCTTTTTTCGGCAATCTCCCGAATTCATAAAAAACTTCAAGCAAAGACCAAAACGAACAAATATTGATACAAAACGACTGTGGTAGTCTCATCTTTAATTTGAAATCAAAATAAAAACTCAAAACACCATGGATCGTATTACATTGACCACGAAAGTTCACGATCTAGAAGGATTTCTACATCTCAAGAAAAAGTCTATCTCACGATGATCAAAAGACATCAAACTCTTCAATATCAAGCAAGCATCAAGGCTATGATGATTGATCGTCTCAATCACCACCACAAGCATCCAAAAAAGCTTCCAAGATTTGGCAATTACGAAAGGCCCTTCAGAGAGGGATGGTTTCGTCATTGGCACAAAAGGTTTAAGGGGCATTTTGGTCATTATTCCTAAATTCATATTTTGTTGTAATTTCTTTTAATTATTACTAGGCTTGGTTTTGAGCATCTACCCCTGTTCAGTGAATCATCTATATAAACAAGCTTAGGTCAATTGTAAAAGGGTTGGATCATTCATTAACAAAATGGAGGTATTAAGCTCGTTTCTACTTGTCTTTTGCTCCTAACCCTCGTATCTAGTGCTAAAGAGAAAACATTTCAGAGAGAGAAACTACCCCTAGACCACCTTGGTTTTGTAGCTCCATTCTGTCTCTCTCTCTTCTTTCTTTCTTCTCTCTCTTCACTCGTTGCTTGCCCTGCACAACATGCCCACAACAAACGCAAGGTCCTGTCTCTTTCCCCTTGCATCTCTAGCGTAAATGTAGCAAACCTGCGGCACCACATAGCATCCTACTATTCGACATACGCTCGACTCAATATTTTTTAAACTCAGCCTAAGAGGTTCAACCCTCAAAACATCGCTCTAACTTCCTCTCCGTACAGTTGTTTTGAGCAGTGAGAGAAGCATACGCTCTCTCCCTCAGTCACTCGGGAGGAGTCTTCCTAAGTCGATAGTCAAGAGAGTTCTAACCCTTCGGTTGCCCTGATCGCCCGAGCGCGTAGCGTTTGCGTGCATAGGGGGAATCTTGCCACCATTTCTCACCACATCCTATTTCTTGTAAGCCAGCCTCTTGTTCTAACGAAAGAGAATAGAGCGATGTGTTAAAGCCTAAGGATGGTTCGTGTCTAAGCCGTGCTGGCACAGCTGGAGGGCTTAGTAGTTGTTTTAAGAGGGTGAACTTTCCTTAACCCCAAATGACGAGGTAAGCGTCTAAAATGCACCCTCGTCGTAAAATCTCTCCCTTTGTTGGTTTCTATCCGTGCATAGGTGAGAACGCGTGGGCACACTCACAAACATGCAGTGCGCGTGGACCCTCCACGGTTGTTTGAGAGAGGATTTTATCTCGCCATACGCTCGTGGAAAAATCAAGCCCGACCAGGTGGGAAGAAATACACTTATATATCTTAGAAATGTATATAATTTGGTTGTCAATGTGGCACGAAGAAGGTTGACCTTGCCTGTGCATTATACGTGGCCACGTGGTTGGTCTTTTGTACCATCAATTTTTAAAACTGATGACATCATCACCCTGTTTCAGAAAAAAATACGTGGGTTTCAAAATTTAATATCAATGACATCATCGACCTATTTCAAAAACACTACGTGGATTTCAAAAAAATTTGTTAGGCAGTTTTCAAAATTGATGACATCATCAGGGCAATTTCTTGACAACAGCGGTCGGATCCCATTTTATTAGTGGATCTGAAATGGTGTCATCGATACCCGATCTGGATCGTTCGATTTCCAATCGGATTAGTGATTTTTTAAACACTGAATAAAGCTATGTATTTTATCAATCTTTCATCTTACTATTTTTTATTTACATTCGCATCCCTGTTGGAAGACATTTTTCATCATCATGGGTCCTCCGGTCAATAAAGCCTAACAAACAGTGGAAATTCTGACAGTCTCAAAATAGCCCAGAACTGGCCAAGATCTTCATAAGACTCTCAAAAGTATTTTTCCAAGTTTCGTCTCATTTCGACATGTCTAAGGCAGTGTAGACTGAGAAACAGTTCCGGTAGAATCAGCCTCTAGTACCTGAAACGGGTCCTATAACTAGAGCTATAATTTCGGTACCTCAGTTTGTTGTAAGACCACCGCAATTGGATACGAAATGGTTGAAAACTATCAGGGGTCAAATTTCAGCTTGAACGGACATCCCTGGAAGAAGTTATACGTAAAAGAGCGAAACAGGAGGAGCCGCATGGTATTCCCATGCGGCCAACCTGCAACTCAACTCCATTAAAGAGGCAGTCACGACCATTGACTTTTGATGCTTATATCTCCCTCGTTTGAGATCGGCTCGTGCTCAAACTTGATGGAGCATGTTCGTCTCATCGAGACGAGTGTTTCAATATGTGGCACGCCCCACGATGACACTCGAGCGCTAAGAAAAGTTAGAGAGAAGTTGCTGATTCGTGAATAAAGTGTAGAAAAATCAGCAGCTTTGTGCCTCTCTTGAGCAGCCAAATCACATTGCTCACCAGCCCGATCGACGTGAAACCAAATCCACCGCATTCGTAAGGTCTAGGGTTATCTCCATTCTGAACACCGTACATGATGAACGATCGGATTCCGCACACGAAGCCGACGAAGTGACTGCAAATTCTGTCACCGAAGTTCTAGATTCCGGCCAAAATTTCAAAGTTGCAAAATATTTGTCCAGGCACGAAATAAAGCTGCGTTTGTTGGCCCGTGATCGTGATGGCACGCTCAGTGTGTTACAACGAAGAAATCACAGAAAAATATCAAGGAACGAGCATACAATCGATCCAAAGTTTCAAGATTCATTCAAATTTCAAGTTACATGATCGTGCCCTAAAAACATGATCCATAGCTGGAAGTTGGTATCAAATCGATTGCCATGCCAAGCCCTACAAGAAAACAATCATCTTTCTATTAAACGAGCATGAGAACAACCCCAGATCATCCATGAAAAATCATGCACATTCTAGGGCAACACAAGGACTGTCTTGAAATTCCACAACTTGTTAAGAAGGGGCAAATCTGTCATTTGACACCCTATTTTCTAATTTCTTTTAATTTAGTTAAATCTTAATTTTCAGCAATTAAGTTTAATTTTGATCAATCCACTCATGTTTGGGCACAATTCTTTATATACCACGTACCATCATTGTATGCAAGGCTTGAAACCCTTTACAAAAGAGAATTTTTACTTAATAGAATTCCCTTTCCTTCTCATTATTGAGTCACGTTTGGAGAGAGAGAGTAGGAGAGAGAAATTTTTGGATGTATACCCCTAGGCTCAAGGTAAATTCTCTCTCTATTGTTTTCTTTCTTCTTCTTCTTTTTCTTCGTTTGAGCCTCCCTCAGAGGCCATGCACGGCAGTGGCAGTGCCGTGCATGCCTCTTTCTCTTCTTTTTTCCCTTCCTGTGGTTTCATAGGTCGCGCATGGCGATGGCACGGCAGTGGCAGTGCTGTGCATGCCTTTTTCTCTCCTTTTTCCCCTTCTTGTGGTTTCATAGGTCGCGCATGGCGATGACAACACCATGCGCGAGGTCTTTTCCCCCTTATGTTAGTTCATCTCTATTGCTCAGCGAGGCTTACAGATGGCGCTGCTCATCGCCGTCCGCAGATGTATCCTCGACGCCTCAATGAAGAACGCAGATGGTGAAACTTATTGCCACCCGCAGGGGTATCCCTCTGTTGCATGCCTATCGCAGACGACGATGTCTATGGCCACCCGCGAGAGGTCGCGGCAACACCTATCGCTGTCTGCAAGCTTCCTTTGTGCGTTCGGTGCCTATCGCCGTCCTCGAGCTTCCTTCGCACGCTCGGTGCCTATTACCGTCCGCGAGCTTCCTTCACGCGCTCAGTGCCTATCGTCGTCCATGAGCTTCCTTCGTACGCTCGGTGCTTATCACCATCCGTGAGCTTCCTTTGCGCACTCGGTGCCTATAGCCGTCCGTGAGTTTCCTTCGTGCGCTCGGTGCCTATCGCCGTCTACAAGCTTTCTTTGTGCGTTCGATGCCCATCGCCGTGTGCAGGCTCTTCTTGCCTCCCATGCCTATCGTCGTGTGCCTTGGCAAGGAATGTCGTTGCGCGCCTCACAAATGGCTATCACTGCATGCTTCACAAGAGTCTATCGCCGCTCCCGTAGGGATGTGCTGCCTTCTTGAGTTGCCCAATGACGATGCCTAGCGCTGCCCACAGTTCACCGCTTGCCCTCTAGGCATGAGCAATAGTTCCTAGCACCGTCCAAGGGCCATGACATTGCTACTCCATGGTTATGGATGGTGACACTTAGCGCCGTCAGGACCCCATCTCTTAGTCGCCTCGTGCATTTTCTTCATTCTTTTCTCACTTGACCGAGGGTGGACACAGTCTAGTGTTGCCATAGCAGTCTGGTTGTCGAGCAGTATTGCCATCGTGTTGGTCCCGAGTAGCACGCCTCTCTTGCTGCCACACCAGATTAACACAGTCATGTCGACCTTGGTTTCGAGTAGTATTGCCATCGCGTCGTTCCAAAATACCATGCCCATCTTCCTACCACTCCGAGTAAGTCACGGACTCAGGTGAGGTTAGTCCCCACCTCACATCCAAAATTCCTCTCTCATTATATGGATACCTGCCATTTTTCCTGAACGAGTCTTTCGAACCCGAGACACATGTCACCTGATCACCTAGATCTGGGGAGGCGAGACCTAACCAGCTTGACGTCTCCACTGGGGATTTATTACCCCTTCATTGGTTTTCTCTTATTTGATCAATATCTTCTTTCACTTTTTACACTACTTTCTATGGCATCTGGGTTATTCAACCCGTTCATCCGAGTTGGGGATTTTCTCATCCCTGCACTTGTGACTATCCCAGGGAAGCGAACTGCTCAAGCTTCCTTCCTTACACTCCTTCTGAGTTAGGACTCACAGTCCGGCTCTCAGGTTCTTTCTTAAGTTGGTGCGAGAAGGGACTTAAAGGTCTCTGACTCCCCGCTTCCTCGCCTTGGTGGACCCTCCATCAAGGCCCCTTGCATTGGTAGATAATCTGTTACTGCACACAGCATGCACCCTGCTACTGGCAAGTCCCTCGCTAGTCATATTGCTGGGGTACACCGGAAGGCTACCCTGTCCACTCTCGTGAAAGGCAATCAAGTTGCCATTGCTTTTGAGGGTCGCCGCAAGCTACCCCTCGAACTCCTTCACTATCCTGAACCTCTACACTTGGAGGCTCGGCACATGGAGGCGGAAATCTTGGGGTCTCCACCCCACGTATACACCTAAAATCTCGTGGTCCAACCACTCGGGCTACACCTTGGGGCAACCTTCATGCTGCCTCGAACTCGCGTTCAGAGCTAAGCCTTCTTGGGCCAAACCTTGGGCGTGCCATGCATCCCATAGCTCGGGATAGCTCTAGTTCGGCATCAGCTCAAGCACAAGATGCAACGACTTCATCCTCCCTCTCACCACACATAGCTTCACCCTGTGAGTGATGAGCTTCTACCCGGTTCCTCACAGACACAAGCTCGTGGCTCTTGACCTCCTAAGGTCGAACTAGTTGAGAAAATCGGGGGCTGACCCTCAAGTCACCTGGACAGCTAACCCTAAAAGTGCACACGCACCGACTTTGCAGGTTCTGTCCCGACCCCGATTCAGGTGGAGTCATGAACCAGCTCCTTCTTCTTCCGCTCTTCCTACACTAGGCAAGCATCTCGAGACCTGGTACTCAAAGGTCTTCCCTAAGAGTACCATCTTGAGCCAGCCTCATGTCAGCCGTGCACCCTAGCCTCACAAAGAAATTCGGGGTAATGACCTAATGTCAGACAGAGGCCTCCAGTCTCCAAGGCAGCGACCCAGGTTGCTCCCTGTCCTTGGACCCCATTCTTTGCTCCAGCTAATAGATACGGCCCTCGCCTGCTCAAAAAAAGCAGGGCAGTCCAAATCTCAAGCTCGGTTATGGAAAGAGGTCCATAGCAGCCTCAAGATTAAGCATAAGAAAGGTCTAAAGATCCTGACCAAAGAAGCCCCTAAGGTAGTTGAGGTTACGACTTTTGGTACCCTCCTGCCTCACAATCCCTTCTTCCTGAGCGAGTTCAAGAGTATTGCTTGATGATCACTACCCAGAAGCCACGGTCCCAAGACCGTCGAGAACCGATCCTCACAAGGTTGGCATATAAGGCTTGACGCCAGTCGGGGCATGTTGAGCCCTTGCATACTGACTTGCCATGCATGACTTGCCAACCCCAGCCATCCATTACTCCACCTGACTCTGACCTTCAGGAAGAAGCAGTTAGTGTTATGATGATTAACAAACTGGACGACGCCCAAAAAGAGCAGATGACCAGGTTCGAGGTAATGATGTAGTCCATCGTCGAAAAGATGGAATGACTAGAAGCCTCCAGGTCCCCTTCTTCTCACCATGAGACCGATTCTCCGTTTAGTAAAGACACCGTTCCCAGGCAAAGTCCCCCACCAATATCTTAGGACAACTCTGCTTCCCGCAGGGTTTCCCAAACGGACATAGATGCCATGGTGGCCCATAGTCTCAAGAACAAGGTCCCAAGCATGTAAGAGGCACCACTCTACCAGAATCCTTACCCTTCGTACATTGACCAGGTGTCGTTTCCTCCGAACTATCAAAAAGGGAAGCTCCCCTTGTTCAACGGTACTACGTCCCCGCACTAGCATACTTCCCACTTCCAAGTGATCTGTTGAGAGACGGCAACTGACGGGTGACTCCTCTTCTGTCAATTCGTCGAGACTCTCTAAGGGCCAACCTTCCAGTGGTATGCTCGGCTATCTCCAAACTCGATGCACTCCTGGCAAGAAATGGAGCAGTTGTTTTACCAACGCTTCTATGAAGTCCAAAGGAACGTGGAAACCATCGAGCTCCTCACTCTTACTTAGGACCCTGGTGAGCCAGTTGACAAGTTCATCGCCCGATGGAGAGAGCTGACAACCTTTCATGCCACTCCCATGACTGAGAAAGAAGCTGTCCAAACCTGCATACGAAACATGCTTCATGAGATCACCCTGCATGTCGAGGCCTCCAATCCACCCTCCATGTCAGAGCTCATCTCTAAAGCAGTTCATATCGAGGGTCTGTCCAAACACCATGGCGGATCTCACTAGCAACCCTCTGGCTCGAACTCCCACTCCAACAATCGGGGCAACCAGTAGAAAGTAGTAATCAGTGCAACTGTCACCTTGAATGACACTAATAAAGCTGCTCCTCAAACCCTAGACCTCTCCAAGGCACAAACGTCTCAGGCCGGGGGCAAGCAGCAGTCTTACAACAAGGTCCGGCCTCCCAAAAATATTAATCGAAGTGACTTTTGGATCTAGTACCAGAATAAGGTGTACCCCTTGGACAAGGAGTGGGTCCCTGCACTGCTTCGACTACTACTGGAGCAAAACATTATCCAGCTGCAGGAGGTTAGCACTCCAAAACAAGCTGGACAGGAGACACACGAGAGGTACTGCGTCTATCATAAGAAAGTAGGCCACCCCACTCAGAACTGCTATAAGCTCAGCGACACTACTGAAGCCCTTATTAACAAGGGTCAGATAAAGCTCAACGAGTTAAAGAAAGCGTTTGGGACAACTGAGGCTTCTCACATAGTAACAATACAAGAAGATGATCGGGCATCCGCCATCCTCAGTGCACTATTTTCCATAATGCTCGAAGAGGGACACATCATGCCAAAGCCGACAAGGCAACCCAAGCCCCTAACTCCAAGAATTGAGAATCTCTGGTGCTCTTATCACTTGATACGAGGCCACGACGTGAGCGAATGAAGTGGCTTCCACGAACTCCTGGCAAAGATGATGCAGCAATGCCAGGAAGCTCATGGTAACTCAAAAGGATGCCCTCAAGTCCATCTTCCACTAGTGCAAGAAGAACTCCCAACACAAGCCTCGGGAAGTGCTGAGCTAGATCCTCTATAGGCCCTCTTCAAGGTGATGCTTCAACAAGGTCTCGTCACTCCCAAGCCTGTCAGGCAGCCAAACGCCTTGCCCAGGGAACGGAAAACCTCTGGTGCCCATACCACCAAGTATGGGGCCACGAGTTGAAAGAATGCTCTGGGTTCAAAGCTATGGTCACTCAGAAGGTGCAGGAGGGCCACATCATTTATGTCGTTCTCCCAGAACACTTCCAATCCATCACTCCCGTCCAAGAGGAAATCTTGCTAAAGGTCCCCTATGAGCATACACTGGATCCTTCAGAGCCCTCGACTTCTCAGCCCTGATAAGTCTACCATGAGTGAAGTAGACTCAAATCCTTAAAGTGTGAGGAAGTTCACCAAGCTAGGACTACTCGTCAACCCAATAAGGTGAACCAAACCCCTCCTCAAGAATCCAAAAGGAGGCGAGCCCCCAGGTCAGCTCGTTGAAGGAACCCCTCAGCCACTAGTTGAGGAAGAGTTTCTCAGGCCCCTTCCTCCACTTCCAACCTTACAGGACTTCATCTTAGGTGAAACTTGCCTTGTTCTATAGTCCAATCAGACGAACGTCCCAGAGTCATCAACAGCTCGGGAGTCGTCCAATATGGGTGACGATGCTAAAAGCACCCCACAACGGTCAAAGCTGGGGCAAGACCTAAAATACCTGCACACGTCCAATTCCGGTGACAATGTAAAAAGCTGCCTGGAACATTCTAACTCTTCTTCTTCTCCTTCCTCTTCTATTTCTTCCACAAGAGCAGCTCAATAGTGCCCAAACTTCTAAACTCTAAATAGAGAGCTCGGAGGCACCAGCCTCAGCAGGTCGCAGCGGAAGCACCTAAGAAAGATGCTGACCCAGGTGGCTGGATTCTTGATAGTCGCTGATGCCATGTCAACCCAAGCCAAAATCGAGCCATCTTCAAGCTCTCATTCCCACGAGGCTATCACATGATTCAAGTTCATGAAGCATCACCTAGTTTAGGGAAAATACTAAGTGATCCCACTCACGAGATCATGGACTCTAGATTCGAAGTTGACCCTTTCATTACTTGGTCCGGCCAGGGACCAGAAATTGTCTCTCACACTGGGCCCCTCCTAGAAGCAGAGATGTCAGGATCATGTGTCTCGACACTCGAGATTGATGAGAAGCATTCTGAATTCCTAGATGAAGAGCTGCAAGAGGCTTCAGAAGAGTGGGAAGAAGGTGGTCAGGCCACAGTTGACGAGCTTGAAAAGATAAACTTAGGGGATGAGAAAGAAAGTTATATGTCCCTCCTTCGAATAAACCAGGACATCTTCGCTTGGCATTATCATGAGATGCCCGGTCTAGACCCTCAAATTGTTCTCCACAGTCTTAGCATTGATCCGTCCATCAAACCCATGAAGCAGAAATCAAGAAGGTTTAGACCTGACCTAGCTCAGGCAAGCTGGATTCATACGTGAAGTCAAATACCTTAGATGCTGGCAAATGTTGTCCCAGTCAAGAAGAAAAATGGCCAAAGCTGGGTCTGTATTGACTTTCGCGACTTGAACACTGCCTGCCCCAAGGACAACTTCCCCTTGTTGTTCACCGAATTTCTCATCGACTCCACGGCTCATTGTCAGATCTTCTCCTTTATGGATGGGTATTCTGGTTATAATCAAATCAGGATGGCACCAGAAGATGAGGAGGCCCACCGCGTTCTTGACCCCAAAAGGTGTCTTTTGCTACATTGTGATGCCTTTTGGGTTAATGAATGCCATTGCCACATACCAGCGAGCCATGACAACCATCTTCAAGGATATGATCCACAAGGAGGTCGAGTGCTATGTGGATGACTTGGTGGTAAAATCTGAAACAAAGGATGCTCACCTACAAGAACTTGAAAAGGTATTTGAATGGTTGTGGCATCACCAACTCAAGATGAACCCCTTGAAATGCACCTTTGGCGTATGCTCAGGAAAATTCTTAGGGTTCATTGTAAGGTACTGTAGGCTTGAGATCGAGCCGGTCAAAATCAAGGCAGTCCAGAATATGCCATCACCTATGACCCTCCATGAACTGCAGTCTCTCCAAGGATAGCTGGCCTACATTCGAAGGTCCATCTCAAACCTTTCAGGGCGATGCAGGCCCTTTTCACACCTATTGAAGAAGGACACTCCCTTCATATGGGATGAGGTGTACCGGGCTGCACTCGATGACATCAAGCAGTATTTGTTGAATCCTCCATTGCTCTTTACACTAGTGTTACGAAGGTTCTTATCCTATACGTGACCACCCTTGATGAGTCAGTTGGGGCACTCCTCGCACAGAACAATGATGGGGGAAAGAAACATCGCTCTATTATCTCAGCCACAGGGTGCAAGGAGCTGAGAAGAATTACTCCCCCCCCCCTCATTGAAAAGATGTGCCTAACCCTGATCTTTGTGGTACAGAAGCTCCACCATTACTTTCTTAGTCATAAGGTCAAATTAATCTCAAAAGTAGACCCAGTCAAGTTCCTTATGACCCAGCAATGCCTATCAGGACGCATGGCCAAGTGGGGATAATTGCTGATGGAGTTTGACATCATGATGTACCACTGAAGGTAGTCAAAGGTCAAGCTCTAGCATAATTTCTCGTGGCTCACCCAATCCCTTAGGAATCTCCCCTATCAAGTGATCTTCTAGATGAGGAAGTTTTCTATACAGTACTAGCTCAACCGTGGGAGATGTATTTTGATGGAGCATTCCAGTTTGATAGAGGGGGAGCTGAAGTCGTGTTCCTGACTCCAGACGGTGGAATGATTCCTCTATCCTTCTCACTTGCAGAGGCTTTTTCTCATAATGAAGTTGAATGTCAAGCCCTCATAAGCAGATTGGAGGTCGCTCCGGAGCTAGACCTGGGGCAGCTAAACATCTTCGGTGACTTTGAGCTGATCATTGGGTAGCTTAAGGGGATTTATGACGTAAGGAAAGATACTCCCAAGACTTATCATGACACAACCAAATCTTATATGGCCTAGTTCGATGATTTCTCCCTGAGTCATATCCCTAGGAGGCTAAACTCACAGGCCGATGGGCTCTTAAAGCTTGGGGCCACCATTCAACTATCTTCATCAGGGCCCATGCCTGTTTGGGTAACGAATGGAGACATATAGACTTGAGAACTGAAGTTCAGATGATGAGAGAGATATCTTTCCCGAATGCTTGCCTTATCTATTCGGAGCACTCCTTGCCGCCAAGGATGTCATTAAGGCAGAGCAGGAAATGTCTCGAGGAAAAGAATTAAAGGCCGAGAAGCATGAGCCTAAATTCTTCAACCCGATGTGTGCAGAGCTAAAACATGTGGAAGACTGAAGGGAGCCTATCATGAATTTCATAAAGCATGAAAGGCTGCCTCAGGATCGAGCAAAAAACAACTGTATACGGCGGATGTCTACCAAGTACACCATTCTCGATGGGAATGTTCTCTTTCGTCAATCAATTGACGGGATTCTCCTCAGATGCATCGATACACAAGAAGCAAGCAAAGTACTCGAAGAAGTGCAGTCAGGTATCTACGAACTACATCAGTCCGACCCTAAGCTCTATGAACGCATACACAGACTCGCCTATTATTGACCTTCAATGGTGGCCGACGCTCAAAACTATGCTAAGAGATGCCAGGTGTGCCAAATATACTCAAGCCTCATTCATCAGCCCTCGGAGCCTCTCCATCCTATAGTGACATCATGACCCTTTTCTTAGTGGGGTATGGATATTGTAGGACCCATCGACCCTTCTTCTGCTTTAGGCCATGCCTTCATTCTAGCAGCGACATATTACTTTTCCAATTGGGCTGAAGCAATCCCTCTCAAGTAGGTTCCCGGGGCCACTGTGGCCAACTTCTTGCGCCAGCACATCATATACCTGCTCGGGGTCCTGGACCGAATAATCTATGATAATGGCTCTCAGTTCAAAAGCCATCACGTTGATCGCCTGGCCAACCAAGCCAACGGTTTAGCTGAGGCGTTCAACAAAACCCTGTGCGGAGTGCTCTGGAAGTCACTTTCCAAGTCAAAGAAGAATTGGCATGAGAATCTGCCGGAAGCTCTGTGAGTCTATCACACTACCACTCGCAATGCTATAAACTCTACCCTTTATTCCCTGGTCTATGGTGGTGAGGTGGTTTTACCCCTTGAAGTTCAGATACCTTCACTCCATGTCGCTATACATTAGGAACTAATCGAAGATGAGAGGGTCAAGCTCCATTATCAAGAGTTGGATGCCCTTGACAAAAAGAGACTAGAGGCTCAGTAGAACCTCAAGCTCAATCAAGGGAGGATGAAGAGAGCTTTTGAAAAATTTGTCATGGTTCGTTCAGTCGCCCGTGGAGATCTAGTCTTAGCAGTCAAGAGACAGATTGTCATGCATGGGCGTCGCAAAGGAAAGTTCGAACCAAGTGGGAAGGCCCATTCACAATTAAAAAGGTTACACCAATTGGGGCCTATATATTGGAAAACTCAAATGGAGGATAGGCAATGCTCCCTATTAATGGCGATACTTAAAGAAGTATTATCCTTGATATGCCCTTAAAATTTGGTGCTTGCAGTAAAAAGAAAGAAATGAAGATAAGGAACATTAAACCAATTACAAGGAAGTTCATTTCTTTTATTGCATTAGAAAAAGTTATAAGCTATAATCAAAAGCCCATTATTAGGGAAGCTACAAAGCTCTTACATCTGAGGACAAGAGTACCGTTACAGGCCAAAAAGAAATACTCTCCTCATGAAGAAGAAGCAAAACCACTAAAGAAATGCTATCCTCATGAAGAAGAAGTAAAACCACCAAAGAGGATGGTTACAGGCCAAAAAGAAGAAGCCCAACCTTTTCCGAGTTAGCTTCAATTCATCTGATGAGGCATGGCTAGCTTTCAAGGAAATGGCCCATGATGACTTCCCTTCCTCCAAGACAACATGGACTTCACTGTTGTGCTGGAGGACTTGGCTTCCAATAGACCATAGTGATCGAGTCCTCTCATTTGCCATTACTCTTGGCCCCCACAAGGCATCGCCATCCATGGTCATCGTCGCTCGCAACTGAATGCCGTGCATGACCATCGTCGTGTGTGACTCGATGCCGTAGGTGACCTCTGTCATGCACAGCTCAACACTGCGTGCTACTATCATCACGGGCCGGCCAATGCCGTGCGAGACCATTGCCGCGACCGACATGCCCCCGAGTGTGACTATCGCCATGCGTAGCCTAGAGAAGCTCGAAGACAGCGCTGCATGCGACTTAATGTTGTGCATGCCATTGAAGTGCCCCGGCTCCCATTGTCTCCAATTCTCAGGGGACATTGACTCCCACACCTCTTCGACTCCCCCAACCGTTGTTCCTTGCCGACGGTCCACCTTGTCACGACCTTTCGCCTTCGTCACAACCCTTCGAGTTTCACCGAAAAATCCCTCTGTCAACCTGAAATCCCTGTCTGACCCTGTTCTTTTCCCCTTTCTGAGAGCTGGGACTACCGAAAAATCATCGGAATGGCCACAAAGTTTCCCTGTAACGCTGCAGATTTCCCTTCTCCCTGTTTTCGCACTTCAGCAACTCGCCACAAGTTCACCAGAATTCCACCGAGTTTTTGGTGAATGTTACTCCTCCTTCTTCTTCCGATAACCAGAGGATCGTCAGCTCCCTTGACTTCTTTGCAACCTCCCCTTCAGCCTCGAGACTAACAGAAAAGCACCAGAACTCCGGTAGAGCACCACTGAAAATCTTGCTAAGGCTCTGAGAAGCCCTGTTCCTTGCTCAAGAAGCCTTGGTACTCTCTGAAAACATTCGCAAACACGTCGCAAGGACTCGCGACCTCTCTAAATGCTCCTGAAATCTTGTCTGTTGTAAACTTTGGCTGGGAAATTATCGTCGAAAGTCTCATATCAGAAGCTCCGACTCTCTCTCTCTCTAAAAATTATCTTCAACTATTTTATCCTTCGGTAAAACAGTGAAATGGGGTTTTCCCCCAAACTACCCCTCACAAATTTGAAATGACACTCCAGTCCTCAGGTTCTGACGGCAGTAAGACTAGGCTGGGGCGGGTCAAGCCTGAGACCCGAAAGGGTTATCACAGCGGGCTTCACCCCAGAGGCTATCGTCGCGTGCTTCGTCAAGGAGCTATCACCGCACGCTTCGTCAAGGGGCTATCGCCGCGTGCTTTGCCCAAAGGCTATCATTGTGCACTTCATCAAGAGGTATTGCCAAGAGCCTTCATCAAGTGTCATCACCACACGCTTTGTCAAAGGCCATCGCCACGTGCTTCGTCAAGGATTTAGCATCGTCAGCCTCACCAAGTGGCTAACATCGCGTGATCGTCATCAAGGGCTTAACGTAGTGAGTGCCATCCAGAACTTAGCGCTGTGCGCATGCCATGACATGACACTCCCATCTAGACCTTTGTCCTGCATATCTAGGAAGTTCATTCCCTGCACCCCAGTTTCACTCTTCACAAGTCAAGTCTCTAGTTATGGCTCGGTTCCTGGGAGAGTCACTTTCCCTTACCACAGCCACGGTCTAGTTGCATGACCTTAAACTGCATGCTCCAAACTATATGACCCTAAATTGTAGTAGAGGCCTAGTTGCATGACCCTAAAACTGCATGGTCTTAGCCGCATGACTTTAAACTGTGTAGCTATTGTCCGAGCTACAAGACCTTAAAGCTGTAACGCACGTTCATATAGTAAAACGATAAACAGTGTGGCAAATAGTCCACACACATGACTTTATATTGTGAAATGGACGCACCCCTTTGCCAGGTGTATTCCATCAACATCCCCAGTGGAGTTAGGTGTATGCCAAAGAGAAAGGGAGTCATGCTTACCCCTTCAATCTTCAGTGGGTCTGTTTCACACTACCTCAATAGGAGTCACACCCTATTGCAACCCACTACCCCCTAGTGGGGTTGCATCTGTACTTTGGCATGTCATTCTCAGTAGAGTTACATTCACACCATTACTCATCATCCCCAGGGAGTCACACTTACCCTCTTAATCTCCCATGAAGTCCGCTTCTGCTTGCCACTCCTTGTAGGGCCACCATCTTCATCTAAATCTCTTTGCTTGTGTATAACCTCAACTATCTTTATCCCAGGGAGTCAGATTTCTATCCACGGACCTACTCCCCATGCAGCTTCACCTACAGGTGACCCATACAATAGTCCATGCTACATGACCTTAAACTACACAACCATGGTCCATGGTGCATGACCTTAAACTGCATAGCCATGGTCCGTGCTGCATGACCTTAAACTGCACAGCCATAGTCCATGCTGCATGACCTTAAACTGCACAGTCATGGTCTATACTGTATAACCTTAAACTGTACAACCATGGTCCAGGTGCCCGAACCTAAACTGCACGGTCCAAACTATATGACCTAAAACTGCAGCGGAAGTCTAGTTGTACGACCTTAAACTACCTAGTCTTAGCTGCATGACTTTTAACTGCATAGGCATGATTCGAACTATATGACCATAAGCCATAGTCTACGTTATAGCTGCATGAAATTAAAAGGCTCAACATCATGGGCCAAACTATATGACCTTAAACTGTAGGGGAGGTCCAGTTGCACGACCTTAAACTGCCTGGTCCTAGTTGCATGACTTTAAATCGCATAACCACAGTCCGATCTATATGACCTTAAACCATAGTGTACATCCTAGTCACATGATGTTGCTTGAATGCATTTTTTAGCGCCTTGGTCCCTGATGTGGAATAAAGAGGAAGCAAGTCAATAAAGCCTACAAAACAGTGGAAATTTTGATAGTCTTAGAATAGCCCCAGAATTGGTCAAAATCTTCATTAACACTCCAAAAGGCCACTTGCCAAGTTTTATTGCGATCAGATATGTCCAAGGCAGTGAACACGAAGGAACAATTTCAAAAAAAATGGGCCTCTAGCACCCTGAAATGGACCTCGAAACTAGAACTACATTTTTGGTAAGTCAAATTGTTGTGAGACTACTATCATTGGGTCCCGCATGATTGAAAACACCTATGGGTCAAGTTTTGGCTTAATCGAGCACTCCAAGACAAAGTTATGAGTATAATACCAAAAAGGGGTAGGCCACACACTATTCCCGTGTGGCCACCCTGCACCAAAACACCATTAAAGGTGGTTGTTTTCACAGTCATGGGTAGTGACTTTCGGGGCCCATATCTCACTCGATTCGAGTCAGATCACGCTCAAATTTAGTGAGCGTGTTCGTGTTCCTCTTGTCAAGACGAACATTTTGATATGTGGTACCCCCCGTGACGATGCTCAATCAAGGAGAAAAAATACAAAGAAGTTGCTGATCTATAAAAAAAGTTGCAGAAAATTCAGCAGCAGCACGTCGCACTTTGGTGGCCAAATCACGATGCTCACGTACCCGATCGGCATGAAATCAATTGCATTATGTGCATAAGGTCTGAGGCTATGTCTTGTCTGAACCTCATGTACGATGAACAATTGGTATCAAAACGATCTCCATGTCAAGCCCTACAAGAAAACAATCATCTTTCGAATCAAACGGGCATCAGAACAACCTCAGATCAGCCATGAAAGATTATGCAAGTTCTCGGGCAACAGTAGGGACTGTTCTGGAAATCCACATACTGTTCGGCAGGGGAAAAACAGTCCGTTTGCACGTATTTTTAGAATTTCTTTTAATTCAATTAAATTGTAATTATCTTCAAATTTAGGTAGTTTTTGGGCGTCCACTTATGTTTGTGCCCAATTCTATATAAACATGCAAAGCCAAATTATAAAGGGCCTTCGGTTCATTTCACTGAAGCATCAATAAAGTTTCAATTTTTTCTTGCGTTCATGGGTGCGTCTTGGAGAGAGAGAGAGGAGAGATAAGAAAATGGCTGGTACCCTTCGATAAGGTAACTTTCTCTCTCCTCACCTCGTTCTCTCTCATCTTCTTTCTCTTCCTCTCTCCTCCTCTCTTTCTCTCTCCTCTCCTCATCTATATCTCTCTTTCTCTCTCTTCTTCTCGTCCTTATTTCTCTTTCTCTCTCTTCTTCTCATCTTTATCTCTCTTTTTCTCTCTTCTTCTCATCTTTATCACTCTTTTTCTCTCTTCTTCTCATCTATATCTCTATTTCTCTCTTCTTCTCATCTCTATCTCTCTCTTTGTCATCTTTATCTCTCTCTCTCTCCTCAGTCTAGTGCAGTTAACAAAGCACAGCGTCGATTGCATATTTTATCTCTCCTCTGTCCAGTATAGTTGGTAAAGCTCAGTGCCGATTATAGCCTCTCTCTCTCCTCTGTCCAGTATAGTCAGTAAAGCTCAATGTTCATTGTGTTCTCTCTCTCCTTTATCCAGTACAGTTAGCGAAACTCAGTGCCGATTGTGTCCTCTCTCTCTTCTCTATCTAGCACAGTCGGTGAAGCTTAGCATCAACTGCGTCTTCTCTCTTTTCTCTATCTAGCATTGTTGGTGAAGGTCAGCGTCGACTGCGTCTTCTCTCTCTTCTCTGTCTAGCACAGTTAATGAAGCTCAGCACCGACTGCATCTTCTCTCCCTTCTCTGTCTAGCATAGTTAGTGAAGCTCAATGCTGACTGCATCTTCTCTCCTTTCTCTGTTTAGAACAATCGGCGAAGCTCAGCACCGACTGCGTCTTCTCCCTCTTCTTTATTTAACACAGTCGGCAAAGCTTAGCGTTGATTGCGTCTTCTTTCTCTCCTTTGTCTAGCACAGTCGGTGAAGCTCTGCCCCAACTGCATCTTCTCTCCTTTCTCTGTCTAGCACAGTCGACAAAGCTCAGTGATGACTACATCTTCTCCCTCTTTTTTGATTAACACAGCCAGCGAAGCTCAGCGCCGACTGTGTTCTCTCTCTCTTCTTTGTCTAACATAGCCAGTGAAGCTCAGCACCGCCTGTGTTCTCTCTTTCTTCTTTGTTAAACACAGCTGGCGACGTTCAGCGCCGACCGTGTGCTCTTCCTCACCTTTGTTTACCACAGCCGGCGACACTCAGTGCCGACTATGTCCTCTTCCTCATCTTTATCCAACACAGCTGGTGATGCTCAGCGCCGACTGTGTCCTCTTCCTCATCTTTGTCCACCACATCTGGTGACGCTCAGTTCCAACTGTGTCCTCTTCTTTGTCTTTGCCTAATACAGCCGGCGATGCCTAGCACCGTTTGTGTTATTCTCTCTTCTCTCACTCTCTTTTCCTCCGTTCTTTCTCTTCCTCTTCTTCTTTCTATTCTATTCTTCTTCTTTTTTCTTACTTCTTATTCTTTGTTTATGATATCCATTCTTTTTGTTATTCTTTCATTTGATTAAGAGGGGTTGAGATTAGCTTATTATGATAGTCCTGTCATTTAGTCGTAATGTTGTTGGCCAGAATTACTGCGCCCGCTTTATTGCCACGATAGGTTAACCATCATGTCTGGCTAGTTAGTAAAGGTATTAACGTCTAGTAGTAATTATGTTGAGTCTGTCTGAGTTACCGAGCCCTTTTTACTACCACGTCAGGCCAATTATCTACCAGCTTAGTCATTGTGCGATCTCCCCGCTTGGTCAAATTCTTCTCCCCCATCTTTCTTCTCTCATTCTTCTCTTCTTCTTATGAATGTGCACGCTTGTGTACGTTCATCAAAGAGGCAAGGTGAGGTCTGTTGACCCACCGGTCCTATAACATTTTCCATATGTGTGTGATTGCAGAAAACAGGAGAATACAGGCCAAGAGAGGTGAATTCGAACCAGTTTTACTACTTAGGGGCTTTCTTCATGATCTAAGAGGGCGTCCACGCGAGCCAGCCTGAATAAGTCCCGAACCCCCCTTAAATTCCTCTCTCATTGGTTGGTAATACCTACCCTTGTTCTCGAATGAGGTTCTTAAGAGAGCGATCTCAAAGTCGTGAGTCTCCCTTGAAACCCGAGACGCGTGCCGCCAGATCATCCTAATGCGGAGGGGGAGATCAACGCACCTAACCAGCTTGGTGACTCTACTGGGGACTTATTACCCCTTAATTGGATGGTACTTGTTTGGCTAAGTTTCTCCTTTTATTTTTTGTATTCACACATCACTTATGGCTGCTGGGTTCTATAACCCATTCATCCAAATCCGGGAATTTCATATCCCCCGCATTCGCCAGTGTCCCCAGGGAACAAGTTCCTAAAACTTCATTCCTAACCCTTCTTTTGAGCAAAGACCCTAGGTGTAGCTCCCAGGTCTTAACCTGGATTGGCGTGAGGAAGGACTTAAAAGTCCCTAACTCCCCATTGCCTCGCTCTGGTGGAACCTCCACTAAAGCACCTTACAGCGGCAACACATATGTTGCCCCACTCTGCATGCACCCAGCCATCGACAAGTCTCTTATCGATCGTGTTATCGAGGTACGCTGGAAGGCTGCCCAGTCTCTCTCTGCTAAAGGAAAGCAAGTTGCCATTGCTTCTATGGTTCACCGCAAGGTTACCCCCCACATTCTTGCACCACCACGAGTCTCTATCTCTAGAGGCTTGACACATCGAGGTGGAGACCCTACGGCCTCAACCCCTCGCACCCACCATAAGGCTTGTGGCTCACCCACTCGAGCCACACCTCGAGGCAACCCTCAAGTCACCCTGAGGCAGCATCCAGGATCAGACCTCCCAAGGTTAGGTCCTGCATATGCTGCTCATACGCATCTCACTGCTCGAGACAATGCCATCATTGTGCCAACCCAAGTACACTGGAGACGATCTTCTTATCCACACAAGCACATCTTGTAAGAGGCCGGCCTCCACTTGTTCTCTTGCAGACACTTGTCCACACAAGCACATCCTAAGGTTGGACCACTTGCTAGAGCCCGGGATGACCCCCAGGTCAACCGCGATCGTTCTTCAAGGGGTGCACCTGCGTCGCCGTCACAGATAGCCCCTCGCCCTCGACTCAAGCGTCCTCATGAGTCAACCATGCTCTCGCTTGCTCCCCCTTCTTTGAGCAAGCACCTCCAGCCATGGTACTTGAAGACCTTCCCCAAGAGTACCATCCTGAACCAGCCCTGTCATTTCGCTCATGTCTCCAGAGCCCACAAGATAGCTCGGGGCAAAGACCTAATTGAAGATCGAGTCCTTCATCCTCCTCGGCCCAAGATGACTCAAATCCCTGGCCTTCATCCTTTGCCGCTCCTGATTGAGACAACTCTGTTTACCCTCTTCGCCTGAACCCCTTCTACGCTCTTCAGATGATGATGCCTGAAGAAGATCTTCATCAGCCCTGTACTATGGTAAGCGTTGTAGAAAATGACCCAACCACTCAACAACCATGCTCTCAAGACCATCGAGAACTGGTCCTCACGCGATCAACGTACAAGAGTCGAGTCCAATCGGTGCATGTTGACCCCCTGCTGACCGATCTACCGTGGACGACCCGTCAAGCTCGCAAGCCCTCAACCGCTGCTAAGGCTGACCCCCCCAAAGAAAAAGTCCGCGTGATCGTTATAGACGAATCTGACTCGAAGGAAGACCGCATGAACAAGTTTGAAGACATGGTGTGCATGATGATGGAGAAGATTGATCGTATAGACACCGTACGACGATCAGGTAACCATGAGGTCAATTCCTACCACTCAGATGGTGCACCTCCAAGGCAATGCCTTCCCTCTGCCTCACATGACAATTCTATCCCTCACCCCGTCTCACAGGCAGACATCGATGCTATGGTGACCCATAGCTTAAAGAGCAGAAAAATTCCGGGGATACAGGGTGCAACGCCTTATCAAAGGTCGTACCCTTCATTCATTAACCAGGTCCTGTTTCCCTCAGATAACAAGAAAAGAAAGTTTCCATTATTCAACAGGACCACGTCCCCCAATCAGCATATCGCCCACTACCAGGCAGGATGTTGAGAAACAATGGCTGATGGGAGACTCCTTCTCTGCCAGTTTGTTGAAACCCTTGACGGCCCAACTTTTCAGTGGTACGCTAGACTCCCTCCAAACTCAATACATACTTGGGAGGAAATGGAGAAGCTGTTCCATCAGTGTTTCTATGAGGCCAAGAGAGAGGTTCAAACCATTGAACTTCTCACCCTGACTCAAGATCTCGATGAGACCGTGGACCAGTTCATATCAAGATGGAGAAATTTGGCCGCTCGCCATCCCAATCCTATGTCTGAGAAGGAAGCAGTTCAAACTTGTGTGCGAAACATGCCACATGAAATCGCTCTACATGTTGAGGCCTCTAATCCGACTTCCATGTCGGAGCTGATTTCTAAATCAGTCCACGTAGAAAGTCTATCACACTTCCACGGCAGGTCACGACAACTGTCTACAAGCCCAGGGAACATTCTGGGCAATGGTAGCTCTCGGACTAACACCCGAGGCAGTCAACGAAAAGGAGTGATCAGTGTAGCTGTCACGGTCATTGATCCAAAGAAAGCTCCCTCCCAAACTTTGGACCTCTCTAAAGGGGTGAGCACAACAAAGACAATGCCCCAGGCAGGCAAGCAGCAACAGTTGTATAATCGAGTACCCCCACTGCCCACTGCCAACTTTACTGGACTTTATCCCTCGCACGATCCTTCTTTCTCCATCCTATCAAGAAGACGTCCCCGAGCCATCTTCGCATCAGAGCACTCCGCAATGGTCTAAGCAATGGTCTAGCAAGGGAAAGACCTAAATGATTCCCTACACATGTCCAACCTTGGTGATGACATAAAAAGCTGCCCAGATCGGTCCGATGAGGGGAATGACCTTAAAAGTCCCCCACTTTCTAACCCTTCTTCTTCTCCTTCTTCTACTTCTCATCTTTCTTCACTTACGTCTCCTGCAGGTTCAACCTTGAAATTTTCGGACTTCGAGGCTCTCGACAGAGAAATCGAAGGAATCAACATAAGATGGACACAACGGAAATGATTAAGAAAGACTCTGGTACAGTTAATAGTTGCTGATGCCCTGACAGCTAAAGCTAAAGCAAAGCCATCTACTTCGAAGAAGCGAAAAAAGTCAAAGTCAAAGAATCCCCAGTGGCCCCCTGAGCCCGATCTTGAGTGGAGACTGAGTGAATCAAAGGGGCAAAGCTTCTACTCTCAGAAAACTTGCCATATGGTGCAGAGCATCCCACAACATGGGGCAGATAAATCTCAAATCAGAGAAGACGCTGCAACCTCCACCGCAGAAGTCGGTTGCCTTGAAGTTTCATAGTTCGCCACTATGCCCCAATCCAAAGACCAATCTACCTATCCTACAGCTCCCTGGGCTCCTTCCCAATCCAAATGCCTCAAACATCCACTTATTCTCCAATTCCCTGGGATACCTCTGACTCACTCGTTTCCAAAACCTCAAACCTCCATCACCCAAACCAAACTCGTTGCACAATCAATACAACCAATAGGCCAAAATAAAGCTCTTCTACCCAAGTCTGCTCCTCAACCCAATATACCATCCAAACTAGTGGCAGGACTTAGAGCACATGGCCTTGATGCTGAAAAGGTGAAATATGATATGATAGGTAATCTATGAAAGCTTCCAGCTCTCCTCAGTATCTACGATGCCCTCATGCTCTCAAAGGATTATCGGATGGCTTTGGTTCAGGCTCTCTCTAATCCAAAGGTGTACAAGACCGAAGTAGAACCCATTGAAGTGGACTTGACGATTTTAGAAGGATGTATGCCAAATGATCTGCAGCTAGAAGAGAGTTTCGTAATCGCCCTCTCTTTGTCACTGAAGAATCAACCAAATTATGTTAGATGGAGGGTCGGCAGTCAACCTTATCCCAAGGAGGATCCTTACTAGATCAGGGTTAGGGTCCCAAGATCTTACTCCAACCCATGTCACAGTTCAAGGGTTCAACCAGTCAGGAGAGAAGCCAGTTGGCACGATTTGCCTTCGTTTGAAGATCGGTGAGTTGAACGATTACGCCCAGTTCCATGTAATCGACACCAACACTTCCTACAATATTCTCCTCGGTCAGCCATAATAGTCGAGATGCAAGACATCATACGGTCTATGCTGATAAGAGGCCGTTCCCTATAGCCGAAACTCACTATGCTGATGTTAAATATTACTTCACAGATCTGGTGTTGCCTCAGAAGCTGAATGATGGAGGTCACAAGTCTACAATGAAGACAACATCTTTGCCTCATGAAGATGTTGAAGATGTTTGGAGAACATTGGTGAACATGTTCAGAGAGGAAGAACTGCAAGGTAGAATTCTCCCTATAACCCCTATTCATTTTAACATTCCCACAACCATCTCTGAAGAAACTCGATTTCACTTGAAGACGAGTCCTCACCCTTTGCCCCCACTTCTGAGCCACCTTGGCCAGAAGATGAACCAGAGGTCATTCTTGGGAATGAGCAAGTCATGGGGATTGAGTTCCTAGCTCCAAAGGTCACCTATGCGTCGGACCATAAAAAAGTCTTGCATATCCCTATTGCACTCTTGAAAGCATAAGTGGCGCGCTAACCGCCATGAAAGATTCTTCAAAATCTGGACGCTATAAGCATAGAGGATGCTCCTCACACCAGTGATGAGCAACAAGTTCTACTCTTCCCCTGTCTGGCAGGAGGAGAGCAGTTTGAGAAAGGAAAATATTATTCCCCTCAAGAGCAGGATCCCCTAGTAAACTTAAGAAGTGAAGTTCACAATCTTCAGAGCTAATTGGAAGTTATGCATATTGCTTCATAACATCTCAAGGAGTTCGTGTCTAAGACTAAAAGCTATGATGGGTTTGAAGTGAATGCACCATTGGAGGCCAAAGCCCCTCTCGATTGGACTATTTATAGTGAGTAAGCTCATCAAAATGATGAGGAAAATGAACTACGAGCCCTTGGACAATCAAACATTAAGAGGAGAAAAAGCAATGAATCCCCATTTCGAAGCTATCCAAGCCACGACAGCCCGTCATGGGACTAAACAAGGCCTAGGGCATTAGCCCCTTGAGACTATAAATATGTCGAGAGGCGTTCAAGAAAAAAAAATCACATGAGGCGCAATAAAGTAAGGGGAGAATGAAATTATGCAGCGAAGTCAGCTAGAAGAGAAAAAGAAGGACTTTATTCATCAGTTAAAACTTTTACAAGTGCTAATAAAAGAAAATAAATTTTAAAAAATGATCAATTATCCTATTGATCTCTGCACTACACGCCACAAGAGAAGTCTCGGTGCCCTGGATACGCTCTTTTAGTTCGGCCACCATTTAGGTCTCCTCCTCCATCGCCACAGTTTCAGACTCAATGGTGCAAGCGAGTTCAGAAAAATCTGTAACCAAAGAGGCTTCCATGGCCCTCCTCTGTCTCATCTCCGTCTCAAGACCAGTGAATTCCTGCCTTAATAGTTGCATCTCCTCCCTTATCTTGATCATCCTCTTATAGCTGCCTTGCACCTCCCACTTGAGATCCTGCTAACAGCTGATCATGGTGGCCTTCTTCTCAGTGCAGGAATCTATGTTTTCATGACGACGCGAGATTGACTCCTCCAAGGAGGATAGCTTGCTGATTTCCACCTCATGATGTAGCATTCCCAACTGCCAGCTCTTCAATTAATTTAAGGTTGCAGAAAAATGGGAAAAGACTTCTGGTGGGCTCCCGACCGCAGTGGTCATAAAAAATTCCCTCAATTTGGCCAAAGATTTGCCCAACTCATTGAAATGCAGCTCCCTTCGACCATGAAGGCCCTCATGAAGCATGCCTGTAATCATACCAGAAACCCCGCTAAAAATGGGCCTGGATGATGCTGTTGTGATTACTACTACTGAAGAGACTTTGGCTTAAAGGGCAGGGATTGTCGAAGTGGTAGCCATTTGAGTCACTCGCTCCTCTGAAACTATGGCAGAGTCCACAGCTTCTTGCACCTCAGACTCAAAGGCAACCCCAGCCTCAACCTGTATTCTTCAACACCAGTCTTGTCGCCTTGAACATCGCATATAAGGGCCTCCATTTCTGTCGCAGCAGGCTCTAAAGAAACCTGTTCCCCTTGCTTCTCACCCTCCTGAACTGCCACATAAGTATTGGCATGTTTAGGAACTGCCCCTTCCCTTTGGCCTTCACCAATCACCGGTTCAGTCTCAGCCATGATTTTTTCCATCTGGCTTGCACCCTCAATAGCCAGAACGTCGGTCATAAAAAGCTCAACCCTTGCATCCTCTTGATTTGTGCCCTCGGGGACAACAGCCTCTTGGTACTCAGGGGTGTCATGATCCATGGCCCTTCTTCTTGAACCATCATCCCTGCCTCAGTCAGAGCACTAAACCCTTGAAGAAAACAATTCAGGAGAGATAGAAGATGGTGGAGAAACTGTAGAAGGAGATATTGGGGGGGTTGCTAAATGATCGGAGGAGGAAGAACTACCTCCTGGTTCCAAGATCACAGGAAGATTGGCACCCCTACGTCCTCAAGTACACCCACTAACTGGAGCCGGTGCATGAGTGCCAGTAGAGGTGGACCGTTTCCTTTTCTTTCCCTCTGCTAGAGGAGGAACTGTCACTTTAGAACTCCCTTCTTAAGAAACACCCGTAGCCAGTTTACTATGAGGATTTCTTCCAATCAGCGCGTTCAAGTCCTGAGTGGGATGCCTCTCATAATTAGGGATCTGTCGGCCTTCATTTCATTCAAATATGGAACAGAGTTCATCAAAGATGCTCCCAATTCTTTGTTTCATGCCTAGAAATTTCGACGAGGTGTCATTGGCTGCTATCTCTCATGGGATCTCTAGAGCTTGCCACTTCGAGGGATATTGCAAGACAAAGACTTCGTTAGGAGCAGGAGGATCCACCAGTCTCCTGGCACCAATTTCCGTTCTCCCCATTCCAAGGGTGATCCTCATCCCAGTATCCCTAGCTGGTGATCCTCCACCAGTTCGCATAGGCCTTGGTCATTCGGACCCTCTTGCCAAAGTGAGGTAACACATACTCGCTGACCTCTATCTTTTCTAGACATGTAGACCAAGTGGTCTGTATATGTTCTAGTAGCTAGCACTCATGAAGAGTCCCAAGCTCTTCCGGCTTCCCTACGTTTACTTTGCCCCAGTGATTTTTGAAGAACAATGAGAAAGGGCAGCCCTGATCAAGCCCATGTTGACGGGCGAAGTGGTGGGGGAAATATCCTTCTAATCTGGCAATGTGCGGAGTTCGATAAGGTAGAACTCCTCCTCTAATGCTCAGGATGAACATGAGTTTCCTAATGGTTGTTGGAGCATTGTCTAGCTCCTTCCTCAGTTCATCAACAAAAGTACGATTAGTGAAGCTTCCAACTGGAAATGGGACCTGCTGCATATTCAAAGAGTCATTCCCGAATAAGCCCCGAGCTTTGCCTGGGTTATGAAAGATAGCCTTTTAGCCAGCAATCCTCATCTAGAAGGGCCACAATTTGTTCCCTGTGCCCTGGCTCCTCACATAAGTGGCAGGGAAATAGGCCCTTAGCCACCCATACACGTAATGGATGGGGAATGGAGTCTTAAAATCCCCTGTAAGTGCCTCTCCTCCTACAATGCCATTCCCTCCTTCTTTGCCTTTGTCGGCCTTTCCACGGGAGATGGCCCCCAAGCCATGGTAAATGTTACACAAGACTGGCTGAGCAAGGGCATACTCATGCCCTTTGGCCATGTCGCAGGCCACATACAATATTCTTGGATGAATAGTGTCTTCTCACCCAGGGAACACGAACTTGCCCAAAAATAAGGCCAAATATGAGGCAAAAAAGACACAGTTATTGCTGGTCTCAGGTTGATACACGGGAGGTGTCCTCATCACAACTACCTTCCCTTTCCCTCTCAAAGTACTTCAACCCCCTTCGGGATAACCTTCAGAAAAGAATTTCACCCATTCAGTGAAGGTTACCCTACCATTGCGAGACTTAGCACTGACCAACTGGTAAGCCTCGAAAATCTTTTAAAGACTCGCAGATGACCGTTCTTCCCCCTAGCTAGCACTACCAAAGATGACCGAGTTCGGTGGCATGAACTCCTCATACATAACCCCGATCATCGGAAGGCCTCCAATAAAATGAAGATCTAATAAAGAGATTTCTGCTTCTCCATTCCCAAGAATCCATAACGTGACTCCATGTCTCAAGTAGTACCTTGACTGTGTTAGAACATCAATCATAGTAGCTGCCCTAACACTGGACTGCTGCTAGCAGAGAAGCACGTTCAAGAATGCTTATGTGTAACACCAACACCTTGGCAATCTAGGAAGAATATCCCTTCAAATATTGGTCCTTCCCCTGTATTCGAAGGCCTTTTCCTGACCACATTAGTAGCCCTTTTGCCTGTACCATTCGTTTTCTTAGGGTAGGCAAGTTCTTCCCAGGAGCTATGTTCCTGTGCACACAATGAAGAATCACCACCCCTTCATCGATACTAACATTACCGTCATTGCCCTCTCGAACTTCAAAATGAACTGGGTCAGTAATAAAGTGACACTGAGAGGCCCCTCTGGTTCGCTTACTGGCCATGTTAGCCAAATCCTTTTGCTAAAGCCTCATCGGTAAAGTTATCAGTACCGACCTCTCCTCCTCTTGAAAGATTCTTCACATCAGAAATTCAATAAGAAGAACCAGTCATTATAAAGGGCTTAGTGGTTTACACCCGAATCAAATTTTCGAAAGCTCAACACTGGCTGTGCACTCAAAGCTTAGTGTCAACTGTGTCCATCAAAGTGTAGCGCCGGCTGTGTCCGCCAATGCTTAGCACCGGTTGTGTTTGCTAAAGTTTAGCGCCGACTGTGTCTGCCAAAGCTTTAGTGCCACTGTGTCCGCCAATGCTTAGCGCCGATTGTGTCTGCTAAAGCTTAGCGTCAGCTGTGTTTGCTAATGCCTAGCGTCGGCTGTGTTCGCCAACGTCTAGCGTTTGTTGTGTTCAAATCTCTAACACCTGCCACGAATTCTACGTGTGACACGTCAAGTTCTGCTATGCAGCCTGACAACCATCGCCACGTCCTCCTACGCCGCCTGACACACGTCTCACATGTAACCGTCCAGCTTTAGCTACGGTCTGTTTCCTTGAACCCTTCCTTTTCCCATCGAAACTCCCCTGTCGTTGCCGAAAAACCTCTGCAATGCCACCAAGTTATCGCAAAACCACTTACATTCCTCAAAAAATTCATGAAGAACTAGCGGAGTTGCTTGGGCAGCCCACTGCTGCAATTCCTGTCTCCTTTTCCTTTGTCAGAGCTTTAAAAACCACAGCTGGAGTTTCCTTGGAAAAACCCCTTGTGCCGGCTGTGAAGCTCTTGCAACTTCAACTGATCCTTTGCCACTTCTCTGCTTAGTGTCGTCTTTTGCCCACTAGAACTTTCTCTGCTTGGTGGCAGATCTCCCGCTAACTCTTGTAGGAATCCCACTGTTTGTTGGAGCTTCCACCGGGAACCTCTTCTCACTGTTAAATATTTTTTGTTTAAGTCTCTTCTAACTTTGGTGAAAAGTAGTGAAAATGAGGTTTTACCCCCTTTATATAGCCAAGGTTTCCCTCAAATGTTCCTCGTAAACTGAGAATTTCAGCCGCATCCTAGAAAGTCAAGTGACAAACAGGCCGGATCGGGTTGGGTTTTGACCCGAGGCCTGGGTAAAGTTTCTTTGCTGCCTCATCAAATGCCATGTGACTAACACAGGGTCGGGCTCGGTCATGGCTCGAGTATCAATCCCTACCCAGCGCCGGCCACTCGGTCGAAGTTACCTAGTGCAGGCTGCATTTCAACAACCCTAACGCCGACTGAGTGCTCGACAACTTAGCGCCAACTGTGTTTATGTGATAGCACTTGCCGTCCTCAGTGTTGGCTGTGTTTTTAACAAATTCAGCATCGGCTGAGTCGTTAAGAAGCAGTGTTGGCAGTTTTCAGTGCCGGTTGCATTTTCGAAGACTCATCGCAGGCTGAGCACTCAAAAGAAATAATGGTCGATGTGCTCGACGCCGACTGTCTTCTAAACATTCCATTGTCGCACACCCCATGCTGAAGCCGTGTGTGTCTTATTATTATTATCCCCAGTGAAGTGGCACCTTAACCTTGACCTATTATCCCCATCAAAGTGGAACCCAGGTCATTCAAACTCAGGTCATGACTTCTCATCTCATGTAGGAGAGTCATACTCATACTGCAGCTTATTATCCCCAGTGGAGTTAGGGTCATTTTTATTGCTGTAAACCCCGTTGGGTCTGTCTCACACCTAGTTATTCTGTCCTTAAGGATATAAAGGACCCACAATTGTCCCCTTTTCCCCAATGAAGTTGGCCTTCCCATCTAGTGTCTTGTTAGCCTTAACTATTTTGTTCCCAAGGAGTCACACTTACCCTCTTAATCCCCAGTAAGGTTTTCCACTCCTCATAGGGCCACAATTTTCATCTAAAGCTCTTTGCTTGTGTATAGCCTTAACTATTTTATCCCCAAGGAGTCTGATTGCTATCCATAGACCTACCCCTATGGAGCTTCACCTACATGGCGACCCACACAATGGTCCGTGCTGCATGACCTTAAACTACACAGCCTTGGTCCATGCTGCATGACCTTAAAATTCACAGCCTTGGTCCGTGTTGCGTGACCTTAAACTATACAGCCTTAGTCTGTGTTGCATGACCTTAAACTGCACAGCCTTGGTCTATGCTGCATGACCTTAAACTGCACAGCGTTGGTTTGTGCTTCATGACCTTAAACTGCATTGCCTTGGTCCGTGCTGCATGAGCTTAAACTGCATAGCCTTGGTCCATGCTGCATGACCTTAAAACTGCACAGCTTTGATCTAGGTGCACGACCTTAAATAGCAGAATCCACACTATACGACCATAAACTGTAGAGGTCTAACTGCATGACCCTAAACTGCACGGTCCAAGTTAATGACTTTAAAACTATAGTACACGTCCTAGTCGTATGATGTTAAAAGGCTCAGCACCATGGTCCAAACTATATGACCATAAACTATAGCGGTTTGGTTGCACGACCTTAAACTGCATGGTCCTAGTTGCATGACTTTAAACTGCATAACCATAGTCCAAACTATATGACCCTAAACCATAGTGCATGTCCTGATCGCATGATAATAAACTTCTTTCACAGGTCCCATAGGTATGACCTTAAAAACTTGTCCACAAATACGCGCACACACCTTTTACGTGCATTTTCAAGCATGTCTTTCCTAACCGACTCGTTTGTGTGCACGCACCACCTTCACTACCTCCCCAGTGTGTCCATTCATTCTATCATCCTTCATCATTCCCTAGTGAGTCTCGCCCGTGCTCACAAAGCGACGAACCTTCTCGCCACCTATACTCGTCGTAAGCTAGTGGGTCACCAGTTTTCATGCACCTTTCATATATCATCCATCTTTCATAGGTAGCCTCTTGCCATCTCCCCAAAATTGAGCTAAAAACACTACCATACTCACTCCATGGCCTCTACAGACTGCCAACCATCTCCACTATGGTCCAGCTATATGACCTTAAACTGTAGTACATGTCCTGGCAGCATGACGTTAAAAGGCTTCACACAGGTTCCTAAGACATGACCTTAAGCAGGCCTTCACAAAAAATATATAAACGGGCATGGTGTATACCTTAACAAGGGAACACCACGCATAAAAATGACAGATGGGGATGGTCACGAAACAATGAGTAAAAGAGTTCCGAAAATAAAAACTCGAGCACAGTGAAAGCCCGAAAGGGCATCGTGAGTAAAAATAGAAGAATAAGGGTGGACATTCATGAGTAAAAGAGCCCCAAATAAAAGGAAGTTGGTGAAGACCATCTCTACGATTCTGCTTCTCAAGTTCAAGCGAAAATCAGCACAAGACGCTTGAACCAATAAATAGGTTGATGCAGCATGCGCCTCAATAGGCAGCGTCAACCCACACTTAAAAGAAAAAAAATCCTGGTGTCACAATACCAAGACCCCAAAAATGCGAGCTTCAAGAAAAAGATTTCGACAGCCTGAGCCCATTTGCAAAAAGGACTCGAAGGACATAAGATTCGCAAACAAAGCAAGACAAGTTTCATGAAGAAGAGCATCATTCCCAAGAGGTCATCAACACACCCCAAAATGTTGAAGGTGCCCCAAGAAAGTTAAGTCAGCTATAATTTGGAGCGGTAATCACGATTGAAACCTCTCTCAAAGAAGAGGGGGATCATGATTGTCATAGCTGCAAAGCAGTGGGTAGGGGTTATACCCAAAGCTGGTCACTTCGATAAACGAAGATACCCTACTCGCAAAGGAATCAGCCATGACTTTGGACCAAGAATTAGTGTTGAAGCCCTTCTTAAATAAGAGGGGGATCATGATTGTCGTAGCTGCAAAGCAGTAGGTAGGGGTTATACCCAAAGCTGGTCACCTCAATAAACTGAGATATCTTACTCGCCAAAGAACAACTGATGCATGAAGTAGACATCGCCGACAAAGGCCCCTTCAACACACAAACAAACCGAATCCTCAAAACGTGGGTCAACACCAGAGGATATACACAAACCCAAACCAAATGGGAACAATGCCCTTCAACAGACGGGCCTGATTCTGACTAACAAGTTCTGTACAAAATCCTCAGCTTTAGAATTACAAACAGTCCATACGAGGGTGAGGACTTAGATAAGATCCCTTGAAAAAGTTTTTTCTCCCCTTAAAGTCTCCACGGACGGACCTGCGAACAATGCATCCCTACGTATGAGCATTCTGATTGCAACATTGCGTGAATCTCCTCGGAGTTCACGTGGTCCTATGGCTTAGAAGAAAAAAGTAATAAAGCCACAAGAAATTTTCTAAATGTCGTCCTTCTCGCTTCTCTCGAAGCACGACATTCGATGGAGCAAGCTGTTTGAATGCATTTTTCAGCACCATGGTCCCTAATGTGGAATAAAGAGGAAGCAGGTCAATAAAGCCTACAAAATAGTGAAAATTTTGGCAATCTCATAATGACCCTAGAATTGGTCAAGATCTTCATCATCACTCTAAAAGGCCACCTGTCAAGTTTTCTCGCGATCAGATATGTCTAAGGCAATGAACATAAAGAACCAATTTCAGAAAAATTAGACTCTAGTACCCGGAAATAGATCCCGTAACTAGACCTACATTTTTTATGCTTTAAATTGTTGTAGGACCACCACCATTTTGAAAACCCTTATGGGTCAAGTTTCGGCTTAATCGGGCACTCTAGGACAAATTTATGGGTTAAATACCAAAAAGGGGTAGGCTGCACACTATTCCCATATGGCCACCCTGCACCAAAACACCATTAAAGGTGGCTATTTTCACAGTCATGGGCAGTGACTATCGAGGCCATATCTCACTCAATTCGAGTCAGATCGTGCTCAAATTTGGTGAGCGTGTTTGTCTCATCAAAACAAGAGTTTTGATATGTGGTACACCTCATGACGATGCCCAAGCAGGGAGAAAAACTAGAAATAAGTTGTTGATCCGTGAAGAAAGTTACAGATAAGTCAACAGCAGCATGCCGCACTCTGACGGCCAAATCATGACACTCACACACTTGATCGGCATGAAATCAATTGCATTATGTACGTGAGGTCTGAGGATATCTCTGATCCAAACATCACGTATGATGAACGGTTGGATTTTACACATGAAGGTGTTGAGGCTGTTGTAAATTTCGGTCGCCGGATTTCAAGATTTCAACAAGAAACTCAAGATGACAAAATCTCCATCCGGACATGAAATCGAGCTACGTTTATTGCAACATGATCGTGACGGTATGCTCAGTGTGATTCAGTGAATAAAATGAAGAAAAACATCAAAGAATGAGCACACTATTGATCCAAAATTTTCAAGATTTAAGCAAATTTTAAGTCTCATGATCATGGCTCAAAAACATGATTCATGGCTCAAAGTTGGTATCAAAATGATCACCATGTCGAGCCATATAAGAAAAAAATCATCTTTCGATCAAACAGGTATCATAACAACTCCAGATCAATCGTGGAAGATCACGTAAGTTCTCGGACAGCATCATGGATTTTTCTAGAATTCCACACATTGTTAGGCAATGGCAAAATAATCCTTTTGCACCTATTTTTAGAATTTCTTTTAATTCAATTAAATTGTAATTATCTTCAATTTTAGGTAGTTTTTGGGTGTCTACCCATGTTTGGGCTCAATTCTATATAAACATGTAAAGCCAAATTGTAAAAGGCCTTTGGTTCATTTCACATAAGCATCAATAAAGTTTTAATTTCTTCTTGAGTTCGTGGGTGCATCTTGGAGAGAGAGAGAGGAGAGAGAGGAAAAGGGCCGATACCCTTCGATAAGGTAACTTTCTCTCTACTCCCCTTTTCTCTCTCCTCTTCTTTCTCTTCCTCTCTCCTCTCTTTCTGTCTCCTCTCCTCATCTCTTTCTCTCTCTTCTTCTCATCCCTATCTCTCTTTCTCTCTCTTCTCATCTTTATCTCTCTTTTTCTCTCTTCTTCTCATCTCCATCTCTCTTTCTCTCTCTTCTTCTCATCTTTATCTCTCTCTCCTCTGTCCAGTACAATCGACGAAGCTCAACGTGGATTGTGCCCTCTCTCTCCTCTATCTAGTACAGTTGACAAAGCTCAGTGCTAATTGTATCATCTGTCTCTCCTTTGTCTAGTACAATCGAAAAAGCTCAATGCCAATTGTGTCCTTTCTCTCTCCTCTGTCCAGTACAGTCAGTGAAACTCAACATCGATTGTGTCCTCTCTCTCTTTTCTCTCTAGAACAGTCGGTAAAGCTCAGTGCCGACTACGTCTTCTCTCTTTTCTCTTTCAAGCACAGTCGATGAAGCTTAGCGTCGACTGCGTCTTCTTTCTCTTCTTTGTCTAGCACAGTTGGTGAATCTCAGTTTCGACTGCATCTTCTCTCTCTTCTTTATCTAGCACACTCGGTGAAGCTCAGCACCGACTACGTCTTCTCTACTTTCTCTATCTAGCACAGTCTGCGAAGCACAGCGCTGACTGCGTCTTCTTCCTCTTCTTTGTCTAATGCAGGCGGCAAAGCTCAACGTTGACTGTGTCTTCTCTTTCTTCTCTGTCTAGCACAGTCGGCGAAGCTCAGCGCTGATTGTGTCTTCTCTCCTTTCTTTGTCTAGCATAGTCAGCGAAGATCAGCATCGACTGCATCTTCTCCCTCTTTTTTATCTAACACACCCGATGTTCTCTCTCTCTCTTCTTTGTTTACCACAACCGGTGATGTTTAGTGCCGGCTGTGTCCTTTTCCTTATCTTTTCCGACCACAGCCGATGACACTCAGTGCCGACTGTGTCCTCTTCCTCACATTTATCTAACACAGCCGGCGACGCTCAGCACCGAATGTGTTCTCTTCCTCATCTTTGTCCACCACAGCCGACGACGCTCAGCGTCGACTGTGTCCTCTTCCTCGTCTTTGCCTAATACAGGAGGCGATGGCTAGCGCCGTCAGTATTCTTCTCTCTTCTCTCACACTCTTCTCCTCCTTTCTTTCTCTTCCTCTTCTTCTTTCTAGTCTCTTCTTCTTCTTCTTTTATCTTACTTCTTATTCTTTCTTTATGATCTCCATACTTTCTGTTATTCTTTTGTTTGATTAAGAGGGGTTGAGATTAGCCTATCATGGAAGTCTTGTCGTCTAGTCGTAATGTTGTTGTGCCAGAATTACTGCACATGCTTATTGCCACGATAAACTAACCATCTTGTCTAGCTAGTTAGTATTGATATTGACATCTAGTAGTAATTATGTTGAGCCGATCTAAGTTATCGAGCCCGTTTTACTACCATGTCAGGCCAATTACCTACTAGCTTTGTCACTGTACTGATCTCCCTGCCTGGTCAAATTCTTCTCCCTGATCTTTCTTCCTTCATTCTTCTCTTCTTCTTATGAATGTGCATGCTTGTGTACGTTCACCAAAGAGGCAAGGTGAGGTCTATTGACCCATCTGTCCTATAACATTTGCCATATGTGTGTGATTGCAGAAAACATGAGAATACAGGCCAAGGGAGGCAATTCCAAACCAGTTTTACTACTGAGAGGCTTTCTTCATGATCTAATAGGCCACCCACGCGAGTCAGCCCGGGTAAGTCCGGAACCCATCTTAAATTCCTCTCTCATCGCTTGGTAATACCTGCCTTTGTTCTCAAATGAGGCCCGAGAGAGTGATCTCAAAGTCGCGAGTCTCCCTTGATACCTGAGACGCGTGCCACCAGATCATCCTGATCCGGAGGGCTTGATTGAGGCACCTAACCAGACGTTAAACTACTTGGCTCAGGTCCAGGAGGCATCACCTTAAAGATGCCCCTACACATACGCGCACACCCCTTTTACGTGCATTTCAACTCATGCATTCCCTAACGGACGCATTCGTGTGAGCGCACCACCTTCATTGTTTCCCCAGTGAACCCATTCACTCCACTACCACTATTCATCATTCCCCAATGAGTCTCACCTATGCTCACAAAATAGCAAGCCATCTCGCCACCTATACTCACCGTCAGCTAGTGGATCACCACTTTTCACCCACCTTTCATACATCTTCCATCTTTCATAGGCAGCCTTGTTCCATCTCCCCAAAGTGAGTCAATACCGTCACCATACTCACTCTATGGCCTCCTCAGACTGCCATTCATCATCAATATGGTCCATCTTTATGACCCTAAACAATAGTGCACATCCTAGCCACATGACGTTAAAAGACTTCGCACAGGTCTCGAAGGCATGACCCTACACACGCATTCATAACAAAAAATAGGCATGGTGTACACCTGAACAAGGAAACGCCATGAGTAAAAATGAAGGACAGGCATGTCTATAAAACCATGAGTACAAGAGTTTCATAAAAACAAAAACCCAGGCATAGTGAAAACCCCAAAAGGGCACTGTGAGCAAAAACGGATTAAACGGGTGGACATGGTCGCAAGGTCATGAGTAAAAGAGCCCAAAAACAACGGGGTGAAAACCATCTTCATGGTGCCACTTCTCTTGTCCAAGTGAAAACCTGTAAAATGGCGCTTGGACCAATAAAACAGGTTGACGCAGCACCACAGCCTCAGTCGACACACAATTGTCAAACAGTCACATTTCTGGCTGACGAGGTCTACACAAAATCCTCAACTGCTAACATCCACTCCAATCAAAAACACAAAATGGCTCATTTGGGAGTGAGAGCCTCATAAGATCTTCCACACTTCACCTCCAAAAATAAAAGGAGCCCTTGAGGGTGAGGACGATGACCGAAAGATCCCTCCAAAATGCTAAAGATCCCATGAAGGCAAGAAACTGACGAAGTCAGGGCCTAACCTACTAGAGACTTCAAGGTAATGTCTCGCCATGAGATCACCGCGCCTAAAGCCTTCCTTAGCCCACAGGCACAGATTTTTGGGATAGGCTGCTAAAAAGCCCCCAACTGGACCTGGCAAGATGGGGCCCATGAGGCTGCCTCGTCAAAATTCCCTTTAACCGGCAGGCCTAAACTTTTGGGACAAGTTAGAAGCCCTCGATTGGACCTTGCTAGACGGGACCTACGGTGATACCCTGATCATCAAAAGCAAACATGGTGTAGCAGCAAACAATGCCGACCAAAGGTTCATAGCAATTAGCTACTAGAAAGGCTCGATTTCGACCAATGAGGTCCCTACAAAATCCTCAAGTTGTCAGAATTGCAAATAGTCCCTCGAGGGAGAGGACTTCGACAAGATCCCTCAAAAGTCACTTCTCCCCCTAAAGTCCCCAAGGATGGGCCCATACATTGCGTCCAAATGTCTGAGCATCCTAATTAGATCATTACGTGAATCTCCTTAGCATTCACGTAGTCTTGTGGCTAGCCAGGGGAAAATTCCCAAATGATTGTACTTCTCGTTTCTCTTGAAGAACAACATTCGGTGGGGCATGCTGCTGGAAGACATTTTTCATCATCATGGGTCCTCGGTCAATAAAGCCTAACAAACAGTGGAAATTTTAACAGTCTTAGAATATCCCCGTAACTGGCCAAGATCTTTATAAGGACTCTCAAAAGTCTCCTGTCAAGTTTCATCATATTCCGACATGTCTAAAGCAGTGCAGATTGAGAAACAGTTCCAGAAAAATCAGCCTCTAACACCCTAAAACGGACCCTATAACTAGAGCTATATTTTTGGTGTCTCAATTTGCTGTGGGACCACTACCCTCAAGGGTAAAATTTCAGCTTGAATGGACGTCCCAAGAAGATGTTATATGTGAAAGAGCGAAATAGGAGGAGCCGCACGCTATTCCCCATGTGGCCACCCTACAACTCAACTCCATTAAAGGGGCAATCACAACTATTGAATTTTGACACTTATATCTCCCTCGTCCGAGATCGGATCGTGCTCAAACTTGATGAACCATGTTCGTCTTGTCAAGATGAGCATTCTATATGTGGCACATCCCACGACGACGCCTGAGCACGAAGAAAAGCTAGAGAGAAGTTGTTGATTCATGAAGAAATTACAGGAAAATCAGTAGCATCGTGCCTAGCTCGAGCAACCAAAGCACGCCGCTCGCGAACCTGATCGACGTGAAACTAATTTCATCACGTGCGTAAGGCCCAGGGCTCTCTCTAGTCTGAACTCCATACATGATGAACTGTCGGATTCCGCACACAAAGCCGACGAAGTGACTGCAAATTCCACCACCTGAATTCCAGATTTCGAGCAAAACTTCAAAGTTGCAAAATCTTCATCCGGGCAAGGAATTGAGCTGTGTTTGTTGCCCCGTGATCGCGATAGCATGCTCAGTGTGTTCTACTGAAGAAATCACAGAAAACATCGAGGAACCAGCATACAATCGATCCAAAGTTTCAAAATTCATTCAAATTTCAAGTCACATGATCGTGCCCTAAAAGCACGATCCATGACTTGAAGTTGGTATCAAATCGATCGCCATGCCGAGCTCTATAAGAAAACAATCATCTTTCGATCAAACGGGCATTAGAACAACCCCAGATCATCCATGAAAAATCGTGCAATACAGGGACTGTCTTGAAGTTCGACAACTTGTTTGGAAGGGGCAAATCTGTCATTTTGCACCCTATTTTCTAATTTCTTTTAATTCAGTTAAATCTTAATTTCTAGCAATTAGGTTTAATTTTGATCAATCCACCCATGTTTGGGCACAACTCTATATATACCATTTACCATCATTATATGCAAGTCTAGAAACCCTTCACAAAAGAGAATTTTTACTTAATAGAATTCCCTTTCCTTCTCATTATTGGTTCACGTTTGGAGAGAGAGAGAGTAAGGAGAGAGAAACTTTTGAACGGGTACCCCTAGGCTCAAGGTAAATTTTCTCCCTCTTCTTTTCTTTCTTCTTCTTCTTCTTCGTCTGAGTCTCCCATTGAGGCCATGCATGGCAGTGGTAGTGTTGTGCATGCCTCTTTCTTTTCTTTTTCCCCTTCCAGTGGTTTTACAGGTCATGCATGGCGATGGTAGTGCCATGTGTGAACTCTTTTCCCCCTTCTGTTAGTTCATCTCTATCGCTCATCAAGGCTTGCAAACGGCGCTGCTCATCGTCGTCCGTAGATGTATCCTCGACGCCTCGGTGAAGAATGCAGACGATGAAAATTATTGTTGCTCGCAGGAGTATCCCTCTGTTGCACGCCAATCACAGACGACGATGCCTATCGTCGCCCCCGAGAGGTCGCGACAACACCTATCGCCGTCCGTGAGCTTCATTTGCTCGTTCGGTGCCTATCGCCTCCACGAGCTTCCTTCGTGCACTCGGTGACTATCGCCGCTTGTGAGCTTCCTTTGCGTGCTCAGTGCCTATCGCCGTCTATGAGCTTCCTTCTCACGCTTGATGCCTATAGCCGTCCATGAGCTTCATTTGTGCGCTCGGTGCCTATCGTCATCCGTGAGCTTCCTTCGTGCGCTCGGTGCCTATCGCAGTCTACAAACTTTCTTCATGCACTTGGTGCCCATCGCCGTGTGCAGGCTCTTCTCACGTCCCATGCCTATCGTTGTGTGCCTTGGTAAGGACTGTCGCTGCGTGCCTCACAAATGGCTATCGCCGCGCGCTTCACAAGAGGCTATCGCTGCCCCCGCAAGGATGTGTTGCCTTCTCGTGTTGCCCAACAGCGAGCCTAGCACAATTTGCAGTTCATCGCTTACCCTCTAGCTGTGAGCAATAGTGCCTAGCGCCGTCCAAGGGCCATGACACTGCTACTCCACAATTATGGGTGGTGACGCTTAGCGTTGTCGAGACCCCATCTCTTCACTGTCTGGTGCATTTTCTTCATTCTATTCTCAGTTGACCGAGGTGGACTCTGTCTGGTGTTACGATAGCAGTCTGGCTGTCGAGCAGTATTCCAGTCGTGCTAGTTCCGAGTACCATGCTCGTCTTGCTGCCACAGCAGATTCGGATAGTCATGTCGACCTTGGTTTCAAGTAGTATTGTCATTGCGCCGGTCCAAAATACCGTGCTTGTCTTGCTACCACTCCAAGTCGGTCATTACACTGGTCTAGCTATCATGCTAGCCTCTTCACCTCGTCGAGTGCCCTCTTCTTTACTCCTTTTGTTCAAACCTTCCACTTCATCACCCTAAATTTTCACATTCTTGGCCATGCAAATGTACGTTGCCCTAAGACGAGGGTGAGTCCTTCGGCCCACTTGTCTTGCAAATTAACCATAATAGTGCTGTGCAGAAAACAAGGAGATTGTAGGACAAGGGAGGCGATTTCGAATCAGTTGAAGCAGTTGAGGGGCTTTCGGTTGTGATCTAAGAGGGTGCCCGTGCGAGTCGGCCCGAGTAAGTCATGGACCAAGGTGAGTTTGGTCCCCACCTCACATCCAAAATTCCTCTCTCACCAGTTGGATATCTGCCCTTGTTCCTGAATGAGGTTCCCTAGAGACTGATTTCAAATCCACGGTCTTCCGAACCCGAGACACGTGTCACTCGATTACCTAGATCCGAGGAAGCGAGATTGAGGCACCTAACCAATCCCATGATCAACATTTTTTGATATGTGTTTCTCACCTTATGTCTCATCAGTTAGAGTTATCCAATCCTTCGTTCGCATGGGACAAATCTTCTTTAGCAAAATTTAAAACTTTCACCCTCTTCTTTCCAAATAATATCAAGGGTATTTAGGTAAAAGAGCAAGACTAAAACGTCTTAATATTTGGATGAGGGGGCATTATGGTAAAAGGGCCAACTATCATCATTATCACTCGTTAAACCTCAACGTCAATTGAGGCAAACGATGCCTTGAAAGAAAGACTAATGCGATCTTGCCGATAAATATATATTTTTTCTTCTTCTTCTTTTCACCCCTTTTCTTTTCTTTTTCTTCTTTTCACCCCTGTTCTTTTCTTTTCTTTTCTTTTGGCAACGATCACTTACAAGTAGTCTTATTACAATAACTCTTTCTTCAACAAAAATTAAACTAACAAATCCAAGATCTTAAAAACCTTGATGCCATTAAACCAAGTTTCTTTAAACAAAGAAAATATGCACAATTCTTATCTTCGGAAACAATATAATTAAATATAGTAAAAAACAAAAAGAGGATGCTAGAGATTTCCTCAACTTGGCTTATTACACCCCACACCGAGTCATTACCATCCGACAACACAGGATCGACGGTCTTCGTTCAATCTCAATCAGGAAAGCTAATTTCAGCCAAGCCACACCAATAGAACATGAACACCTTTGATCACAAACTCATACCCTAGGTGATTCCCTTGGCAACCTAGTTTGAGAGAGATAGATTATCTTTTTGCTAAACCCTAAAACCCTTAGCCATAAATCCATAGTTGAGAAGAACTCCATAACCTAAACCTTTAGGTTCTTTCACAATGTGGGAGAGAGAGATCAAAGATGAGAGAGTGGGGTGTGCCTCCTTTGGCTTTCATGAGAGAGAGAAATTTTTCTTAAGAGAGAGAGAGAGAGAAATTCTAAGTGGGACATGTCCCTTTGTAGGATATGAGAGAGAAATATGGAATAAGGTACAAGAGATAAGGTGTAGAGTTTTTTGAGTCGAGACAATCTCTTTTTATAGATTTTGAACAAGATTAGGGTTTCTTAGGGTTTTTTGGGCTTGCCACTTCTTTTGAGATTGAATATGAACCATTGATATTGGGTGACTTGTGGGGTGAGATATTTGAGTCATCCATTCCATAGATGGGCCATCAACATTATGGAAGGTGCATGAACCATTATCCCCCTTTCCTAAACCATTTTCCCATCAATAGAAATTAGATAAAATAAATTTAATCAAAATATTGTGCATACTATAAAATAGCACAAGTCTACTCAATCTATCCATAAAATATTTGAAAGAAATATCAAGTCAATATTTAGATAATATCTTCCAACCATACTGTCACATGCCATATCACCACAAAAATAGGAAAGAGAATGAGGGTGGGGCGTGCCACCTAAGGGAGACACTCATGGGCCCCACCTTCTAGAAATATGGTGGGCCCACGTGCACAATGGGCCCCCATGGTATTTTTATATTTTTAAAATTAATAAAAAAAATTTAGAATATTATTTGAATATTTAAACCATTGTAAAATTAATATCTTTAATTTTATAAATCCAAAAATTATAAATAAAATATCTAGTGGTTCATAAAACTTCAAATAATAATTCTAAAATAATTTCTATCATAAAACAAACACAATTAAACTAATATGATGGGAAAATGATCTATATGGTTTAGGAATCAACAATCATGGGGCACTCCACCTTCGAGTGTAGACTATTTACCACACTTGCTTTATTAGACCGACCTAGTGTTTCCAATGACCCACAATCCAAGCAGGGCTTCATTAGCAGGTCACCAAAGTCTGGCCGATGAACCAAGGGGTCACAATCCCAGTATGTGGATTTCAAGTCCTCCCCTTGAGACGAGTCAATGTCAGGTAGACCTGATGCGACCACAGCTTCTATGGTTCATAGGGGTATCTCTTGCACATGCATACGCTTCACCTTGAAAGGTGACTAACTTGCTTTCCCAAACGATCTATCAATATGCATACCGTGTGATGGCACATGGATGAGGCTTTGGCCCCCGTCTCTATAGGCCACCATCACACACAAGGGTCACATAGTCTCGGTTCACTCATTCGGGCATATGCTCCGACCTCATCAAGGGATGACCTATTAGAACCCTTATCAGTTTGTTCTCTATGCCTAAGTAACATGGGTTTTTTCCAACTGATCGGCCTAAATTATCAAGCACAGTCTGGTATCTGTAAACACCATTTGCATAGTATGGTCCACGAGGGATCACACTCCCACTGAGTTCATGTTCCACTGTATTATTGCATTTTACAAGTACTCATAAGGCCTTTAAAGGCCACATAATCTAACATCTCTCACTCTGCCTTTAAAGGCCTTACATTCTCTCTTCCTCACTTTCTCTCACCTCCTTCTCTCTCTCCCAACTACAATCTTTCTCTTAAGCATTTTTCACTTATTCTCTCTCAATACATTAATCATGGCTTTTGCCATCAATCCTTTCACAAAAGGATTTATAGAGGCAATGCCTTTTTCTCTTTGCTGCTCGGATCATATCCTAAAAGGTCGTAGCCCATCTTTCACTTCGCATTGCGAACCATGGACCCGTTGTCACAGAAGACTATCACGTACCCTCGTCACATAGGGTCGTATGTTCATGGGCTCAAAAGAGTTTTGCAAACAAGCTGCTCCCATCTATAACCATACAACCAGCGCCACATATCTGGGTTCCAAGGGTGATCAATATTATAGTCTGTTATTCTAGTTGACCTGTCAACTATTAGCAGGTGCTCCCACATGAATATTTAGTTTATATGGCTCTTTCTCAATCTCACATCATTCTCAGATGATAAAAATATGGTATTATATGCTTAGAGTTCTTATGGAATCGTGGCTTCTTTGACATGCATATCGCCGTCATGTTGTCACAGAAAATCCTTACTGCCTCACAACACACGGGGTCAAAGTCAAATCGTTTAAGAAATTTCTTAATTCATACGGCTTCCTTGACCGTCAAACAACATGACTTGTACTCTGCTTCTATAGTGGACAATTCCATCGCATCTTGTTTCTTTGATTTCCAAGAATCTGTACCCCTTTCAAGTATGAGCACATATCCAGATATAGACTTTGCATCATCTGGATCTGTGAGATAGCTTGCACCTGTATATCTGAATATCCAAGCAGCTAAAAGAAATATGGGACTGTAGCAGCTCCTACTCAATTATTACACATACAACATATACATTCTCAACATTCTTATGCCTATATCATAAAGTAGCATAGTATGTCTCATGCAATAAGTAATTCAATACCCGTTGGTTTCACAATATGCAAACCTTCATGAACCACAAAGGTTCAACTACATTCGTCATCTTGGTATTAAATCCATACAAACCAAGTTATCTAATAAACACAACATGTATCAAGGAAGCCTAGTGTGATAGCCTTCCTTTAACATTCTCTATGGTTCAAGGTCTTAGGTAATCGAGAATTTTAAATAACTAGAAACATGGGTCAAGGCACATGAGCATTTAAAAACCAGTGCATGACAATTTTTCTCCCATTTTTATAAATACCGTCAAGACACAATGTTTTTCTCTTTATTAAAAATATTGACTTGGTATATATATATAATAGTATAACAGTTTAAAATGATTTTTATAAAGACTTAATGGACCTTGCAAGACTATAAGGTTTCCTCAAAACCATATTCACAGACTTAGGTTTTTCTCAAATCATCCAATTTTAGATGCTTAGCCTTTATAAATCATTTTATCGGATTCTTTTTTAATTTTGTACCAAGTCAAGTTCATGGCCACAAAAACAAATAATAAATACCATCTTATAATTTTATCCAAAATAAAGCATAACTAAATAATGTCTATTAAAGCCTTGACAAAATATTTCATTTTTGGCAAATATATAGACTTTATCAAGAGATCATCATCACTTGCAACACATCATATTATAGACATTATTGGGAGGATGGTCACTAAGATCGAGTTCCATCAAAACACTCCCTTTGTGCTTACATAGTTGAATGAGCCAAACCCATCTCTCATATTTCATCCTTAGGGTTCAAAGCCCTTATTCAAATCACACATGTGTATTACTAGGTTAAGTAGTTCATACTCTAGCATAAGAAGGCACTAAAATACAAGGTATTCAAAAATTGGCTATTTCAAATTTGTTAGCACCTATCACTTAATGTCCATACATTCCATACATATTCATAAAACAATTAGCCAAAATATAACCAAAGCATATTAAATATAAAATAAAAAGTTGTTGAATCATCTTTCCCTATATGACCTTACCATGTAATGTGGGATAGATTTTATACCTCAAAAACAAGTAGTGTGGTTCCTAGGCTTTCTTGATTAATTGGTTTTACTTGTTTGAGAAGCTTTTGTGATTTTGAAAGAACACGCAACTTATGGAGAATATATTGGTCATCGGTTTCATATGTCACAAAGGGTCCATCTTTTCAGCACTTGGACTCTCTCCGTTTCACACCGTAAAAAAAAATAATGTTTTTCATTCCATCATTTCAAATATCACAATTTCGACTCTTCTACTGATATTTAGCATTCTATGCTATCACCAAGTCTCTCAATATATCCATTCATTTCGAAGAAACCAAGATGCTTTTATAGATATTGTGTTTCTTCTTCTTTTTGCTATTCTCATATCGAATACTCTTCACATAGAGTGTCATATCTTGCCAACTCTATATTACCTCTCTTTGAAGTTTTATTATAATAAATCATACTCATAGCACACTAGAAAACTTTTTAAATGAGCCCTAAAAATATTTTTATTATGAGGAATTCAAATATGTGTCTTACCATAATCTATTGCATAATCGAACATGAGCATCCCATGATAAAAATATGATATCTCTCAACTCATAAAGTTTATCTCCGAATCCTTTTGATTATTGAAATAGATTCAAAAATATAATATAGTGCTCAGTTCCATCCCTAAATCATACCATTTAGTTAGTCTTCATTTTAGTGAGATTTATGTCACAATGCAATTTTCTCAGCAGAAAATCAGGTTGAGCACCTCTCAATAATAAAAAAAATGGTTTATCTCAGTCCTCAAAGAATTTCTTTCTGAAATATTTTGGGTTGAAACTAGACTAAAAAAAAATCATAATATCATAGTGTGAATCCCAACTAATACTTTTCTTCAGATAAATAAATAAGTGACATTCACGTCACAAAATATATCATACTGCAGAATTTCAAGATGAACACTATCTAGTAAAATTGTCTTTTCTATCTACCTTCATGGAGTTTCCCTTTCAAAGCAAATTTGTTTGAAAGTAGATACATAATAGTAACACAAATTTTTACAAAAGCCTTATAACACTCTGTTAAATAAGCTTGATAAATATAGCTATTCATGTATCAATGAAAGACATACCAAATTACAGAAAATTCAGGATGACCTCTTTTTAATCCAAAATTTTTATTCCTCTCTTCCCATAGATATTTCTCTCTCAAATAAATTTTATTAGAAAATAGACTCAGAATGGAAGTCTAAAAACTTAGTGTGATCCATAAAAAATTCTGTTAAGAATAGAAATAAAATCTTGACTTCCAAGTCATGAAAATAATTTTAGTTGCAGAAAATAGCACTTGCGCACCCTTCAATAAATTGATCATATCTTTCAAACCACAAGGAATTTCTTGATGAAAAGTTTTTGTTTGAAAGTATACTAAATTATGAGTTATAGTAAAATTTCAATAAGAAATAAAATCATAACATTGGTGAGAAAAATCACGGAACTCAATGGGCAGTTCTTAGATTTTGCAGAGTCAAAACTGACACCTTTCATTAATGAGTCCATAACTTTTAATTCCCTTAGGATCTCCCACTGAAATTTGTAGGTAGATCCCACTCTAAAAGGCACACAATATTTCTGAAGTATGCAATAGAAAAATATATCATTATCTTCTTCATATCACTGCTTTAAAATAGCCAAGAATACCCATTATGCAGAGTACCTTTTCGGTGTTTGAATATTCCAATAATTCTTCATTGTAGGTGTATTACTTGACCACAAAGGTCATTAGCTTTCTTATATCTCATTCCCAAGCTTGTTCTAGACTCGGTAAAGAGAAAAGAATACTAATAACATCAAGTATCAATAGCTCTGATACCAATAAAAAAAAGACTAATGCGATATTACCGGGGAATATATATTTTTCTTTTTTCTTCTTTTCACCCCTTTTCTTTTCTTTTGGCAAATATCACTTACAAGTAGTCTTATTATAATAACTCTTTCTTCAAAGAAAATTAAACTAACAAATCTTAAAAACCTTGATGCCATTAAACCAATTTTATTTAAACAAAGAAAATATTCACAATTCTTATTCTTGGGAATATAGAACCAATATAATTAAATATAGCAAGAAACAAAAAGCGGATGCAGGAAATTACCTCAACCGGGGCTTATTGCGCCCTACACCGAGTCACCACTATCCGATGGCACAGGATCGATGGTCTTCATTCAATCTCAATTGAGAAAGCTAATTTTGGCCAAGTCACACCAATAAAACATGAACCCGTTTGATCACAAACTCAAACCCTAGGTGAATTCTCTTAACAACCTAGTTTGAGAGAGATGGATTGTCTTTTGCTAAATCCTAAAACCATTAGTAATAAATCAATAGTTGAAAGATAGGACAGAGTAGAACTCCATATCCTAAACCTTTTGGTTCTTTCATAATGTGGGAGAGAGAGATCAAAGATGAGAGAGTGAGGCATGTCCCCTTTGGCGTTCATGTGAGAGAGAAACTTTTCTTAAGAGAGAGAGAATTTCTAAGTGGGGTGTGCCCCTTTGTGTGATATGAGAGATAAATATGGAATTATGCACAAGAGATAAGGTGTAGATATTTTTTGATAAAGACAATCCCTTTCTATAGGCTTTGAACATGATTAGGGTTTCTTAGGGTTTTTCTTGGCTTGCCTTTACTTATGAGATTGAATATGAACCAATGATCTTGGGTGACTTGTGGGGTGAGAGATTTGAGCCATCCATTCCATAGATAGACCATCAACATTATGGAAGGTGCATGACCCTTATCTCACTTTCCTAAACCATTTTTCCATCAATAGAAATTAGATAAAATAAATTTAATCAAAATATTATGGATAATATAAAATAGCACAGATCTACTCAATATATCCATAAAATCTTTCAATTATATATCAAGTCAATATCTTCCAACCATATGGCCACATGCCATATCACCACAAGAATAGGAAAGAGAATACGGGTGGGGCGTGCCACCCAAGGGAGACACTCATGGGCCCCACCTTTTAGAAATATGGTGGGCCCTTGTGCACAATGGGCCCCCATGGTATTTTTATATTTTTAAAATTAATAAATAAAATATTTAGTGATTCATAAAAATTCAAAATAGTAATTCTAAAATAATTTCTATCATAAAACAAATACAATTAAACTAATATAATGAGAAAATGATCCATATGGCTTAAGAATCAACAATCATGGGGCACTTCACCTTCAAGTGTGGACTACAGACCACACTTGCTTTATCAGACCGACCAAGTGTTTCCCATGAGCCACAGTCCAAGCAGGGGCTCATGAGCGGGTCACCAAAGTTTGGCCGATGAGCCAAGGGATCGCAATCTCAGTATGTGGATTTCCAGTCCTCCCCTAGAGACGAGTCAAGGTCATCTAGACCTAATGTGATCACAACTCCTATAGTTCATAGGGGTATCTCTCGTACATGTATATGCTTTACCCTGAAGGTGATTTACTTGCTTTTCTAAAACGATCTATCAATGTGCATGCCGTATGATGACACATGGATGAGGCTTTGGCTTTGGTCTCTGTAAACCACCATCACACACAAGGGTCACACTGTTCTATGGTTCACTCATCCGGGCATATGCTCCGACCTCATCAAGGGATGTCCCATTAAAACCCTTCTCAATTTGTTCTATATGCCTAGGTAACATGGGTTTTTCTCAATCGACTGACTTAGATCATCAAGCATAGTCCGGTATATGCAAACATCGTTTACATAGTATGGTCCACAAGGGACCACACTCCTACTGAGTTCATGTTCCACTATATTATTTCATTTTACAAGTACTCATGAGGCCTTTAAGGGCCACATAAACCCAACATGCCCATCTTCTTCTCTTTCTTCTTCATTCTTCTTTTTACTTGGTGATTAGGGTAATAGTTCACCAAAAATTTTCAATGTTCTAGCAAGCCTCAGTAATTTCGGAGATCTCTTGCCACTCCTATTAACAACAAAGAGAAAACCTTTGCGAAACACAATACTTGAAAATATTTCATAGCCACCCCCGCCTCCTTTTTTTTCTTTTTCAGGGATTCCGACCAATTTTTGATCTCTGTAGCACTATCCGGTGGCCTCCTAAAAACCTTAGAGAAGCATCAACCACTCAATCACCGTAGGAAAACCTGAAGATTTTGGTCCTTTCGACTTCTTTTTCCCAGGTTCCATTTTGTCGATGAAAATTCATTACAGAACGGTAAGCGTCCATGTCTATATCTTGTTCTAACATTCTATTTGATCTTTTTTTTTTTATTTCATTCATCATATTCTCTGTCCATTCTCTAGCCGTAACCTGATTCTTGAGAATAAGCTCATGACAGGGCCACGGTTCAATAGTTCTTGACTGATCTCTTAGTCACTGTTCTTGAGCTTTCCTCGGAATTTGGCTTTCGATTAATTGGGATTTTCGAGATTCAATCTATCGTGCAGAAGCTCTACCGAAATTTTGTGAACATCCCTTGGGATATTTTTTCAAAATTTGGGTGAAGTTTTCTCTACGAGGCGTCGATTAAAAATTGAGAATCCAAGATTGGATCTGCTTGATTGTTTATACGTCATTAGTCTAAGCTTGAATGGTCCGTTTGTTCAATTTCTTGGCTTTGAACCTTTTACTGATGTTGACTTCATGATGAGAGTTTATTTGTTGTCGATCAGGACACTTGAGTTTTATCAGCGTTCTGTTAAGACTTGGACTAACATGAGATAAGTTTAAGGCTTATCCTCAAGCATTGATGATATTGTTAAGAACTTGAGCATGATCAATGAGATGCTCCCGAGGCTAATGGACGACCAATAGTCATATTATGAGCATTGGTTGTCTATTAGGCACTCGAGGTGAGCATATCTGAGATGAGCCTTAAGGTTGGACCTATAATTTGAGGCATATCGGGGCATCAGTCGTTAGTTAAGGGCCTTGGACTATATATGAGAGAGATATGAGTCTAAGGATCAAACCTCAACTTGAGCCTTGAAGGCATCAGCTGTCAATTGGAGCCTTAAGCTATATATGAAAGATATGAGTCTAAGGATCGAACCTCAACTTGAGCCACAAAGGTATCAACCATCGGTTAGGAACCTTAGGTTGTATATGAAATATGTGATTCTAAGGATCGAACCGTGACGTAAGCCACAGAGGAATCAACCATTGATTAGAGCCTTAGGCTATATATAAGAGGTATGAGTCTAAGAATCGAACCTCGACTTGAGCCATGAAGGCATCAGCCATCAGTTGGAACCTTAAGCCATATATGAAAAACGTGAGTTTAAGGATCAAACCTTGACTTGAGCCATGAAGGCATCAGCCGTGGGGTATGAGCCTTAGGATATATATGAGAGATATGCATCGATTTTGGGCAATAATGTGAGACTCTTTCTTTTCCAAGCATCATGCACACTAAGGCTTTTCCAAAGGAAGGAGAGGACTGATGGGGAAAGTGCACTAGAGTTGAACTAGCTCTCCATAAGCCCTTATACCAGGCTGATGACCATGTTAGCGAGCATATAAAATGGCCTCTTTCCATCAATTATATGGTTGAGGCCCTTGAGGTTGGTAAATTCTAGTGGCCCTCTTATCATAGTCTACCTTCACAGAACCTACTTCTTCATTATGCTCACAAAAATGCACCTGGAAGTAGACTTTTCCCAATTCTTGCACATAAAATCCTCGTTCAAGAAGTCGAGTGAGATATCAATGGGTTTATATTTGGAGAGAACGATATCCTTAAGGGTTCTACACTTGGACTCGAGTGATGTGTGCTCAATTTTGGGATACACTAACAACTGCAGGTCTCCTAGCTACCTGAGAGTGGTCGGCTTACCCTTATGCCCGGTGAGCAAACGTAGTAAGGGAATATCTAGAAACTTTGTGTTTTGCAACAGACATTAATTTATTTGATTATGGAAAGGGTGGTATGTCCCTTTTGGATCTTGATTTCATCGGTGGTCTTTCCCTCTTGGAGACCGTTATGAAGAGTTTACACCAAACAATGACATTGTATTCAGGGATAAGGCCTATCTTGGCCTTCAAAATCCAACATGCTTAAAAAGGATTTTTAGGGAATTCATGAAGTTAGCTTCCCCCCAGGAGGTCCCAATGTTACTTTTCAAATGTGGATTGCCAATTTCTTTGATATCAGGAGGGTTGAAAAAGAACCAGGAAATCCCATCTTCAATTCAAGCAAGACACTCCTATCCCTCAAGACGGAGATGCCCTCTTATCCTGCAAACCTGGACGATATTGTCTATTTAGCAGCATATATTTCCCTCTTCTTATGCAGTTTCACCCTTCTAGATTCTCGAGGTCATGTGATTAGGCCGGAGTGCCTTTATGTGGCTTGCAATATGGTAGAAGGTCTTTCTGACACCTTCCCGTTTTTTCTGTGTCTGATGGGATGCAAGGCTACTTCTTATTCCGATCAGAAGGCACAAATGCTTTTTCATGGTGGTGACTCTTTTTGGGCCAAACCTTTCCTTATGGAAGGCCCAAGAGATAATCTCTTTGTAGATGAATATGAATACCAGATTAATGATGATCCGACCACTCATCAGGAGATAATGTATCTCCTTAGTATCCGAGGGGCCATACTCCCTTTCAGGATCATTGTCAGGAAGACAATAGCCCCCATTCGTTTGCTAGGCAACATGGGATGGATCAAAATTATCCATTATCGTTTGTCTTCGAAAGATAAGAGAATTGGTCTAGTGTGAAGACTGCCTGGGATTCTTGCACAACAATAGACCGTATGTGTAAATTTATTGTTTCCCACTATGGAAGACCTATGTCTGTGACATGTCGCCACTATCAATGGTATCATGGGTATTAGAGGGGCTATTATCTGGAACCGGTAACAAATATTCCCAAATTCCGATATGATGGGAAGATATTCACCCATTTCAAACCACACACTGATGGTGTTTATAACGATTGGACTACTGGGATGAGTTTTTCTTTCAACTGGAATACTCTCAGTGTTAAGCAACTTATGGAAGTAGAGCTTACAAAAGAGAAAATGGATGAAAGGAGTGAATCCTTCTATCATCATTTGACTGCTTTACTAGCCAACAAGTTAGGGGCACAAGAGATATTTCAAGATCCTCTCGTTTGGAATATCAACTTGATAACCAACCTCGAGACTGTGAAATCTATTGAGTGTCCTCCAATTCCTGCTTCCGCAAAAAAATCTAAAAGCAAAAGAAAGGCAAAAAATTCATCTCCTTTGGAGAAAAATTAAGAGACTGAGTTGTTAGTTAAGGGAAAGAAAAAAACTTAGAGCCCTTCAGTTGCAAAGGCTCTTTCCAAACTCAAATGCTCCTACTATAAAATCCAAACATTTTGTTGGAGGCTCAAAGGGCAGAGGCACAACGAAAGCAAGCAGCCCTTCACCTTTGGAACCCGCAGACATGACTTGCAAGGCATTAGAGGTTCAGGTTCCTAAGGTTGATCCATCATCTATTCCTAAGACAAGGATTACAAGGAGCACCACAGCAAAAGTTCTTACCCCTTGTCCTGGCTTACATCATAAGACCAAGGACGAAAAGATGAAGAAGGTTGACAAGATTGATACAATCGAGTTAGACACTCCTTAGTCTTCTTCAGTACCTACTTCTCCAGCTCCTACAACTGAGCCACAAGGAGAAGAATATTTTCTCTTTAATGAGTCCATAGAGGTAGCATCCCTTCTAACCATGATGAAGGGATGATTGATGATCTAAATGGTATCCCTTCTTCACTTAGATGTGATGAGGTCACTTCCTGCGGGCATTCTGTAACAGAGAATCTTGTGAGGGCTTCAAGGCCTGAGCCTACGATAGATTGTTTAAGGGAGATTTATAAGAAGGCCCCCATGGTTGACGATGATCTGATGCCCATGGTTGCCATGAATGATATGGGATCATCCTCCCCTTAGCCATAAAGAGAAAGCCTCTCTCAATTTGAGGTGGATGCTAGCGTTGCGACAACCTTAAAGGTATTGTTCCCGAGGGGTTTCCTCAATTCATACTAGCCATCTGCCCTAGGTCCTTTATTTCCCATTCACATTGTTCGCATAGATGGGGATGGTTCTTTAGGTATTCATTATCATCACTCTTCTGTAAGACTTCTTACACAATCATGTTTACGCTCCAATTTTCAAATTCTTGTAGGAACTTCTTCTACTTGGGCTTTGGGTGAATCTCCTAAGCCTATACTTGCAATCCTTAATGCTGAGGCATCTTCAAATGTCAATATAGAAATTCTTCATATCGTTCCCCTGTTGGCTGTAGTTGACATTCTCAAGCCAGATCAAATTGATGTTGCTTCGTACTCAAATGATGCTGATATTCCTCCACCGCCACCATTGGTTGAAGATGCTACTCTAGGGATAAAAGAAGATCAGGCCCTTGAGATGCAGATGGCTAACCCTAAAAAAACTTTGGTCAGTGTTCTTGCCATTTTAGAAGACCTGATGGAGTCCATGATGAAAGATTCTGTGGACTTGGGAGAGAGCCAAAGGAGGGTAGGTCCGGAAGTGGTAAGGGCCTTATTCAGGTCTTTAGGGCATAGCTTCATGGCCGACCTCAGGACCGTCTCAGCATCCATATGTCCATTGATCTCTATTGTGGGCTCACTGGGAGCTGACGAAGAAAGACTTCATGAGCTGGTGGACAAGATTGTCCAAGATGCTTAAGAAATTGCCTCTGTCGAAGAGGCTTTGGCGACTATTGCCCAATTTGTATAATTCTTGGACCCAGAGGCATATGAGGCCTCATAATATAACTTCAAGGATATTCCTCATCACAATATCATATGACGGGGTTTCCTTATGGCCCGTCTATCAAGCACTACATCCTTGGCCAACGACGGATAAAAAAGAGACATATTGTATCTCATCAAAACTCCTCAAGTTATCATTTGGAGATGCATATATGGGCAGTGGGAGTGTATGTATCCCAAAGTATTGTCTCAAGTTGAAAAGACTTCATAATCTCTTATCATTGATTGTTAGTCACGATGCAGATGTGAAAACCAAAAATAGATTGGGAAGCGTATCATTCCATATTAAAATCCTCCATCTATCACATAGAGAGGCATATAGGGCCCATACGACTGTATGTATTGTAGAATTTATCTCATGCTGAGATCGGACCATATGAGTGTATGTATTGTAGAATTTATCTCACGCTGAGATCGATTTGCTACCTCTTATCATCAATCATTAGTTAAGATGAACATGCTTGACCGACATCTGTTGAAGAGGCATATATAGGCCTTAGGAATATATGTATCCTAGAATGTATTCTTTATTTAGATGTCTTGATTCCCTTTGCCATTATCGGTCGTAAGTCATGACATATAGGGGCTGACTGACGAAGAAGGCTCTAAGGCGCATTGGGGACTACACATGACTAGTCCTAAACATATCATATCCTTCATATCATATTGAAGGCATATTTTTGCAAATATCATCAAGAATCATGCTTATGAACTTACATATCTTATCCCTTGTCTGTTAAGATTGTTATCAAGTATTCGCTAAACACTCGCCTTACAACTATGCTTTTAATCAATCAAGCATCTGATAAACGTATTTAGCCTTGTATGTGACTAAAAGTACACCAAAAAATCATATGGAATTGGGCATAAGCATTCAAGTCGCCAATATTGAGGCGATGATGAACATTGCCAACTGATTTTTCCCCCAGCTGATTGAATCCCTTGACCGTGAGGTGTGAAGTTTTCAGATGTTTGGCCCTCATCCTTATATGGGTGAGGATCCTTTTTGGGATGAGGTTTACTGCAGAGCTCCATCAAGAATGATCTGATTAAATTGAGTGATTGTGGAACTTCTCCCCTAGTTGGAGATAATCATATGAGAAAGTGATTGCCATGCAATTGTTTAGGATTGCCCGATCTACCTCAATTCGTTCAACTTCAGTCTCATACACCTCAAGCCGTGAAAGAGCCATGATTAAGGCCATACAAAAATTTCCTTATAACATGAGAGCGTCATAGACATTCAATTGGGCTAGGAGCCTCCTTAAATTTCCAACCACATCATGTTTGACATTATCTTCATCTGGGTCATGTACTGCTGGCTTTATGACTAGTCTCGGAGGTACAAGGGGTGATGGAGCCTATTCACCTGTAGATGGGTTTGTTGTAGCCATGAGTGGAATAGGAGAGGGTTGGATGGGTTGCACAGTTAGGGAAGGTGTTGGCAATGCGTGGTACTTCGCGGATTTGGGTGGTCAAGGGTATTTTAGAAGAGGTGGTGAACCTCAGTATTTGAGTGGTCGACAGTGGATTTTCGTGGTTGCTCGTGAGGAAACCCTTTTTCTTAAAATCATGGTGCCTTCTTCTTATTTTTAGAGAGGGGAAGAGAAAAGGGTGCATGTGTGTGTCGCCCCCCTCTTTTTGAGCTCATGCGCTCTTGTGCGTGAGGACGACTCTGACGCCCACTAAGATAAGGGTTGGACTGTGAAGTGTGTATGCTATTTGAACCAACAAAAGAAAAGAGCATGAGGTAAGGCTTACCTCACTTGATGGGAATCGGGATGAACCCGAGCACTAAGCCCTCTTAGTTCAGTTAGAAAGTCCCCCAATTTGCTAGGCTTGGTCAGGCATCGGCTCCTTTGTAATCAATGCACAATATTGACACCCACTTGATGGAATGGCTTGAAATTTCGGCTCCTTTGGTCGCCTTTCTTGATAGGGTTTTAATGAGATTGATGGTTTGGAGGTGAAAGTAAAAGAAGGGGAATATAAAATATAGAAAGAAAAGAAGAAATAAAAGAGAGAGAAGATCACCCAAAAATTGGGCAGCCTTCCAGCGCACCTCCCCAAGGAGGTATTTACCAGAAAATGGGAAAGATAACGGGATCGAAGCCTCGATACCCCAGAGGATTCATAAGAAACTATACTAGAAGGATAAATCTAATCAAGATGAATCTTGGAAGAGCCTCCTAGAGAACTATAGAAGAAGAGATAAGTGAGAGAATGAGTATGGAGAGAGACAAAATGAGATGAAAGTGAAGATGAGCCAAGAGGAAGAAGAGAAAGAGAAGAGAACCTCTTCTTCTTTAGAATGACCGTTCTTTGAGTACCTCTTTATCATAGGATTTATCTCTGAGAAGAATTTTTGGAAGAGAGAAGCAATGAGATGAAAGAGAAGAGAAGTAAAGAGGGAGAAGAGAAAGAGAAGAAACCTCTTCTTCTTTAGACTTACCTTCCTTCGAGTACCTCTTGATCATAGGATTTATCTCTGAGAAGCGCTTCTGGAAGAGAGAAGCTATGAGATGAAAGAGAAGAGAAGCAAAGAGGGAGAAGAGAACCTCTTCTCCTTTAGACTGACCTTTGTTCAACAGGATTTATCTTTGGAAAGCATTTCAGGAGAGAGAGGATAAGATGAAGAGGGGAGGGAAGGGGAGGAGAAGAGAAGAGAGGAGAGAGAAGAGAGGGGAAGAGAGTGAAAAAATGAAAGGGAGGAAGAGGGAGAAAGAGAGAGAAGGAAAGAAAGGGGGATAAAAGAGGGCGTTAAACTGAGAGAGAGGGAGTGAAATGAAGAGGGGAGGAGAGAGAAGAGGACAAAAGAGAAGGGAAAAGAGACTGGGGAGAGGCTAGGCTGCTAGCACTATGGGGGAGAGAGAGAATGAGAGACGAGGGGGAGAAGATAGAAAAGAGAGGGGAGACAAGAGTACGGCAGCGATTAGGCTGCTAGCTCTATGGGGGGGAGAGAGAGAATGAGAGAGGAGGGGCAAAAGAGAGAAAAGATAGGGGAGAAGTGAGTGGGTCAGCACTTATGTCGCTAGCCCTATGGGGGAGAGAGAGAGAATGAGAGAGTAGCGGGAGAAGAGAGAAAAGAGGGGGGAGAAGAGAGAAAAGAGAGGAGAGAAGAGAGTGGGGCCCAATGAGGGAGAGAGAGAGGCAAATAAGAGAAGAAAGAGGGAGAAGAAGGGAATGGGGTCATGGCTAGGTTGTTGGCCCGATGAGGGAGAGAGACATGAGAGAGAAAGGGGGGAAGAAAAGAAGAAGAAGAAGAAGGAGAAGAAGAACAAGAAGAAGGGAAGGAGAAGAAGTGAAGAAGAAGAAGAAGAATAAGAAGAGAGAGAAGAGGAAAGTGGATCGGGAATTTAGGTGGATAAGGTGGTGCTCGAAGAAGAAGAAAAAGAAGAAGAAGAGAGAGAGAAGAGGAAAGTGGACCGGGAATCTAGGTGGATAAGGTGGTGCTCGAACCCTTCGGCTAGGTGCACTCCCCGAGTCCCTTGAAGACATTTGAGAGAGGACTAGGGCCCTTGGACAAGTTGCTAGGGTGTAGGGTTGGACTAGGCTAGGCTAGGTTTAATAGGCTAAAGAGTATGGTTGGTTTAAGTTGGGTGAGCTAGAGTAGTCTAGGGTCTATGGTATTGTGTAGACTATGGCTTAGATAAATGTAAGTGATAGTGACCACAATAGATGTGTTAAGTATGGTGTATGGACTAGGCTAAGATGTGGCATAGGAAGAATGAAATATAAGTGGTATGGACTATAAACTAGGGTTGGGTGGTATGGGTAGTGTGGTCTAAGGCTTGGGTAAGGTAGTCTCTCAAAGGTAAATTGTCTCTCTCCTCTCTCTTAGGTTGAGAATGAAGGCGAAAGCATAAGAAAGAAGTTAAGATAAAGCACTCAATAAAATTTCATCTTAGGTTACAAATGAGAGATAAAGAGCTCATACACGATTGGATGGACCTAATTTTTCCTCGTGTGGACGGCAGGATAAAATCCTCTCTCAAACAACCGCGAAGGGCACGCTCGTTAGTGTGCACACACGTGCTCTCCTTTGTGCAGATAGGAACCAACAATGAGAAAGATTTTATGACTGGGGTGTGTTTAGGTGCTTACCTACTCATTTGGACATGTCCGGGCAGTCCACCCACTTAGAACAATTAGGAAGCCCTCTGGCAGTCTGCCAACATGATTTGGACACGAACTCTACTCAAGCTTTAACACGTCATCTTGTTCTCTTGTGGTGGAAACTGCAATGTGAATTTGACAATGCTCCTCTATATTGGTTCACTCAAACGATGGCTGGCTGGCAAAAGAAAGAACGAGGGGAGAAATAGTGACAAGAATCCTCTTATCCACACAAAGGCTATGAGCTCAGACGATCAGAGCCATTGAAGAGTTAGAACCCTCTCGACTGTCGACTCAGGAAGACTCCACCCTAGTGAGTGAGGGAGAGAACGCATATATTTCTCATGGCTCAACTCGACTGTACAGAGAGGAAGCTAGAGCGAAGATCCGAGGGTTGGAACTCTTGGGATGACTTTGAAGGTTATTGATTTGAGAGTATGCCGGATAACAGGATGCTATAAGGAGCCGCAGGTTTGCTGCATTTATGCTCTAAGCACACAGAAGAAGATCGCGAAGAGAGACGGGACCGCGGGTTCCACAGCTCTGAGACCCACAATGCGACGAGAATGAGAGAAAGAAGGGGGAAGAGATAGGACTGCGCATTTGTCACGGCTCTAGTATACTACGCGAGGCAAAAAACAAGTAGAGAGAGAGGAAGAAAGAGGAGAGAGAGTTAGTTGAGGTGTGGCCTATCCTAAGAGAAGGAGAGAGAATGGGACCTTATGATCAGGATAGTTCAAGGGTAGTTTCTCTCTCCAAAATTTTTCTCTCTCATCAACACTGGATCCAAAGGTTAGAAGCAAAAGACAAGTGGACACAAGCTTAATGCCTTGATTTCGTTAATGAATGATCTAGCCATTTTATAATTGATCTAAGCTTGTTTATACAGAGAACCCACCAAATTGGGGTGGATACTCAAAACTCAGCTTAATTACAATTAAAATAAATTACAATAAAATCTTGAATTTTAGGAAAATGACCAAAATTCCCCTTAAACCTTTTGTGTAAATGACGAAACGATCTCTTTCTGAGGGGCCTTTCCATTATCTGATCTTGGGAGATTTTTCGAATCTTTGTGGCAGTGGTTTAGAAAATCTATCATCATAGTCTTGATGCTTGCTTGATTCTGAAGAGTTTTATATCTTTTAATCATCTTTCTTGGAAGACATTTTTCATCATCATTGGTCCCCGATCAATAAAGCCTAACAAACAATGGAAATTATGATAGTTTAGAATGGCCCCAAAATTGGTCAAGATCTTCATAAGGACTCTCCAAAATTTTTTGCTTAGTTTCGTTGCATTTCGACATGTTTAAGGCCGTGTAGACTGAGAAGCAATTGCGACAGAATCAACCTCTTGCACCCAGAAATTGACCCCTATAACTAGAACTACATTTCAGTGCATCAAATTACTGTGGGACTACTGCCATTGGATCCGTCATGATTGAAAACCCCCAGAGTTCAAATATCAGCTTTAACGGACACTCCAAGAAAACATTATAGGCAAAAGATCGAAACAGGAGGAGCCGCACGCTATTCCCGTGCGGCCACCCTGCAACTAGACTCCATTAAAGGGATAGTCACAAATAGTGATTTGTCAGAATTATATCTCCCTCGTCTAAGATTGGATCACACTCAAACTTGATGGAGCGTGTTCGTCTCGTTGAGATGAGCGTTTCGATATGTGGCACGCCTCGCGACGACGCTCGAGCGCGAAGAAAAGCTAGAGAGAAGTCGCTGATCCATGAGAAAGTTGCAAGAAAATCAGCAGCATCGCACCTCTATCGAGCAGCCAAACCACATCACTCGTGAACCTGATCAATGTGATCTCGTGCGTAAGATCTAGCTATCTCTATTCCGAACTTTGCACATGATGAATGGTCGGATTCTGCACACGAAGCCGATGAAGTGACCGCAAATTCTGGCCAAAACTACGAAGTTACAAAATCTTCGTCCAGATACGGAATCGAGCTGCATTTGTTGCCATGCGATCATGATGGTATGCTCAGTATGATCCAACGAAGAAATCATAGAAAAACATCAAGGAACGAGCACACTATCAATCCGAAGTTTCAAGATTCATCCAAATTTCAAGACTCATGATCGTGCCCTAAAAACCTGATCCATGGCTCAAAGTTGGATCACATCGATCGCCATGCCGAGCCCAACAAGAAAATAATCACCTTTCGATCAAACGAGTATCAGAACAACCCCAGATAATCCATGAAAAATCACGCACGTTCTAAGGCAACATATGGACTGTTTTGAAATTCCACAAATTGTTAGGAAGGCACAAATCTGTCATTGAGAACCCTATTTTCTAATTTCTTTTAACTTAGTTAAATCTTAATTTTCAATAATTAGGTTTAATTTTGATCAATCCACCCATGTTTGGGCACAATTCTATATATACCACGTACTACCATTGTACGCAGACGCTTCATTCATTCACCAAGGAGAACTTTTCTCAATAAAATTTCTCATTCTTCTCATTGTTGGGTCATGTTTGGAGGGAGAGAGAGAGAGAGAAAGGAGAGAGAAACTTTTGGATCGGTACCCCTAGGCTCAAGGTAAATCTTCTCTCTCTTATTTTCTTTTTCTTCTTCTTCTTCTTCGTCTAAGGTTCTCTCAGAGGCCATGCATGGCAGTGGCATTGCCGTGCATGCCTCTTTCCTTCTTCCCTCCCTATGGTTTCACAGGTCGCGCATGGCGATGGCAGCGCCATGTGCGAGCTCCTTTCTTCTTCCTTTTCGTTCATCTCTATCTCTCAGCATGGTTTGTAGACGACACTGCTCATCGTAGTCCGCAAATGTGTTCTTGACGCCTCAATGAGGAGCACAGATGGCGAGTCCCATTGCTGCGTGCAGGGATCTAATTCTGTTGCACGCCTATTGTAGATGACGATGTCTATCGTCGCCTGTGCAGGGTCGCGACAATACCTATCGTCCTGTGCGAGCTCCTCTCTTGCGTCCTCTGTCATTCGTAGACGGTGATGCCTATCGCTGTCCGTGAGCTCTCTTTGCGCTCTCGGTGCTTATTGCCGTCCACGAGCTTTCTTTGCACGCTCGGTGCCTATCACTGTCCGCGAGCTTCCTTCGTGCACTCGGTGCCTATCGCTGTCTGCGAGCTTTCTCTGTACGCCTATTTCTAATTCTGTTGCACGCCTATTGTAGATGACGATGTCTATCGTCGCCTGTGCAGGGTCGCGACAATACCTATTGTCGTGTGCAAGCTCCTCTCTTGCGTCCTCTGTCATTCGTAGACGGTGATGCCTATCGCCGCCCGTGAGCTCTCTTTGCGCGCTCGGTGCTTATTGCCGTCCACGAGCTTTCTTTGCACGCTCGGTGCCTATCACTGTCCGCGAGCTTCCTTCGTGCACTCGGTGCCTCGCTGTCTGCGAGCTTTCTCTGTACGCTCGGTGCCTACGCTGTTCCCGAGTTCTCTTTGTGCCCTAGGTGACTATCGTCGTTTGTGAGCTTTTTTCGTGTGCTTGGTGCCTATCTCCCTCCCCGAGCTTCCTCCGTATGCTCGATGCCTATCGCCGTGGACAGAGTCCTCTCTGCATCCCACACTTATCATCGTGTGCTTAGAAAGAACTATCGTCGCACGCTTCACAAATGGCTATCACAGTGTGCTTCACAAGAGGCTATCACCACCTGTGTAGGGGTGTGCTGCCTTCTCGTGTTGCCAATGGTGAAGCCCAACACGGATAGTAGTTCACCACTCACCCTCTAGTCGTGAGCAGTAGTGTCTAGCACCGTCCAAAGGCCGCGACACTACTACTCCACGGCTGTGGGTGGCAATGCTTAGCACCGTCGGGACCCCATCTCTCTGCCGCCTAGTGCCTTCTCTTCATTCTCTCTTCTTCTCACTTGATTGAGGGTTGACTCAGTCTAGCACCACCTTAGCGGTCTGGTTGTCGAGCAGTATTGCCGCTGTGCTAGTCCGGAGTACCATGCCCGTCTTGATGCCACACTAGATTAAGATAGTCCTATCGGCCTTGGTTTCGAGTAGCATTGTCGTCGTGCTAGTCCCGAGTACCTTGCTCGTCTTGCTACCACTCCGAGTCGGTCACTGTCCAGCTATCATGCTAGTCTTGTCCCTTCATCAAGTTTCCTTCTCTTTTTTATCCTTATTTGAACCTTCTACTTCATCACCCTCTCATATGAACGTACATTTCCCTAAGACAAGGGTGGGTCATTTTGGCCCACTTGTCTGGAAAATTAACCATGTTAATGCTGTCCAGAAAATAAGGTGATCGTAGGTCAAGGGGGGCGACTTCGAACCAGCTAAAGCAGCTGGGGGACTTTCTGCGTGATCTAAGAGGGCGCACACGCGAGCCAGCTCGAGTAAGTCCCGAACCCACCTTAAATTCCTCTCTCATCGGTTGGCATACCTGCCCTTGCTCTTGAGCAATATTCCTGAGAGAGCGATCTCAAGTCCTTGGTTCCCGAGATACATGCCGCCAGATCATCCAGATCTCGAGTGCAAGATCGAGGCACCTAACCAGCTTGGCGACTCCACTGGGGACTTATTACCCCTTCGTCAGTTCGCTCTTATTAGATCAGTATCACCTTGTACTTTCTGCATTACATTCTATGACATCTGGGTTATTCAACCCGTTCGTCTGAGTCGGGGACTTTCTTATCCGTGCACTCGTGACCGTCCCAGGGAAGCGAGCTGTTCAAGCCTCCTTCTCTACACTCCTTCTGAGTCAGGACTCATGGTCAGGCTCCGAGGTTCTTTCTTGGGTTGGTGCAAGAGGGGACTTAAAGGTCCTCGACTCCTTGCTTCCTTGCCCTGGTGGACCCTCCACCAAGAACTCTTGCATTGGTAGCACATCCGCTGCTGCACACAACACGCACCATGCTACTGGCAAGTCCCTTGCAAGTCATATTGCTGAGGTACGCATGAAGGCTGCCCTGTCTACTCTTGCGAAAGGTAAGCAAGTTGCCAACGCTTCTAAGGGTCGTCGTAAGGCTACCCCCTGAACTCCTTCACTACCCCGAACCTCTACACCTGGACTCTCAGCACACAAAAGCGGAGACCTTATGGCCTCCACCTCTAGTACATACCTAAAGGCTCGTGGTCCAACCACTCGAGGCACACCTTACGGCAGTGCAGTTCTGCGCCAACTCTAGCACACAAGGGTCGACCGCTCTGTCCTCCCTCTCACACACAGCTTCACCCTGTGAGAGATAGGTTCCTATCCGGTTCGTCACTGACTCAAGCTCATGTGTCTCGGCCTCCTAAGGTTGAACCAGTTGACCGAGCCAAGGCTAACCCCCTAGTCACCCAGATGGCTAACCTTAAAGGTGCACACGCACCAGCTTTGCAGGTTCCTCCCCGATCTTGACTCAGACGAAGTCATGAACCAGCTCCTTTTTTCTGTCCCTCTTTCTACACAAGGTAGGCATCTGAAGACCTGATACTCAAAGGTTTTCCCTAAGGGTACCATCTTGAGTCAGCTGCCTCAAGTCAGGCACGCACCCGGGCTTCACAAGGGAATCCGAGGAAATGACCTGATGTCAGACAGAAGCTTGCAGCCTCCAAGGTAGCGACTCAGGTTTTCTTCTATCCTCGGACCCTACTCTCTACGCTAATTAGTAGACACGACACTCGCATGCTGAATAAAAGCAGGGCAGTCTAAATCTCAGGCTCGGTTCTGGGGTGATTCCACAGTAGCCTCAAGACTAAGCAGAAGAGATGCCTGCAGATCCTGACCAAAAATGGGCCTAAGGCAGTTGATGTTACCACCTTTGGTGACCTCCTGCCTCATAATCCCTTCTTCCCTCTATGGATCTCTGAGCCTGAGTCAGTCCAAGAATATTGCTCGGTGATCACTGCTAAGAAACCACGATCCCGAGACCGTCAAAAACCGGTCCTCACACTATCAGCGTACAAGGCTCAAATCCAGTCGGGGCATTCTGAGCCCCTGCAGACCGACTTGCCTCATACGACTCGCCAACCCCAGCAATCCACTACTCCATCTGGCTCTGACCCCCTAGAAGAAACAGTCAGTGTCATGGTAATCAACGAGGCAGACAACACCCAAGAAGAGCGTATGAACAGGTTCGAGGTAATGCTGCAGTCCATCCTCAAAAAGATGGATCGCCTAAAAGCCTCCAGGTCCCCTTCTTATCATCGATCCCTCGTCTGGTGAAGACAAGGTTCCCAGGAAAACTCCCCCGGTCTCCCAAGACAGCTCTGCTTCCCATGGGGTCTCCCAAACTAACATAGATGCCATGGTGGCCCATAGTTTCGAGAACAAGGTCCCGGGCATGCAAGAGGCATCACTCTACCAGAAGTCATACCCCTCGTACATCGACCGAGTGTCGTTGCCCCCGAATTACCAAAAAAAGGAAGCTCCCCCTGTTCAACGACACTACATCCTTGCACCAACATACTGCTCAATTCCATGTGGCTTGTTGAGAGGCGACATTTAACGGGAGACTCCTCGTCCATCAGTTCGTCGAGACTCTCAAAGGACCAGCCTTCCAATTGTATGCTCAGTTGCCTCCAAACTCACTGCACACCTAGTAGGAAATGGAGCAGTTGTTTTACCAATGTTTCAACGAAGTTCAAAGGAACGTAGAAACCATCAAGGTCCTCACCTTGACTCATGACCCTGGTGAGCCAGTTGACAAGTTCATCACCAGATGAAGAGAGTTGGCAACCTTTCATGCCACTTCCATGACCGAAAAAGAAGCAATTCAAACCTGTATTCGGAATATGTTGCCCGAGATCACTCTGCATGTTGAGGCCTTCAATCCACCCTCCATGTCAGAGCTCATCTCTAAAGCAGTACGTATTGAGGGTCGGTCCAAAAACCATGGTGCATCTCATCAACAACCCTCTAGCTCAAACTCCCACTCCAACAATAAGGGCAATTAGCAAAAAGCAGTGATCAGTGCGGTTGTCACCGTGACTGACACTAACAAAAGTTGCCCCTCAAACCTTGGACCTCTCCAAGGCACAAACGCCTTAGGCCCGGGGCAAGTAGCAGTCCTACAATAAGGTCCCGCCCCCTAAACACATAAATCAAAGTGACTTCTGGATCCAGCACCAGAACAATGTGTATCCTTTTGACAAGGAGTGGGTTCCTGCATTGCTCGACTACTACTGGAGCAAAACATGATCCAGCTGCCGGAGGTCAGCACTGAAGAACAAGCTGGACAGGAACACATGAGAGGTATTGCACCTATCATAGGAAAGTAGGCCACCCCACTCACAACTGTTATAAGCTCAAAGACACTATCGAAGCCCTTATTAACAAGGATCAGATAAAGCTTGAAGATTTAAAAGCAAGAGTTTGGGGCAACTGAGGCCTCTCACATAGTGACAATCCAGGAAGATGATGGGGCACCCGCTATCCTCCGTGCACTATTTTCCATAATGCTTGAAGAAGGACACGTCACGCCCAAGTTGACAAGGCAGCCAAAGTTCCTGCCTCTTGGAGCTGAGAACCTCTGGTGCTCGTATCATTTGGCAAAGAAGATGCAGCAGTGCCATGAAGTTCAAGGTAACTCAGAATGATACCCTCAAGTCCCTCTTCCATCGGTGTAAGAAGACCTCCAGACACAAGCCCAAGGAAGCACTGAGCTAGGTCCTTTGCAAGCCCTCTTCGAGGTAATGCTCTAACAGGGTCTTGTCACTCCCAAGCCCACCAGACAACCTAAGCGACTTGCCCAGGGTACGGAAAACCTCTGGTGTCCATATCACCAAGTATGGGGCCACGGGCTGAAAGAATGCTTTGGGTTCGAAGCTATAGTCTCTCAGAAGGTATAAGAAGGCCACATCGTCTGCACCGTTCTCCCAGAGCGCTTCCAAGCCGTCACTCCCATCCAAGAGGAAACCCCGCTACGAGTCCCCTATGAGTATATACTGGGCCCTTCAGAGCCCTTGACTTCTCAGCCCTAGGAAGTCTACCATGAACGAAGTAGACTCAAGTCCCTGAAATATGAGGCGATCCACCAAGACAGGGTTACTCATCAGCCCTATGGAATGAACCAAACCCCTCCTCAGAGATTCAAAAGGAGACGAGCACCCAGGTCTGGTCGCTGAAGGTATCGTCTTCCTCAGCCACCAGTCAAGGAAGAAATTTTCAGGCTTCTTCCTCCACTGATAACCTTACAAGACTTCATCCTAGGTGCAGCTCGCCTCATCCTGTCGTCCAATCAAATGGGCGTTCTTGAGTCATCAACAGCTCGAGAGTTGTCCAATATGAGTGACGATGCTAAAAGCACCCCTCAACGGTCAAAGGAAGGGCAAGACCTAAAATACCCCCTGCACACGTCCAATTCCGATGACGACATAAAAAGCTGCTCGAAACATTCTAACTCTTCCTCTAGTCCCTCCTTTTCTATTTCTTCCACAAGTGCAGCTCGATAGTGCCCAAACTTCGACACTCTAAATAGAGAGCTCGGAGGCACCAGCCTCAACAGGTCGTAGCGAAAGTATCTAAGAAAGATGCTGGCCCAGGCGCCTGGGTTCTCTACAGTCACCGACGCCCTGTCAACTCAAGCCAAAACTGAGCCATCCTCAAGCTCCTCTTCCAAAGAGGCCTCCCACATGGTGCAGATCTTGAAAGTACCATCCAACACGGGGAAAATGAACGTAAGATCGGGGAAGAAGCTACAACCCATACCTCAAAAGATCATGGTCCTCAAGTTTTCTGATCCTTCACTTTTCCCTAAGCCTCAACCTCAAACCTCTACATCCCTAATACAAATGCCTTTTGCCTCCCCGCAACCCTTCGAGCTTCGCTGAAAACTCCCTTTGTTCGTCGAGAAGCCCCTATGACCCTATTCTTTTCCCTTATTGACAACTGAGGATATTGAAAGAACCACTGAAAAACCCTTCCCTACTTTCTAGATGTTACCGGAGCTGGCAAAAAATCATCAGAATCCCTAGAAAGCTTCCGTGTGACCTTGCAGGCTTCCCTTCTCCCTGCTTTCGCACTTCTGCAGTTCACCACAATCACCAAAATTTCACTATGGTACCGGTGAGCCCACTGTTAGTCCTCCTCCTTCTTGGCAGATAGTCAGAAATAAATCAAATTCCCTTGACTTCTCTGCAACCTCCCCTTCAACCTCGGGACTATCAGAAAAACACCACAACTCCAGCAAAGCACCACTGCGACTCTCGCAGCTTCACCGGAAAGGTCTCGGTGAAGCTCTGAGAAGCTCCCTTTTCCCTGCTCAGAAAGCCTTGACACTCTCCGAAAACATCTGCAAGCAGGTTGCAAAGGCCATAACCTGCTCAAGCTCGCCAGAAAACTTCTAAAGGCATGTATGTTGCAAGTATTGGCCAGGAAAATGTTGCCAGAAATATCTTCGTAGAAGCTCCATCTCTTTCTCTCTCTAAAAACTTCCTTCACTATTTTACCTTTCTCCAAGACAGTAAAATGGGGTTTTCCCCCTTTTATACTTAGCGGTGCCAAAAGCTGCCCCTCACAAGATCGAATTAATGCTCCAGTCCTCCTCTTCAAATAGCAATAAGACCAGGCTAGGGCGGGTCAAGCCTGAGATCCGAAGGAGCTATCATCGTGCGCTTCGATAGGGGCCTATCGCCATGCGCCTCATCGAGGAGCTATCGTCATGTGCCTCATCGAGGAGCTATCACCATGCGCCTCACTAAGAGGCTATCACTGTGTGCTTCATGAGGACTCATTGTCACACGCTTCACGAGAGGCTATCGTCGTGCACCTCATTGAGGAGCTATCACCGCACGCCTCACCGGAAGGTAACACCTGCGCTTCACAATAGACCTAATGATGCTATGCGCACACCATTTGGGCCTAATGCCACAAGCACCATCCAAGACTTAGTGTCGTGCACATGCCATGGCACTCTCATCTGAACCACCATTTTGCATCCCTAGGGAGTTCATTTCCTGCACCACAATCTCACTCCTCAGGGAGTTGAATCTCCAGTGATGGCTCTGTTCCCCCAGAGAGCATATTCCCTTACCATCACCATGGTCTAGATACACGACCCTAAACTGCATGGTCCTAGTTGCATGACTCTAAACTAAATAACCACGATCCAAACTATACGACCTTAAACTGTAGCGGAGGTCTAGTTGCACGATCTTAAACTGTATGGTCCTAGCCGCATGACTTTAAACTTGTTTACAATGAAAATTTGACAGATCTTCTATTGAAGATCTCTCAAATTTTAATACCTTAAACTAATTAAAAAGATGTAAATAAAGTGGTAGAGAAAGTGGGACAGATCAAATTCATATTTGAGGCCAGATTTGCCCAGAAACGAGCAGATCTACTCTCAGATCTATGGCAGAGCCAGCATGATCCAAAGCATTAAAATACAATTTTTAAGACAAGTTAACATATCAAAAGTAAATAAAAGAAGCAAAATAGTAAAAAGAAAAAAAGAGAGAGAGGAAGAAATAATGCGAAACCGGGCTGGCCCAGGATTCTCGACCCTTCGAGGGCTCTCCCGTATCAGAACTGGTTCTCTTTGCCTCTTTGATTTTGGATGTTGACCAGTAGATCTCTGATGTAAAAGGTTAGATCTAGAGATGTTGTGCCCTAATTCTAGTTTTGATCTAGTTTGTGCCCTAGGTCTAGGAATTCTCAGTCTTGGGGGTTAGGACTTCAAGAGGCTAGGGTTTCTATCTTCTTTAGGGTTTTCAATTTAGAGATTTTTTTAAAGTTGTCGATCTTTCCCAAAGTCTGGAGGAGAATTTCCTTAGTTTTCTCCAGAGGTTTAATATGAATTTTGAGATTTTTTCTAATTTTTTTTATTTTTGGGGATTTTTCCTAAATTTTTAAGAATTTTCTAAGGGTTTTTCCTATTTTTGATATTTTTTGGTACTTTTACTAATTTCTGGGATTTCTAATGTTCTTTATCTCTTTTTTTCCTGCTTTTGGGTTAAGGAGAGGGGGTATTTATAAAATTCAATTGGTGATTTTTCCTAAATATTTTTAAGTTTTTTTTATGTTTTGGATTTATCTTGAAGTTTTAACCTTATCTAATTAAAGAAAACATGTTTACTGTGTTATCAGACATGTTGACTACATCATCAGCCCTCATTTGGCCCTGTCGGACCTATTATAGGCCGGCCCATAGCCCGACAGTTGGATCTCATAGGGACTAAATTATCATTTGTTATATCGTTTTGTCTGTAGGTCTGATTCAAGCGATTCTTGGAAAGCTCTTGGGCTCTACTTCAAATTGGGATAGGATTTGGGTAGTTTTGGGATAATTAAATTGGGTTTATTAGGATAATGTGGTCCTAAGGGTTTAGAAAACCATAAAATATGTCAGATTTAAAATGGGGTGTCTACAGTTGCCCCTCTTTGGCACTCCCTGTCCTTTGAGGGACATGTGAGTGGTAAGAAGTAGACACTTTGGCATTCCCTATCCTTCAAGGGGCAGGTGAATGTCAAAGATAAAGCAGACACTTTAAATTTTTTCTTGAGGTCACGTGGTCAGAGGGCACACCAACTATCCCTCCAAGTCATTGCGCTCACCAAGATCACCCACCTAGGGAATTTTTCCTCTTCGGGTTTTCAGCATGAGATGTCGGTGAGTTACACAAGCTTGAAACTCTAGTTGGATTTTCTAGCCATGCCACTTAACTTCAGGGGTTTTTGTAGTTTGAATTTTTAACCTTGGCTTTTTCTTTGATCTCCTTAGGGTTTCCTAAGGTTGTCTATAGGAAAATACTTTCTATAGGAAGAGATTTGTCTGAAATCTGAATTAAGAGACGAGACAACAATGTGGCAATTGCGGTAATCATCATATACGGGTGTCCAAGCTCCTTCATTTTTTTAAGATTTTTTTTTTTTTTTTAATTTTTGAAAGTAGAGGGAGATTTAAAATAGAACCTGGAGCAAGGACAGGTTACGATTTTAACAAAGAAATTTAAATTTTTGGAAAACACAAGACATATAGTGAAAATTTTAAAAAGAGAAAGATATTTCGAAAAACAAGGTTAGTTAGCAGTTTGAACTCCTGCAACCATTGAGCCCTCTAAGCAGTTTAGAGTCATGCAGCGATGTACCATACACCCGACCCTTTTACATCAATACGGGAATAGACGGAATCCATCGAATAGGGTGGTTGTGCCTTGAATACACCTAACCTTTTTGCGTCATACGGAGCTAGACGGTACCTACCTCGACTCTTTTACGTCACACGAGTTTGACGTTTTTTCATCAAACAGAGTGGTTGTGCCCTATACAACCCAACCTTTCACGGCATACGGGGATAGACGGTACCTGCCTGGGCTCTTTTACGTCACACATTTTTGACATTTTTCCATTGAAATAGGGTGGTTATGCCCTGGATACACCTGACCTTTCATGTCATACGGGGATAGACGATACCTGTCTCGGCTCTTTTACGTCGCATGAGTTTGACGATTTTCCATTGAACAGGGTGGTTGTGCCTTGGATGCACCCGACCTTCTACGTCACACAGGGCTGGACAATCCTTGTCTCGGCTCTTTTACATCGCATGAGTTTGGCATTTTTCCATTGAACAGGGTGGTTGTGCCCTGGATATACCCGGCCTTTCATGTCATATGGGGCTGGACAGTCCTTATCTCGGCTCTTTTACGTAGTACGATTTTGAAAATTTTCCAGTCTTGGCTCTTTAACGTTGCACAAGTTCGACATTTTTCCAGTCTCGACTTTTTTGCACAAGTTTGAGGTTTTTTTTTTTTTTTTTTTTTTTTTTTGTCTCAGCTCTTTTTTGTCACACGAGTTTGACATTTATCCTGTCTCGACTCTTTAACGTCGCACGAGTTTGACATTTATCCTGTCTCAACTCTTTAACGTCGCACGAGTTTGACATTTATCCTGTCTCGACTCTTTAACGTCGCACGAGTTTGGTGCTTATCTTGTCTTGGCTCTTTTACGTCGCACGAGTTTGGTGCTTATCTTGTCTCCGCTCTTTTACGTCGCACGAGTTTAACATTGATCCTGTCTTGGCTCTTTAACGTCGCACGAGTTTGATGCTTATCCTATCTCAGCTCTTTTACGTTGCACGAGTTTGACATTTATCCTGTCTCAGCTTTTTTACGTCACACGTATTTGACGTTTATCCTGTCTCGGCTCTTCTATGTCTCACGAGTTTGACATTTATCCTGTCTCGGTTCTTTTACATCGCAAGAGTTTGATGTTTATCATGTCTCGGCTTTTTTATGTCGCACGAGTTTGACTTTTTTCTAATTGGACTTTGGGACATCATACGCACACATGGGGATGCACTTGCCTCATTTCGCCTAAGGGGATCCAATTGAGAGAAAAACGTTCCCAGACTAGTCAATATCGTCATTGGCGAGGTTCACCCATCTCTGATGTGTGGTAGTTGATAGTTACACTCATACAACCATAGAGTGCCTGGCTAGTTTCAAGCCTTCATAACAAGCATAGGAAGCTGGCTTCGAGAACGAGGTCAGATCGACTAACAGTTTAACCTCTTGCAGTGATGGTGGAAGTCCTTTCTAAAAGGGTTTTGGAAATAGAGGGTTTTAACAATCAGATTGAAAAAGCGCTTTTAAAAGGGACGAGCCTTACAGTTTTGCCACCTGTGACCTATTTGGAGGTCATTTTCTTTATTATATTTTACCCAAACATGATGAAAGAATTTCCTTGTGGGATTGTGAGAACTCAAAAGTCTCGAAGTTGTCTTTTTACCTTTGGAGCTTCATCCTATGTTTCGCGGGTCCATGACAAGTTCTCTGGATTCTTGTTGAGCTCCCATCTTGGAGAGGTCCCAATGTTCTTCTAGGATTCGTCAAAGTCACTTCGATTTTACATTCATATCACGCTCCTGCATCTTTTTGAGTTGGTTCTGTTGGGAAACATCAGGGTTTAGGAGGAGTCTTTGTCCTCAGGGTCTGCTTGTGCCGTATTGTTGGAACTTGCAAGTACTTGTTTGTACTTGCGTGTTTTTTAATCAGAATCTCTTTCTTGGAGATTTTTGTTTGTTAACACGTGATGCCCTTTCAAGTTTTCACCACATCCTTTTCTTTTTCTTTTTTTGTGATGCCTTTTCAGGTTTTCACCACTCTTTTGAGCCCCTTACGGGTAGTATTTTCTGAGATACATCGCATTGATGGGGTCGTTGAGCTCGCACCCCTCCTGATTCTTGATCTTGTAAGAATTGCCTGTGTGCACTTAGGTGACCACAAATGGCCCCTCCCAATTAGGTTTGAACTTGCCTAAAGGGTGTGAGTTTGCAGGAGTGTGGAAGATTTTCTTGAGTACCATGTCCCCATCCCTGAACTGTCAAGGCACAACTTTACTTTGGTATGCCCTCTCGATTCTACGCTGGTAAGAAACAATATTTTGTGTTGCTCGTAGTCGTCTTTCATCCAAATTAACGAGGGTAGCGATTCGTGCTTCGATTCGATCTTTTGTTCATCATCTGAATCTTTATGAATAAGTACTCGGAGAGATGGTATCTCAACTTCAATGGATAACACTGCTTCTATACCACACACCAATGAGTACGGGGTCATGCCAGTAGGAGTCTTCTTTGTTGTCCGGTAGGCCCATAGCATGCCATTTAGCTTTTCATGCCAATATTTGCCACCTTCTATTATTCTGTCTATAATTATGAGAAGTCCTTTATTTGTAGGCTCTGCTTATCCATTTCCTTGAGGGTAGTAAGGTGTGGAGAATTTCTGCGTTATCCCAAACTTTTTGCACACCTTAAAGACCTTTTCATTTTTGAGATTGGATCCATTATCAGTAATGATTGACTCAGGAACATCAAACTACAATATTGTTCTTTATGAAATGGGCAACATGTTGTCCCTCAATTTTGACAAATGATGCGGCCTCTACCCATTTGATGAAGTACTTGTAGCCGCTAATATAAAACGGTGGTCGTTTGAGGCTTTCGGTGAGATCATTTCGATGATATTAAGACCCCACATGGCAAAGGGCCATACAGGCGGTGTTGAGTTGAGTGGTACGGACGGTGCTTGGATGAGGTCTCCATGAAGCTGACATTTGGGACAGCTCTTTATGGACTTCTAGCAATCTTCAGCCATGGTGGTTTAGTAATAGCCTTGGCGCCTAATTTTTTGAGCTAAGGCGGCTGACTCAAAATGACCTCCTTAATTGTGTAACTCTGTCAGTACTTGGTCGATTTCTAGCTGATCAAGACTTAGAATGATGCCATCAAAGGATTTTTTGAACTTGAGATCACATCTTACTAAGAATCCCATAGAAAACCTTTGAAGGGATTTTTTATCATTTTTGGTGGCTCCTTCAGGCTATAACCCATCTTTCAGCAAGGATAGAACATCGTGGAACCATGGTTTTGCCTTAACTAGCTCATCTGAAACCATGAGAGACAATTCCCCATCGTTCTCATTTTCTTACTCTATTTCTTCTTTGATACTTGGTGGGAAAGGATCATGTTTGTTCCTGATATAGTATAGCAGCATGCTAATTTCTGAAGGAATATCAACCATTGAAGCAAGGGTCCCAAGGGTGTCAGCGAATTGATTATTTTCCCTAGTTACATGCTAAAAGGTGATTTTCTTGAAATATGGGATCATCTTTTCCACCTTTTCTTGATAGGGCTTGAGTTTTTCTTCTTTCACCTTCCAAATCCCTTAAACTTGGTTTATGACGAGTAAGGAGTCACCAATCATTCGTATTTGTTGGATTTTCATTTCCATGATGTTCTCGAGCTCGACAATCAAGGCTTCATATTCAGCAACGTTATTGGTACATGGGAAATTCAATCTGATGTCTATTGGCATTAAAATATTCTCGGGTGAGCATAAGATGATTCCTCTACCTAACCCATATTCATTCCTTGCACCATCGAAGTATTACTCTCAAATTTATTCCTCAATTGTGAAGAGGTTTTCATCAGGGAGATCCCTATTGATAGAAGTGTTATCTGATAGTGCATGTTCAGCCAAGTGGTAAAAAATGGCTTGTCCTTTGATGGATTTTTTAGTAACATACTCGATCTCGAACTCGCTCCATAGCATTCTCCACTTCGTCAAACATCCGTTCAGGACTGGTCTCTCCAATAGGTACTTGAGTGGGTCTATTTTTTAGATGAGCTTGACTAAATGAGATAAGACATAGTGTCTTAACTTCTGTATGGCCCACACAAGCGTCAAGCAATGCTTCTCCCCATCCGTATATCTTGTCTCATAGTTCACCATAGTCTTGCTGCTGTAGTATATCTTTTGTTCTTTTCCATGGTTATCAGATTGTCCTAACATTGGCCCCATGGTCTTGTCTCTCACTGACATGTATAGGAACAGGGGTATGTTTGGACTAGGAGGACTAAGGATGGGAGGTTTCATGAGTACTCCTTGATTTGATCAAACGCTTCTTGGCATTCATTATACCATATGAATGGGGTATCTTTCTTAAGTAGTCTATTAAATGGCGTGCACTTGTTTGCTAGTTGTGAGATAAAACACCTTATGGCTTGTATGTGACCTTGCAACCCACGAATTTCTCTGATGTTCCGGGGAGAGAGAAATTCAATGATATATCTTATTTTGGACGGGTCCACCACAATGCCTCTTTGGCTTACTATAAAGCCTAGTATTTTGTCAGATTCAACCTCAAAGGCAAATTTTTGCAGATTGAGTTTGAGTTGATGTTTTTGGAGCCTTTCGAAGTTTTCAGGTTGGTGAGATGATCAAGCTTAGTCTTCGACTTGACCAGAATGTCGTCGACATAGTCTTCCATGATTGTGTGTATTAAGTCGTGGAAGATGCTAGTCATTGCCTACTGATAAGTTGCCCCTACATTTTTTAGGCTGAAGGGCATGACTTTGTACCAGTAAGTTCCCCATTGTGTTATGAACGAAGTCTTAGTTTGGTCTTCTTCTGCCATGAAGATCTAGTTGTACCTGAGAAGTCATCCATAAATGACAACATCTCGTGCCCCACAGTGTTGTCGACCAAGTAATGGAAAATTGTCTTTTGAGCATGCCTTATTGAGGTCTTTGTAGTCAACATACACTCGGATCCTCCCGTCTTTCTTGGGTACGACCACTATGTTGGCCAACTATTCTGAGCAATTGACGGGGCTAATGAACTTCTCTTTGAGCAGCTTGTCGATTTATTCTTTAATTTTGTGCTCAAGGTGGGTCTTCTGACATTGGAGTTTCTGCCTTACAGGCTTGGCCCCTTCATTGAATATTAGGTGATGTTGCACCAATGTGGGATCTAGCCCTGACATATCATCTTAAGACCAAACGAAGACATCGCGATATTCCTTAAGAAAGGAAATCATATTTTCCCACTCCTCAAGAGATAGGGAGGTTCCAATCTTGGGTTCTTCTCAATTCCTAGGTTTATGTCGATCGTCTCTTTGATGATAGCCATTGGGTCACCATCGAACCTCTTCTTGAATTGCTCAACATGGGAAGTGAGTTCCTTAGGTTGAGGGATTTCTTCAGACTCTTGGCTCTCTTGATCTTCGTCTTGGTCATCCAATTCGTCATCTTAGGTATTGTGCATTGTTATCGGGCTATCTTGAGTGTTCACCGTTTTTTAAAATTCTTTTTCATTATTATCAGTTTTATCATGTTTTGATTTTTCAACGGTGTTTGAAATAACACAAAAGGTGTCCCTTATGAGACTCGCGAATGTTGGGGATTGGATGCGCAGGGTGGTTAGATAGCCACCCTACGCCTATCTATTTTTTAGCACCGGGACTTGAAGTTGCCGCAGGTATGCTTCCAGCTATTCTCGAGATAGGGGAGTGATCGACCAATTCCGTTCCTGGGTTTGAATCGATAGATGAGCACACTTGGTTGTGTTAGAATCGAGTGTTCATACCTTCAAATCTAGGTCAGTAAAAAGGTCTTCAATTCCCAATTCTTGTGGATGTTGAGATGTGGAAGAAGAGTTATTCCCCTTGGGGATTCAAGGATCACCTTAGGACATTTTGAAGGGTTAGCATCGAGAGAATGGAGGCTTTGAATGCCTCCAGATACAAAGCACGGATAGATTGAAGGCTTCATCGCTGCACCTCAGAGTTATCTTGGTTCGTGTTACCAGAATTAGCTTTAGATGTTGCATGAATTTCTTCCCTCACTCGACTTCTACTTTGGTTGCCTGAACTCCCCTGTAGGACGACCCCTAATCGGACTCCCAGACTATTCAAGGTTTTTCGAGCGAAGTCGGATTTTCAGGCCACACAGATCTCAGGATTAGGAGTGGATGCTTGGGACTCTACCTCTAATTGAAGACTTGGGCATTGGATAATAGACTTTCATGAGGTCTGTTGATAACTCCAAGGGATTGAAGCATACTAGTCTCTAGGTTTGGGTAGGTTAGGCTTAGAGTCGATCGTGGAGCAGTCATCATGGTCGCCTTGAGTAACTGATATGGTGATTGCTTTTGGTTGGGTGCTAAAATCTAGACTTAGTTAAGATCTAAACTCGACGACTTAGGACAAACCTAGCTGAACACTAGGGGCAAAAACCTTAGTTAATACTCAACTGGAACTTAGACTGACTAGACTCAATAGAATTTGGTTAAGACCCTGAACTAGGGTAAGCCTAGTCTAGCTCTAGAGGCAACTGTTAAGCATAGACCTATGCTAGAACCTAGACTAAGATCTAAACTAGATGGTGCATGAGTCTCGGTTCGGACCAAGAGTGGGTCTAGGTTTGGAGGGGTAAGCAACCTAATATATTTTTTTTTTTTTAATTTTTTATCTTTTTATTTTTTATGAAATACAATTAAACTAATCATGGTGAAATCAGGGAAAATATGATTTCAGTCAAAATTAACAAGCTAAAATAAAATCAAAAGGGTAGAAACAAAACAGATATATCTGAAGCAAAATATTTTTTTATATTTTAAAAATTTTATTTTAGGTAAAAAACTGGTCAACAGGGAGCCAAAAGTCCTTAGAATGGTCATGTGGGGTCCCAAAAAGTTTTTGGGACACTTTCAGTTGGGCGAAACGAGTAGTGTCGCCCAGGCGGCACTAATGGTGTCATCCTTGCAGGGTGGGCGACACGGCTGATGTCACCCAAAAAATTATTTTGTTTTATTATTTTTATATTTTTATCTTGTTAATATTGATGAAATAAAACTACTTTAAAGCTGGAAGAAATAGGAAATAAATATTTATGAAGAAATAAATTAAAATAAAATAAAATTGAAAAGCCTAGATTGAACTGAAAAATATGTTTTTTGCATTTTAAAAATTTTATTTTGATCTAAATTTTATTTTTTAGTCACAAAAGAGTCCTTAGAATTGATCCACAAAGTTCCAGAGGTTTCTAAGACCTTTGAATTTGGGCGACACTAGGAATGTCGCCTAGAAAAAGCAGGGTTTCGAAGCACCAAAACCCTACATTCTGATCACAATGAAAATCTAACAGTTCTTCCGATGAAGATCTCTCGAATTTTAATAATTTAAACTAATTAAAAATATGTAAATAAAATGGTAGGGAAAGTGGGATGGATCTTATAGAGAAAGTGGGATGGATCGAATTCAGATTTGAGGCCAGATTTGCCCGAAAACGAGCATATCTACTCTCAAATCTGTGTCAAAGCCAGCATGATCTAGATCATTAAGGTACGATTTTTAAGACAAGTTAACTGATCAAAAATAAATAAAAGAAGCAAAACAGTAAAAAGAAGAATAAAAAGAGAGGAAGAAAAAATACTAAACCGGGTCGGATGGCTCGAGAGTCCTGAGCCTTCGAGGGCTCGCTTGTATTAGAACCGGTCCCCTTTGCCTCTCTGATTTCAGATGTTGATCAGCAGATCTCTGGTGTAAAGGGTTAGATCTAGGGTTGCGCCCTAATTCTAGTTTTGATCTAGGGTTTTTGTGCTCTAGGTCTAGGTTTTCTCATTCTTGGGGGTTAGGACTTCAAGAGGCTAGGGTTTTTATCTTCTCTGGGGTTTTCAATCTAGAGATTTTTCTAAAGCTGTCGGTCTTTCTCGGGGTCTGGAGGAGAATTTCTTTAGTTTTCTAAGGGTTTTGTGATTTCTAAAGGTTGAATATGAATTATGAGATTTTCTCTAATTGTTTGGGATCCTTGGGGATTTTTCTTAAAATTTTAAGAATTTTCCAAGGGTTTTTTCTATTTTTGGTATTTTTGTATAATTTTCCTAATTTCGAGAATTTTTAAGGTTTTTTGGTCTCTTTTTTTTTTCTCCTTTTGGGTTAGGGAGAGGGGATATTTATAAGATTCAATTGATGCTTTTTCCTAAATTGTTTGGAGTTCTTTCGGAATTTTTTGGATTTACCTTAAAGTTTTAGCCTTATCTAATTAAAGAAAAGGTGTTTACTGTGTCATTAGATGTGTTGACTGCATCATCAGCCCGCGTCTGGGCCTGTCGAGCTCGTTATAGCCTGGCCCGCGGCCAGACAGTTGGGTCTCACAGGGAATAAATTGTCATTTGTTATATCTTTTTATCCGTAGGTCCGATTTAGGCGATTCATGGATCGTTGGAAAGCTCTTGGACTCTACTTCAAAGTATGATAGGATTTGGGTTGTTTTGGGAAAATTAAGTCAGGTCTACTAGGATAATGTGGTCCTAAGGGTTAAAAAAACTAAATCTTCTGACCACATAAATTTTACGCTCTTCTGGGCCAGTCGAGTTAGGAGAAGCGCTATCTTTGAGAATCCCTCTACAAAGCGCCTGTAGTATCCGACTAACCCTAGGAAACTATGGACTTCAGTCACATTTGCTGATCTCTCCCACTTAGGCACGGCTTCAACCTTGGAGGGATCGACCGCGATCCCATTCTTAAAAATAATGTGACCTAGGATGGTTACGTTGGGGAGCCAAAACTCACTCTTACTTAATTTGGCATACAATCTTTCTGACTTTAAAGTTTGCAAAACGGATCTTAGATGTTGTTCATGTAACTCCCAGCTTTTTGAATACACCAGGAATTTGGCCGTAGACTTGCCCATATTATAAGAGAGGCATGATAGATCAGAGGAGGGAGAGAGAGAGAGATAAAGATGAAAGCAAGAAAGTGAGGGAGAGACAAGAGAGAAAAGAAGAGATAGAGACAACGGAGAACAGGGGAGAGAGAAAGAGATAGAGATGAGAAAAGAGGATAGAGAAAGAGAGATAGAGATGAGAGGGAAGGAGAGAGAACAAGAGATAGAGACGAGAAGAGAGGAGAGAGAAAGAGAGATAGAGACGAGAAAAGAGGAGAGAGAAAGAAAAATAGAGATGAGAAAATAGGAGAGAGAAAATTATCTTAACGAGGGTACCGACCCTTTTTTCTCTCTCCTCTCTCTCTCTCTCCAAGACACATGCATGAACTCAGAGCAAAAATTGAGACTTTATTAATCAATGCATAAAATGAACCCGTTTTTTTACATATAGGCAATGCATGTTTATATAGAATTGGGCCCAAACATGGGTGGATGCTCAAAAACTACCTAAAATTGAAGATAATTACAATTTAATTGAATGAAAAGAAATTCTAAAAATGGGTGCAAAAGGACTGTTTTGCCCCTGCTTAACGATGTGTGAAATTTCAAAACAATCCCTGCTGCTGCTTGAGAACTTGTGTGATCTTCCATGACTGATCCTAGGTTGCTCTGACGCCCGTTTGATCGAAAGATGATTGTTTTCTTGTAGAGCTCGGCATGACAATCGATTTGATACCAACTTCGAACCATGAATCATGTTTTTAAGTCATGATCATGAGACTTGAAATTTGGATAAATCTTGAAAACTTCGAATCGATAGTGCGCTCGTTCCTTGATGTTTTTTCGTGATTTCTTCGTTGTAGTGCACTAAGCATGCCGTCACGATGAGCGTACCACCTATCTAACACTCGTCTCGATGAGACAAATATGCTCACAAAATTTGAGCGTGATCCAGCTTGGAACGAGTGAGATATAGGCCCTGAAAGTCACTGCCTGTAACTGTGAAAATAGCCACCTTTAATGGTGTTTTGGTACTGGGTGGCCACACAGGAATAGTGTGCGGCCTACCCCTTTTCAATATTTTACCCATAACTTTGTCCTAGAGTGTTCGGATAAGTCGAAACTTGACCCATAAGGAGTTTTGACCATGCCAGAACCAATGGCTATGGTTCCACAGCTGTTTGACGGATCAAAAATATAGTTCTAGTTACAGGGTCCATTTCAGGGTGCTAAAGGCTGATTTTGCCGAAATTGTTTCTTTGTGTTCACTGCCTTAAATATGTCTGATTGCGATGAAACTTAGCAGGTAGCCTTTTGAAGTGCTTATGAAGATCTTGACCAGTTCTGAGGCCATTCTGAGACTGTCAAAATTTCCACTGTATGTTAAGGATTTATTGACCTGCTTCCTCTTTATTTCGCATCAGGGACTAAGGTACTGAAAAATGTGTTCAAAAAGCTTGCCCCGTCGAATGTTGTGCTTCGAGAGAAGCAAGAAAGAAAAAATTCAAAAAATTTCCTTCGGCTTTATTACTTTTTTCTTTCTAGCCACAGGACCACGTAAATGCTGAGGAGATTCACGCAATGCTGCAACTAGGATGCTCAGACGTTTGGATGCAATGTACAGGTCCATTCATGTAGACTTTAGAGGGAAAAGAGACTTTTTTGAGGGATCTTGTCGAAGTCCTCACCCTCGTGTGGACTGTTTGTGATTCTGAAGTTGAGGATGACCTCGTTAGTCAGAATCAAGCCCCTCTGGCAATTAAGTGCCATGGTGAAGGGCATTGTTCCCATTTGATTTGGGTTTCTTTGTCTGGGATGGACAACAAAAGAGCCTTTGGTCAGTGATTGTCTGTGTTGTGCACCAAATAATCCTTGGCGGGCAGGGTACCTCAGTTTATCGAGGTGACTGGCTTTGTGTATAACCCATACCCACTGTTAGCAATCTAGTATAACAGGTCCAAAGTCATGGCTGACTTAGCCTTCTTGGGGCGTCTTTGGTTTGTCGAAGTGACTTTCTTGTTGTTTGTTTTGTATGGTCTGCTGAAGAGCCTTTTGTCCGCTCTCGTCTGTGTTGTGCACCAGTTATTCCTTGGTGGGTACCTCAGTTTATCGAGGTTACCAGCTTTGGGTATAACCCCTACCCACTGTTGGCAGTTTCACATAACAGGTCCAAATTCATGGGTGACTTAGCCTTCTTGGGGCGTCTCCGGCATCTTTGGAGTGCGTTTAGTAGCCTCATGAGAATGATGCTCTTCCTCATGGGACTTGTCTTGCTTTCTTGACGAGTCTTTTGTTCTTCAAGTCCTTTTCATAAAGGGACTCAGGCCGTCAAAATCTCTTCCTTGAAGCTCATGTTTTTTGGATCCTGGTATTGTGACACTAGGGATTTTTTTCTTTGAAATGTGGGCTGAAGCCACCTGTAGAGGTGAAGATGCATGAACCTGTTTATTGGTCCAAGCATCCTTTGAGGATTTCACTTGAACTTAAGAAGAGACACTGTAGAGATGGTTTTCACCAACTTCCTTTTATTTGAGGCTCTTTTACCCATGACATTTCGATCGTGTCCACCCTTTTCATCCGTTTTTACTCACGGTGCCCTTTTGAGGTTTTCACCGTGCCCAATTTTTTTTTATTTTCACATAACTCTCTTACTCATGGCTTCGTGACCATGCCCGTTTGTCACTTTTACTCATGGCGTTCCCTTGTGCAGGTACACACCATGCCCATTATTATCTTTTTTTTTGTGAAGGCGTGTTTTAAGGTCATGCCTTCGAGACCTGTGTTAAGCAGTTTATCGTCATGCGGTTAGGACGTGCACTATGGTTTAAGATCATACAGCTAGATCATGATGATGATGGATTGCAGTCTATGAAGGCCATGGAGTGAGTATAGCTCACTTTGGGAAGATGGCACGCTACTTGTGAAAGATGGATGATGTACAAAAGGTGGGTGAAAAATGGTGACCCACTAGCTTACAATGAGTATGGGTGGCAGGATGGTTCGTCGTTTTGTGAGCACGGGTAAGACTCACGAGGGAATAATGAATGCGGATGAAATGGATGGACTCACTGGGGAGGTAATGAAGGTGGTGCGTGCACACGAATGGGTCAGTTAGGAAAGACGTGCGTGAAAATGCACGTAAAAGGTGTGTGAGCGTATGAGGGGGAGAGTTTAAAGTCATGCCTCCTAGGCTTATGCAAAACAATTTAACGTCATGCGGTCAGGACGTGCACTATGGTTTAAAGTCATATGGCTTGGACCGTAGTTATGCAGTTTAAAAGTCATACAACTAGGACCATGCAATTTAAGGTCGTGCAACTAAACCTCTGCTATAGTTTAAGGACATACAGTTTGGACCATGGCACTGAGCCTTTTAACGTCATGCGGCTAGGATGTGTACTATAGTTTAGGGTCATATAGTTTGGACCTGTGCAGTTTAAGGTCATGCAGCTAGACCACTGCTACAGTTTAAGGTCATATAGTTTGGGCCATGCAATTTAGGGTCGTGCACGTAGAACAAAGCTATGCAGTTAAGGTCATGCAGCATGGACCAAGGCGGTGGGTCGCCATGTTGGGGAAGCTGCATGAGGGATAGGTTTTGTGGATGGCAATCTGACTCTCTTAGGATAAGAATAGTTAAGACCGACAAGAGTTTAGATGGGATGGCCGACTTCATTGGGGATAATGGAATAAATGTGGCTCTCTTTAAAGATGAAATTCATCGAAAGCAACCTGACTTTATGTACAGGAAAACCAGGTATAAAGCAAACCCACTGGGGATTGAAGAGGTAAAGATGACCCTTAACTCCACTGAGGATAATGAGAAAAGGGTATGACTCCTACTGGGGATGAGAAGTCGTGACCTGGGTACAACTCTATTGGGGATAACAGTAGTAGAACACACACGGCTTTAGCACGTGGGTGCGTGGCACTGATCATTTCTTGAACACTCAGGCGGCGCAGAGTCATTGAAAACACAGTCGACACTGACATTGTTACAAACATAGCCAACGCTGAAGGCATCCCATGCTATTTCTTAAATGCAGCTGGCGCTGAGTTGCTAAGAACACAGCTGGCGCTAGGGTTTGCAAACATGGTAGTATCGATCGTATCCAACGCTTGGCATGGGTCAACATTCGGGCCATGACCCAAGTCTGACCCAGTCCTGGTCTATGTCGCGTGGCCTTTAATGGGCGGCAGAAAAACTTTGCTCGGGCCTGGGGTCAAAGCCCGACCTGGTCCAGCCCATTGATGTTTAGCCTTCCTGGACATGACTGGGATTCCCAGTTTGTGAAGGGCATTTGAGGGAAGCATCGGCTATAAAAGGGGGTAAACCCCATTTTCATTGCTTTTCACCAAAAGGTAAAAAGACCTAGGGTGAAATTTTGGTTTAATGATGAGGAGCTTCGGCAAACACGGGGTTAGCAGGAGGTTGCTAGTAAGCAAGGGAGGTTCTGGTCGAGCAAGGAGATATCTATGCAAAAGGAGGCATGTTTAGTTGAAGTTACAGAAGTTTCGCGGCCAGCACAGGGAGTTTTCTGGGGAATTAGGGGAACTCCAACCATTGTTTTGAGGGTCTAAAAGAGGGAAAGAAGGGACGAAAGTTGTAGCAAAGGGTTGCCCAGGGGATTCTCGTGGGTTTCTGCAGTGTTCTGGCGGGTACAAGTGAGTTTCCCCGGTGGTGAAGAGAGCTTACGACGGAAACCAAAGGGCTTGAGGAGACGGACCGTCACAGGAGGTGGACCATTGCAGGGAGGTGAATGGCTCTGAATCCACACGTCACAGGAGGTGGACCATTGCAGGGAGGTGAATGGCTCTGAATCCACACGTCACAGGAGGTGGACCATTGCAGGGAGGTGAATGGCTCTGAATCCACACGTGTGAGGACATGTGTCAAGCCAGGACGTGGCGGCAGTTGTCAGGCGGTGTTGCAGAGCTCGAGGTGACACGTGTAGGATCTATAGCACATGTGATAGATTTGATCTCGAGCGACAACTATTTAGAAACTCAACTGGTGCTAGATATTAACAAACACAGCTGGCACTAAGCATTAGCCAACACAGCTGACATTAAGTTTTGAGTACTCAATCGGCATTGGACCTCTGAAGGTACACTCAGCGTTGGGCCTTTAGAGACACAGTCGGTGCTAAGATTCCAAAAATGTAACCAGGGCTAAGCTTTCAAAAACACAAGCGATCCTAAGCTTTTGAGAACCCAACCAGTGCTAGGCTTATGAAAACCCCAACCGGTGCTAGGCTTATGAAAACCTAGCCAGCACTAGGCTTCTGAAAACCCAGCCAGTGCTTAACCAGTGTCTCAACAATTTTCCTTCGGCAGTGAACTCTTGGGTCTCCTATAATGGCTGAGGCTTCTTACCAAATTCTCGACATAAAGAACCTTCTTAGGGAAGGGGAAGTTGGCACCAATGATTTTACCGGTGAGGCTCTAGCCCATTTGGTTGACAGAGCCAGTATGTAAGCTACAGTGGCCTCTGAGCATCGAAGAAGGGGTGGCACTAATCCATTGCATGCATAGGAACATAGCTTCTGGGAAAAACTTGCCCGCCCTCGGAAAACGAATGGTGCAAACAAAGGGGCTAATATGGTCGGGCAAGGGCATTTGAGTACATGGGGAGCACCAATATCTAAAGGGCTACTCTTCCTGGACCACTAGAGCGTTAATGTCATATAGGAGCGTTCTTGAATGTGCTTCACTGCTGGCAGCAGTTCAGTGCTAGGCCAATTATTATGATCGGTGTTCTAATACCGTTAAGGTACTCCTCGGGACGTGGAGCCACGTTAACAACACATGGCGTTTTGGGTATGGGGAAGCAGGAAGATCCTTGCTAGATTTTCATTTTATCGGGGGTCTCCCACTAATCAGGGCCATGTATGAAAAATTCGTGCCCCAAAATTCAGTCATCTTTGGTGGTGCTAGCTTGGGGGGAGAGGAGTCACTTGCTAGTCTTCAAAATATTTTCAAGGTTTATCAATTACTTCATGATCAATCTAGCAATGGTCAGGTAACTTTCACTGAATGGGTGAAATTCTTTTACAGGGACTATCCTGAAGGTAGTCAGGGTACTCCCAAAGGAAAAGGGAAGGCAATTGCAAAGGAGAGACCTCCCATATATCAACCTGAGACCACCGACGATTGTATCTTCTTGGCCACATATTTGGCCTTATTTTTATGCAAATTTGTGATCCTTGGAGGGATAGATGACATTCGTCTAAGAATCTTCTATGTAGCCTGTGACATGGCAAGAGGTCGTGAATACACCCTTGCTCAACCAGTCCTGTGTAATATTTACTAGGGCTTGGGGGCCATCTCCTGCGAAAAGGCTTACAAAGGCAAAGAGGGAGGGAATGGCATTGTCAGAGTAGAAGCATTCCCTGGGGACTTTAAATCTCCTTTCCCCATCCATTACGTATATGGGTGGCTAGTGGCCTATTTCCCTACCACTTATGTCAAAAGCCAGAGCACAGGGGATAAGATATGGCCTTTCTTGATGAGGATTTCTGGCCAAAAAGCTATCTTTCACAGCCCTGAGCAGGCTCGGAGCTTGTTTGGTCATGACTTCTTAAATATGCATCGAGTCCCGTTCCCGATTGGAAGCTTCACCGATCGTGCTTTTGTTTATGAATTGGGGAAAGAGCTAGATGGTGCTCCTACGACTATCAGGGAGCTGATGTTCATCTTGAGCATTATAGGGGGATTTTTCCCTTATCGGACTCTGCACAGTGCTAGATTGGAAGGGTATTTGCCTCACCACTTTACCCATTAACATGGGCTTGATCAGGGCTGCCCCTTCTTCGTGTTTTTTGAAAAGCACCAAGGCAGAATAACCATAGGGAAGATGGAAGAGCTTGGGACTCTATGAGACTGCTGGCTGCCAAGATATATACGGACCACATGGTCCACATGTCTAGAGATGACAGAAATAAGCAAATATGTGATACCTCATTTTGGTCGAAGGGTCAGAGTGACCATCAAGGGATACTGGGATGAAGGTCACCGTTGTAAAGGGGAGCATAGTAACTGGTGCCAGGTGACCAGATAGAAAAGGACGATGGATACTCTCTCTCATGGCGAGGTTTTTGTCCTCGGATATCATTTGAATTGGGAGGCCTTGGAATTTCTCAAGAGATAGTAGCCGATGATACTTCGCCACAATTCCTGGCCATGAAGAAGAAATCTGGGAGAATTTTTGACAAGCTAGGTTCCATCTTCGAATGGAGTGAGGAGTGAAAGGTCCCAAGTCATGAAGGGCATCTCATTCAGGACTTAAACACACTGATCGGGAGTGGTCCTCATAGTAGACTGGCTGGAGGCCCTTCTCAAGGAGGGAGTTCTGCAACAGTTGTTCCTCCTTCGACAGGGGGAAAAAAAAGGAAATTCTCTACCCCTACCGGTACAAGTGCACCGGGTCAAGTTGGTGGGCGTACTTGACGTAGGGGTGTCAAACTTCCTGTGATCTCGGAACCATAAGTTAGCTCTTCCTCCTCTGATCATTTAGCAACTTCCCCAATGTCACCTTGTGTGCTTTTTCCACCATCTTCTGTCTCTCTTGAATTGTCTTCTTCTTCTTCACAGACTGAGGTGAATGACTCTGGTCCTTCCGAGCTCGTTGTTATTGCTTTTGACCAAGAAATGACCCCAGAACTTGGGGAGGCGCCCCTAATCCAAGGGTAGTTCCTAAGTCAGATCCAGTTCCCACAGAAGGGAATATGATGCTGATGTGGACTTTGTTCTTGAGGGGTTTAGTGCCCGGACTGATGCAGCGATGGTGATTCAAGAGAAAGGGCATGTGGTTCACGATGCCCATGATTTTTAAGAGGCTGCTGCCCCCGAGGGCACAGAACGTGAAGATGAAGGGGTTGAGCTTTTTGTGGCTGAGGTTCTAGCTATTGAGGGCGCAAGCTAGATGGAAGGGACCATGGATGAGGCTGAATCGATGATGAAGGCCAAAGAGAAGAGGTTGTTCCTGAACTTTCCAATGCTGACACAGGAGTTCAAGAGGGTGAGAAACAAGGGGACGAGGCTTCTCTAGAGAATGCTAAAACAATAGTGGTAGCCCCCATGGGCGAGGGTCAAGGCGACAAGGCTGGTATTGGAGAATCCAGGCAGGTTGAGGGTAGAGCCGCCACTGGACCTGAGGGACAAGAAGCTCCGGACTTTGCCATCATTTCAGAGGAGCTAGTAGCTCAGATGACTATCACTTCTACAAGTCTGGCCCTTGAAGCCGAAGTCTCTTCAGATGTAGCAATGACGACAGCATCATCTAGGCCCATTTCTAGCTGGGTTTCGGGTATAATTGCAGGCATGCTTCATGCAGGCCTTCAAGTATTAAAGGAGCTGCCTTTCAATGAGCTGGGCGAGGGTTTGGCCAAGCTTAGGGAATTTGCTACCACAATTACTGTTGCTGGGAGTCTGTCAGAAGTCCTCTCCCATTTTGATGTTACCCCTAAGCGAGTTGGAGAGCTGGTGAACGGGAATACTGCATAATGACGTGGAAACCAGTAGGCTAGCCTCCTTGGAGGAGTCAATCTTGCGTCGTCGTGAGGAGATAGATTTCTGCACTGAGAAGAAGGCCACTATGACTGGCCATCAGCTAGATCTTAAGAGGGAGGCGCAAGCTTGCTTCAAAAGGATGGTCAAAATAAGAGAGGATATGCAAATATTAAGGCAGGTATTCGCTGACCTTGAGAAGGAGATGATTCAAAAAAAGGCCATGGAGGCCTCTTTGATCGCGGACTTATCAGAACTCACTCGCACCATCGAGTGCGAAACTATGGCAATGGAGGCAGAGACTCAAATGGTGGCCAAACTGAAAGGACGTGTTCAGGACATCGAGACTTCTATTGCAGCATACAGAGCAGAGATCAATAAGATCATTGAGCATTTTTTAAAATGTATTTTCTTTTGCCACCACTTGTAAAAATTTTGAACTCATGAATAAAATGTTTCGTTTTCTCTTCTGACTGGCTTTCCTGCATGATTTCATTTTGTTCTTTACTTTGCTCCACCCCATGTACTCTTTTTGGGTTTGAGCCCCTCTCAACATATTTATTATCCCAAGGGGTTAATACCTTAAGCCTTGTTTAGTCCTGTGACGGGTTGTTGTAGCTTCAATAACTTCGAAATGGGCAGTCATTGTTTTTTCTCCTCTTAACGTTTGATTGGCCAAGGGCTTATAATTCATTTTCCTCATCATTTGGTGAGCCTGGTCACTATAGATAGTTCAATCAGGAGGGTCTTTGGCCTCCATTAGTGGTGCATTCACTTCAAACCCATCATAGCTTTTGGTCTCAGGCACGAACTCCTTGAGATGTTTTGAAGCAATACGCATAACCTTCAATTGGCTCTGGAGACTTCGGTTCTTAACTCTGCTAGGGGATCTTGCACTTGAGGGGAAGAAGACTGTCCTTTCTAAAACTGTCCTCCTCCGGTAAAACTAGAGAAGTGCAAAATTTGTGGTTGGTCACTAGTCTGTACTAAACCTGTTGTGGGATGAGGAGCATCCTCTATGCTTATAGCAACCGGATTTTGAAAAATCTTTCGTGGTGGTTGGTGCACCACTTCTTCTTTCAAGAGTGCAATAGGGATATGCAGAACTTTTTGATGGTCCGGTGTATAGGTAATCTTTGGAGCTAAGAATTTGTCATGGCCCTACTCCTTGAACCCTGTTGGAGGGCGACAGAGTTCAGGATCTCGATAGGAGGTCACAAATGTCACTCAGGTGGGAGTGGCTCAGCGCATAAAAACACGGAATTGAGAGCAAACCATGAAAGAAAACTAAAATAAATCCATTCATCAAAAAAGAATCAAACCAAAGGTACACCCATTTCATTCATTCAATATCAAAAGTCTTTACAATTTCTTAAAGGCACTACTGTCCCAAAATACACAAAATGAAGTATACTTCATGCTACTGAAATCACCAAAACATACTGTGAAAGTCTTCGGAAGATGGCTTCCCAAACTTCTTAATTTAGGGCTTCAAGCCCTCAAATTGCCATCCACCTTGGTATAGGTGCCACCACCCTTCACTCTACAGTTATGAGATTAAAATAGAATGAACTAAAGGCCTAGAAAGCATATCACTACCCTTGCATTCCCGACTAACCGTATATATATATATACATGATAACATGCCCATAGTTCATCAGAAATCGCATTTGTCTTACAGAGTGTAGTCACATATCATAGTACACATGAATGCTATATAACGAGGGTAAGAATCCGTTAACAGAGCATTACTTGTCGTCAAGATGACATTTACTAGTTACCATCAGATAGTTTTACAGATACAAAGTTTAGATAAGCAGAACAGATTAATTACACTTGAAGTAGAAGCCACACCGATCAAGCTAAGCCAATCCTGCAACTTGGGACTTCTACCCTCATTCAGGAGGGAGGATAATGACAAGTGGGTGCCCCACTTCGTAATATCCTCACTCACGGACATATCCCCATCGCGCTTTGGGGTTTCCTATAAGCTGAGGCCGTGCAAGACACGACCCTCACTTGTGCCTTAGCTGAGAGGGTGTTACACTACCATTGGAGGACCCAATGCGTAGTGCTCATAACAATTCGAGGGGCGCGACCCTCCCAATTATTTACAATTACATCTCGACTCCACTCCTATCATAGGAGTCGAGGTACAAAATACCCTACTATCAATGGAGGACCCATTGCATAGCGGTCACAGAAACAACATATCCACTACCAATGCAGGACCCATTGTGTAGTGGCCGGAAATCACATATAACATAATTTATGTAATAGAATCATAATATCCACTACCAATGGAGGACCTATTGTGTAGTGACCAAAAATCATGGAATATCAGTATCAAAATAACCACTACCAATGGAAGACCCATTGCGTAGTGGCCAAAAGTCACATAATATCAACTTTCATATAACAAAATCAGAATATTCACTACCAATGGAGGACCCATTGCGTAGTGAACATGGCATGTAGAACAATATCAATATGACAAAAATCACAGTATCCACTACCAATGGAGGACCCATTGCGTAGTGGCTAGAATCAGTATTCATATAGCAAAATCAGACAGTATTAGTATCACATTTTTAACGGTATCGATCCATATTATATCAGTATCAACATTACATGATCACATTATCAGAGTCACAGAATCTTAGTGTCATTGTCTCATTTCCTGCAATTTCAAGCAGAGACATCTGGTTAAAACATGGTCAAAACTCCAAATTCCTTTGAAAGTTAAAGACGGTTCCAGAACTAATTTTGCACTAGACACTGTTACCTTTCAGATGGGAGTGGTTTGAAGAAAAATGGACCCCGTTTGACCTCTTAAAGGTTCCAAGATGTGACCTCTTAAAGGTTCTAAGATGTGAGAGCCAACTAACTCCAACCTGTTATGTACAGTGGACAGCGATGTACCCTACTTCATATTACTATAACTTTCAAACCATGAAGTAGCATGTGATGGTTTCAAAATAAAAGTTGAATCCAAGACATATATCTTTCTAACAAGATAAATTTGAAAGAATTTGGATTCCATTTGGTGGTTCAAAAGTTTGTACAAGACAGGGTGATCTTTCTGAATTTTAGCAATACTGCCCCCTGTGACATACCTTCATAGGTTGAAGAATAGCTTTCAATCTAAAAATAATTTCAAAATATTTTCTCATGAAAATTATAGCCCATTCAAATATATTTCAAAAGGCTGTAGTTTTTCTGAAAATGAACTTCGTTTAGGTAGTTAAAATCAGTACCAACAGCAGCATCAGTGGAAAATCCAAGAAAATAGTCAACAGTGATATACTCCCTCATTTTGAAGCATAACTACATTTTCGTAAAGAATTTCAACAGTAGGCAAAAGTGAACATTTTACTAGACTCGTATGTCTTTCTACGGGGGTGGTTTAAGGTCAATTGGACCCCATTTGATAGCTCAAAAGCCTCATTCAAGCACACATATAATTCTAGAATTTCACAGTGGCATATAACATGACTCAAGAATACATTCCGTAACACTCATTTCATGGTGAGAAACATCATAACAGCCATTCTCTCACAATGTGAACACACATAACATGCTTTTCTTGCACAATCTAAGAATCATACATTCATTCTCAACATCTATCATTATCATAGAACAAAATCCTTAAATTCTAGTGAAAAGGCGTAAGGATTTCTACATCACATACACTTCTATTGCTCATTTCACATGCATAGATTCCCATGCATCCTTATTACTACAATGCAATGGTGGTAGATCTACTTACCTAAATAACAATGGGGCCTTCTCCAATCTTCTGTTCACAACTCTCACCCGCCCAACAATGGCTACCCTCCAACAGTCACTTCTTCAAACCTTGGGTCTTAGAGAGGGGAGAAATGAGGGAAGAGTGAGTGGCACTCACATCAGCATGCATCTAACAAGTGGCACTCATAATCCATGCATATCAGTAATGCAGCCGGCGCTGGTCTCCTTCTCCTACATAGCTGGCGCTGGCCTCTGCACATGGCACAGCCGGTGCTGGTCTTTGTACACAACATAGCCGACGCTGACACTTCTTCTCCTACATAGCTGGTGTTGGCCTATGTTCACAACACAGCCGTCACTGACACTTCTTCTTTTCACAGCCAGCACTCACACTTCTTCTGTTCACAACGGGCGCTACTCACAACTCATCAAGCTCTGACACTTCTTCTCATCACAGTCGGCGCTGCTCACAACTCACCAGGCTCTGACACTTCTTCTCTTCATAACCAGTGTAGACATTTCTTCTCTCTATCCCACCATGCATTCAAACTAGCCGGGAAAAGTTTAAGCCGTCACATCATCCCCCCCTCCCCCAAAAAAAAATATTTTGTCCTAAAAATCGTTAATCGAATAAATGGGGGTACAACGCCCGAATTTCATTTTCTCGCTCCCATGTTGAGTCTTCTCATGATTGATACTACCATAAAACCTAGACCAGAGGAATCTCTTTGTTACACAAAACTTGAACCCTTCTGTCCAAAATCTCAATTGGTTGCTCAACATAAGTTAAATCTTCCTTGATTAGGATTGGTTCATATCTCAAGACATGGGATGGATCAGGTTGTTACTTCCTCAATAATGTAACAGGAAAAACATAGTGAATGTTGGACAATTCGGGCGGTAAGGCCAGCCGGTATGCCGCGACTCCGATTCTTTCTAATATTTCAAAGGGTCCAATGAATCATGGAGTTAGCTTCCCTTTCTTTCCAAACCTCATAATTCCCTTTGTTGGAGACACTTTTAAGAATACCTGATCACCTACTTCAAATTCAAGGTCCCTTAAGCAATTATCGACATAACTCTTTTGCCGACTCTGGGCTATTTTAAGCCTTCCTCGAATTAGGGTGATCTTTTTTTATGTTACTTGAACACTTTTCGACCCTAAGAGTCTCCTTTCGCCGACTTCATTTCAACACACAGGCGATCTGCACTTTCTCCCATAAAAAACGTCAAAAGGTGCCATTTGAATAATGGTCTGGAAACTGTTGTTGTATGCAAAATCTGCTAAAGGGAGGTGATCGTCCCAATTTCCTTTGAAGTCGGTAACACATGCCCTCAACATATCTTCTAGGGTCAGAACGGTTCTCTCTGACTGTTCATCAGTCTGGGGATGAAAAGCAGTATTCAAGGTAAGTCTTGTCCCATCCCCAAAGCTTATTGTAGACTGCTTCAAAACCTTGAAGTAAATCTAGAGTCCCTGTCAGACACAATACTGATAGGTACTCCATGCAGCCTTACTATTTCCTTGACATACAGCTAAGCCAGTTTATCTAGGGTATAGGTGGTGCAGACCGGTAAGAAATATGCCGCCTTAGTTAATCGGTCCACAATAACCCAAACATTGTCATGTCCCATGCACGACCTTGGCAAACTGGACACAAAGTCCATAGTGATGTGTTCCCACTTCCATTTAGGTATAGGTAAGGGTTGTAACAACCCGGCAAGTCTCTGATGTTCAACCTTTACTTTCTGATAGGTCAGACATTTAGAAAAAGATTGTGCCACATCTGTCTTCATGTTATTCCACCAGAAGGTCTTCTTTAAATCTTAGTACATTTTTGTGCTTCTTGGGTGCACAGTATAATGGGTGTGATGAGCTTCCTCTAGAATATCCCTTTTTATATTCTTATCACTTGGGACACATACCCTTCCTCTAAATCTTAACAAATTATCATTGTTAACAGAAAAATCGTCCTTTTTTTCCCGCTTTAATTCCTCCAGGATTTTCACAAGCTGAGGATCTACCTTTTGAGCTACCCTGATCTGTTGAAAGAGTTGACGTTCCACTCATATACCTGCAATTATTCATATCTAAGAACTAGAGGGTAAGGTCGGGCCCCACTCCATTGCAACTTCTATCAGTTTCATCTCTCAGGTCATCAAATGTGCTACTGATATCAAGGGTTTCCTACTTAAAGTGTTGGCTACTACATTTGTCTTGTCTGGTTGGTAATGGATTATGCAGTCATAATTATTTAGTAGATCCATCTATCTCCTTTGCCTCATATTCAACTCCTTCTGAGAAAATAAATCCTTGAGGCTCTTATGATCTATAAATATCTTGAATTAGGCTCCATAGAGATAATGTCTCCCAATCTTCAAGGCCAAAACCACAGCCGCGAGCTCTAAGTCATGATTGGGTAATTTTTCTCATGTGGCTTTAACTGCCTGGAGGCATAAGCTATAACTTTCTCTTGCTGCATTAATACACACCCTAGTCCCTTATGGGAAGCATCAGTGTAGATTATAAAGCCTTCATTTCCTTTGGGAAAGTTAGTATTGGGGTTGTAGTCAATCTTTTCTTTAATTCTTGAAAACTTGTTTGACAATCATCAGACCATATAAATTTTACTCCTTTCTGGGTCCGGCAGGTCAGGGGAAGTGCTATCTTTGAAAGACCTTCTACAAAATGCCTATAGTATCTTGCCAAACCTAGAAAACTACGAACTTTTGTCACATTTGTCTCCCCCATTTAAGCATAGCTTCATTCTTACAGAGGTCAACTGTGAGCCCCTCCTCAAAAATAACATGCCCAAGGAAAACCACACTTGAAAGCCAAAACTTGCTTTTCCCTAGCTTAGCATATAACTTTTCCGTTTTTAGGGTCTGGAGTAGCATCCTCAAATGTTGCTCATGCTCTTCTAGATTCCTTGAATATACTAGAATGTCATCTATAAAAACCACCACAAAGGCATCCAAAAAGAGTCTAAATACCCTATTCATCAAATTCATAAAGACGACCGGGGCATTAGTCAGCCCGAAGGGAATTACTAAGAACTCATAGTGACCATAATGAGTCCTGAATGTGTCTTAGGTACATCTTCTTCCTTGACTCGCAGCAGATGGTAACCCGACCGAAGGTCGATCTTGGAGAATATTTGGGCCCCTTGGAGTTGATCAAAAAGGTCATCAATTCTAGGCAAGGGGTACTATTTTTCACAGTGGCGTGGTTCAGCTACCGATAGTCTATACATAGCCTCAAAGACCCATCCTTCTTTTTAACAAATAAGATAGGCGCACCCTAGGGTGACACACTAGGTCGAATAAATCTTCAGTAACTCTTGCAATTGATCTTTCAGTTATTTTAGTTCCGCTGGGGCCATCCTATAAGGGGTTTTAGAGATGGGGGCAGTGTCAGGGACCACATCTATCTCAAATTATATTTTTCTGACTAGGGACAAAGAGGTTAACTCTTTGCGAAAGACCTCTGGATACTCTCTCACCATCAGTATCTCTTCTAACTTAGAACGGTCATTTCGATTTTCCACTACGTAAGCGAGATACTCAACACAACTTTTAGTCAACAAACGGGAAGCCCGAATAACAGAAATAAAATGCAGAGGAGAAACATCCTTAACGCCAATAAAATTCAACTCAGGATGGTTTGGGCGTCTAACGGTTACAGTCTTATCACGACAATTTACAGTAGCATGATGTGTGGATAGCCAATCCATGCCCAAAATAACATCAAAGTTTTGGATATCTAACAATATCAAATCTATATGCAACTCACGTCCTTCAAGTAAAACCCCACAATGTTTATAAACAGAATCAGTTTCTATAGATCCCCTCATCGGTGTACATACTACCAATTTCCAGTCAAGCAAAGAAGGTCTAGCAATTATGTGGCATGCAAAGTGAGGTGCAACAAAAGAGTGTGTGGATCTAAGATCAACTAGGATTTTTGCTTCAATGCCACAAACAAGGGGCGTACCTCTAATAACTGAAGTCGATGCCCTAGCTTCTTGCTCAGTGAGAGCAAACACCCGACCTTGAGTCTTTGGTCGGTTCTTAGGTCCCCTTCCTGGGTAGTCTCTAATATGGTGGCCCGGCTTGCCACACCCAAAGCACGCCCCAGTCTTCCTTCGGCAATCAGCCGCAAGTGATTATCCTTCCCGCAATGTGGACACGTCTGGTGCCGATTCTCTCCTACATTGCTCAGTAACGTCCTCTGAATCTTCTTGGCCCTCTGATTTTCTGTTCCCCGAAAGTTCCTCTTCAGTGGTGGTCAAGATTTTCCCCCTGAGTTTCCAAACTGGGTTGGCCTCATCTTCCAGTATCCTCCAGCCTGAGACTCTTCGTCTTCCCTTTTTCTGTTCATGGTCAGATACACTAAAGGGGAAAAGGTCTTTAAATTGGCTGATATTACCCCGCTCCTTATTTTTTACCTGAGGCCTCTTTCGAAAGTACTAGCCTTCCTCGCCTCGGTATTAATGATGTGTGGCTCATATCTTGACAACTCAGCAAACTTGGCTGCATACTGCTCCACAGTTAAATTCCGTTGTTGCAGCTCAATAAACTCTACTTCTTTTCTTTCCCTTACTGAATCAGGAAAGTACTTTTCATTGAAGGCTTCTAGAAAATTCTCCCATGTCATTTATGTCTCTGACCTTTTCCAAGATTGTTCTACGGAGCCCCACCAGTGCTCAGCGTCCCCTTCAAGCATGAAAGTGCCTATCCTTACTTTTTGCCCATCAGTGCAGTTTAAAACATTGAATATCTTCTCCACCTGTCTCCTCCATCTCTCGGCCTTTTCTACTCCCCCAAGCGCTAAGAAGGTAGGAGGAGCCAAGCTCCTAAACTTCTCTATTAAGCTATTATCATTCAAGTCAGGGGCAAGGGTAGATGGGGCTGGCATAACTTCCTTCATCATCTGTGTCATAGCCCCTAAAGTCTTGAAGAATTCACCCAGGGCCTCGATGTTTCATTACTGGAGCTTGAATTATTGGCCCGTGCTCTCGGCATTTCCAACTTAAGACATAAACACTCAATTACTAATTTACCCAAAACTACTCTAAAAACACTTCTAAACTACATAGGCCAAGAATCCTGTCCTAGCTGTTCTGATACCATAACTATCACAACCCCACTTCCTGACCCCTGCTAGAGGGCGACAGAATGCGGGATCGCGATCGGAGGTCGCAAACGTCACTCAGGCGGGAGTGGCTCAACGCATTAAAACACGGAATCGAGAGCAAACTATGAAAGAAAACTAGAATAAATCCATTCAGAATCAAACCAAAGGCACACCCATTTCATTCAATCAATATCAAAAGTCTTTAAAATTTCTTAGAGGCAATACTGACCCAAAATACACAAAATGAAGTATACATCATGCTACTAAAATCACCAAAACATTTTGTGAAAGTCTTCGGAAGACGGCTTCTCAAACTTCTTAATTTCGGGCTTCAAGCACTCAAATTTCCACCCACCTTTGGTACAACTGTCACCACCCTTCATGCTACAGTTATGAGATTAAAATGAAATGAGCTAAAGGCCCAGTAAGCAGATCACTACCCTTGCATTCCTGACTAACAGTATATATACCCAAGATAACATGCCCATAATTTATCAGACATCGCATTTGTCTTATAGAGTGTAGTCACATATCAGAGTACACATGAATGCTATATAACGAGGGTAAGAATAAGTTAACGGAGCATTACTTGTCCTCAAGATGACATTTACCAGTTACTGTCAGATAGTCTTATACAATGCAGAATTCAGATAAGCAGAACAGATTAATTACTCCTGAAGTAGAAGCCACATCGATCACGCTAAAAAAATCCTGTAACTTGGGACTTCTACCCTCATTCAGGCGGAAGGATAATGACAAGTGCGTGCCCCACTTCGTAATATCCTCACTCACGTACACATCCCCAGTGCGCTTTAGGATTTTTGATAGGCTGAGGCCTTGCAAGACACGACCCTCATTTGTGCCTTAGGCGAGAGGGTGTTACACTACCATTGGAGGACCCAATGCGTAGTGCCCATGACAATTCGAGGCGCGAGACCCTCCCAGTTATTTACAGTTCCATCTCGACTCCACTTCTATCATAAGAGTCGAGCTACAGAATACCCGACTACCAATGGAGGACCTATTGTGTAGCGGTCACAGAAACAACATATCCACTACTAATGGAGGACCCATTGCGTAGTGGCCAGAAATTACATATAGCATAATTCATGTAACAGAATCAAAATATCCACCACCAATGGAGGACCCATTGTGTAGTGGCCAGAAATCATAGAATATCAATATCAGAATATCCACTACCAATGGAGGACCCATTGCGTAGTGGCTAGAAGTCACACAATGTCAGTTTTCATATAACAAAATCATAATATTCAGTACCAATGGAGGACCCATTGCTTAGCGAACATGGCATGTATCACAGTATCAATATAACAGAAATCACAGTATCCACTACCCTTGAGGACCCATTGTGTAGTGGCTAGAAATTAGTATTAATATAGCAAAATCAGACAGTATTAGTATCACATTTTTAATAGTATCAGATCCATATTATATCAGTATCAACATTATATGATCACATTATCAGAGTCATAGAATCTTAGTGTCATCGTCATATTTCCTGTAATTTCAAGCAGAGACATCTGGTTAAAACATGATCATAACTTCCAATTCCTTTGGAAGTTAAAGATGGTTCCAGAACTAATTTTGCACTAGACACTCCTACCTTTCATATGGGAGTGGTTTGGAGACAAATGGGCCCCATTTAGCCCTAAAGCTTCCAAGTGCTGAAGGCTAACTAGTTGCACCCTGCTGTGTACAGTGGACAAAAAGGTACCTTGTGTCATATCGCTATAACTTTCAAACCGTGAAGTAACTTGTGACGGTTTCGAAGTAAAAGTTTAAACCAAGACGTATATCTTTCTAATAAGGTAAATTGTAAATCATTTGGATTCCATTTGGAAGTTCAAAAGTTTGTGCCAAACAGGGTGATCGTTTTGAATTTTTATCAATACTGCCCACAGTGACATACCTTCATATGTTGAAGAATAACTTTCAATATAAAAAGAATTTCAAAATATTTTCTACATGAAAATTTTATCAATTCAAAGATATTTCAAATGGATATAGTTTTATTGAAAATGGACTTCGTTTGGTTAGTTAAAATTAGTGCCAACTGCAGCATCAGTAGAAAATCCAGAAAAACAGTCAACAGTGATGTACTCTCTCATTTGAAGTACAACTACATTTTCGTAAAGAATTTCAACAGTAGGTAAAAGTGAACATTTTGTTAGACTCGTATATCTTTCTAACGGGGGTGGTTTAAGGTCAATTGGACCTCATTTAGTAGTTCAAAAGCCTCATTCAAGCACACATATAATTCTAGAATTTCACAGTGGCATATAACATGACTCAAGAATACATTCCGTAACCCTCATTTCATGGTGAGAAACATGATAACAGCCATTCTCTCACAATGTGAACACACATAACATTCTTTTCTTGCATAATCTAAGAATCATACATTCGTTCTCAACATCTATCATTATTATAGAACAAAAACCCCAAATTCTAGTGAAAAAGGCATAAGGATTTCTACATCACATGCACTTCTATTGCTCATTTCACATGCATAAATTCCCATGCATCACAATGCAATGGTGGTAGACCTACTTACCTAAATAACAATGGGGCCTTCTCCAATCCTCTATTCACAGCTCTCACCCACCCAACAATGGTTGCCCTCCAACAATCACTTCTTCAAACCTTGAGTCTTAGAGAGGGGAGAAATGAGGGAAGAGTGAGTGGTGTGGGTGAGAGGAGAGGCTTAAGTACTCTTATGTTTGGTGTGGTTATCCAAGTATCATCCAAAGACTTAAAATCTGGAAAAGTGGCACTCACATCAGCATGCATCTAACAAGTGGTACTCATGATCCATGCATATTAGTAACGCAGCCGGCGCTAGTCTCTGTACACAACACAGCCGGCGCTTACAATTCTTCTCCTACATAGCCAGCGTTGGCCTCTGTTCGTAACACAGCCAGTGCTAACACTCTTCTCTTCATAGTCAGCGGTGCTCACAACTCAATCGGCGCTAACACTTCTTCTTCATAGTGGGCGCTGCTCACAACTCAGCCGGTGTTGGCACTTCTTCTCTTCACAGCCGGCAATGCTCACAACTCAACCAGCACTGACACTTCTTCTCTTCACAACCGGCGCTGCCCACAACTCAGCTAGCCCTAGCACTTCTTTTCTTCACAGCGGGCACTGCTCACAACTCAGTCGATGCTGGCACTTCTTTTATCTATCCCGTCATGCATTCAAACTGGCGGGGAAAAATTTGGGTCATCACAAAATTCTATCCCCATGACATGCTCAATCTTAGGAATGACCTTTGGTTCATCTTCTAGCCAAGGTGGTCCAGAATCAGGGGCAGAGGGTGAGGACTCCTCTCTAAGTGAATACGGAGTTTATTCTGGGATAATTGTGGGGATGCTAGAATGAATAGGGGTTAGAGGGAGAATTCTGCCTTGCCTTTCTTCTTCTTTGAATATGTTTACCAATGTTCTCCCCACATCCTCAAGATCTTCATAAGGCGAAGATGGTGTCTTCATAGTAGACTTATGATCCCCATCATTCAGCTTTTGAGGCGACACCAGATCTGTGAAGTAATACTTAGCATCAATGTAGTGAGTTTCAACTACAGGAAACGGTCTTTTGTCAGCACAGACCGTATGTTGTCTCCCATCTAGACTATACTTGACGCACTGGTGTAATGTCGATGGAACCACTCCCTAGTCATGGAGCCATGGTCGACCGAGGAAAATATTGTAAGAAGTGTTGGTGTCGGTTACATGAAACTGAGCATAATCGTTCAGCTCAGTAAAATGAAGGCGAACTGTGCCAGCCGGATTCTCTGCTGACTAGTTGAACCTTTGAACTGTGACGAGGGTGGGAGTATAATCTTCAGACCCTAATCCTAATCGAGTAAGGATCCTCCTCGGGATAAGGTCCATGGTCGACCCTCCATCCAACATAATTTGGTTGATTGGGCATGCATGTAAATCACCTGTCATGAAGAGATGGCGATTATGAAACTTTTATCCCAATTGCAGATCGTCCTCTGAAAAGGTGATTGGCATACATCCTCCTAAAATTGCCAGGACCACCTCAATGAGTTCTACTTCAGTCGTGTACACCTCTAGGTTAGAGAGAACCTAAACCAAAGCCATTCGGTAATACTTTGAAAGCATGAGGGTATTATAGATGCTTAGAAGGGCTGGAAGCTTCCTCAGATGCCCTATCACATCATATTTCACCTTCTCTTGGTCAAGGCTTTGTGCTCCTAATCCTGCCACTGGTTTGGGTGGTATGCTGGGTTGAGGAGAAGGTTTGGGTGAAAGAGGTATATTTTGGCTTGTTGGCAGACTTGATTGCACAGCGGGCTTGGTTTGGGCGATGAAGATTTGAGGTTTTGGAAGCGAGTGAGTAAGAGGTATCGCAGGGAATTGGAGAATACGTGGATTCTTTGAGGTACTTGGATTAGGAAGGAGCCCTAGGAGCTTGAGGATAGGCAAATTGGTATTTGGATTAGGGCGAAGTGGCAAACTAGACTTCAAAGTGCCTAACTTCTGTGGTGGAGGTTACAGCGTCTTCCCCGATCTGAAGCTCATTTGCCTCGTGTTGGGTGATGCTCCTGAGATTTACACCATATGACAAGTCTCCTAAGAATAAAAGCTCTGCCCCTTGATTCCTTCAGTCTCTGCTCAAAGTCGGGCTCAGGGGGCCACTGGGGTTTCCTTGGCTTTGACTTTTTGAGCTTCTTTGAGGAAGGTGGCTCTGCTTTGGCTTGATCTACCAGGGCATCAACAACTATTAAGAATCCAGCTGCCTGGGCCAGGTCTTTTTCAACCGCTTCTGTTGCGTCCTGCTTATGTTGATTCCTTCAAATTCTCTATCAAGAGCCTCGAAGTCTGGACATTTCAAGGTTGCACCTGTAGGAGACATAGAAGAGGAAGGACGAGAAGCAGAAGAAGACGGAGGAGAAAGGTTAGAAAGTCGGGGAAAGGTTAGAAAGTCGGGGACTTTCAAGGTCGTTCCCCTCATTGGACCGATCTGAACAGCTTTTTATGTTATCACCAGAATTGGACGTGTGCAGGGGGTCTTTTTGGTCTTTCCCTTGCTTAGACCGTTGGGTAGTGCTTTTAACGCTGTCACTCTCATTGGACGTGATCTAAGGAGAAGATGACTGGGGGACGTCCTCTTGATGGGATGAAGAAGGAAGGAGGATCGTGTCAAGGATAAAGTCCATTAAAGTTAGCAGTGGGGGAAGGGGCTTGAGAAACTCTTGCTCGACTAGCGGTTGAGCCATCTTGTTTCTCTGGCGAGCAGCCCTTGGTGCCTATCTCCTTCTGGTTTTTTGAGGTGGTGCATGCTTCCTCTCACTCGGCTTGTGAATAGCCCTAGCTTGGCGAACTGCTTCTTTGCTCGTGGTGGATTATCCATGGCTGGGAGGTCGAGGGTTTAGTAATACCTGAATCATTATTACGACGGTCTTATGTCTTGCACCAGTGGAGTAGTGGCTTGGGGAATACTTATTAGAACGTTGTAAGACTCTTGACATTCCTATATTTTTAATGTGATTATATCATGGAAACTGGTACATTCGCACAGGTAATGCCCCCATAGCTGGTGGTATGGGCACCAACAGTCCTCAGTTCCCTGAGCAAGGTATCGAGACTGCCTTGCTGTTTTCAGTGTGATAAGACCTCAAAGGATATCAGGCGCACCGTCTTCTTCATCGACGGTCACTATGTGAGAGGCTTATGTTGCCCCAAATGCCTTCTTGAGTTCCTCAAGCTTAATCTGACCCTTCTGGATCAAAGCCTCGATGAGGTCTTTTAGTGTGAAGAAGTCATCTGTGGGGTGATTGATCATTCGATGGTAAGCACAATAATTTGCCTGAGTATCGAGTCCAGCTTGCTCAGGGAACTTGGTCTCTGGAAGCTGGATCATGTTTCGTTCCAACAATAATCGGAATATCATAGGGACCCATTCCTTCTCAAAGGGGTAAACCTTGTTCTTATGCTTGGTCCAATAATCTTCCCGATTAAGGTTTACAAGTGGGGGTACTTGGTTGTACGACTGTTGCTGCTTGCCTGCCTAAGGCGTTGTCTTTGTTGTGCTCATGCCCTTGAAGAGGTCCAAATTTGGGAGGGAGTCTTCTTTGGATCAGTGACCATGACAGCCGCACTGATCAATCCTTTTTGTTGGTTGCCCCGGGGGTTAGTCGGAGAGCTACCATTGCCCCAATTGTTTCCCGAGCTTGCAAACGGTTGTTGTGACCCACCGTGGTGGCATGATAGGCTTTCTATGCAGACCGATTTAGAGATCAGCTCCGACATCAGATTGGAGGGCTCGACATGTAGAGCGAGTTTAGGTTGCATGTTGCACACACAAGTTTGAACTACTTCCTTCTTAGGAATGGGATTAGGATGATGAGCAGCTAAATTTCTTCATCTTGATATGAACTGATCCGCGGGCTCATCAGGGTCTTGGGTCAGGGTCAGAAGCTCAATAGTTTGAACCTCTCTCTTGACCTCGTAGAAGTGCTGGTGGAGGAGTTTCTCCATTTCCTCCCAAGTATGCACCGAGTTTGGGGGAAGTCGAGCATACCACTAAAACGCTGGGCCATCAAGGGTTTCAACAAATTGACGGAAAGGAGTCTCCAGTCAGCTGTTGTTTCTCAGCACGCTGATTGGAAATGGGCGATATGCTGATTCGGTGATGTGGTTCCGTTGAATAGGGGAAACTTCCCTTTCTTGTAATTTGAGGGAAACGACACCTGGTCAATGTATGAAGGATACGGCCTTTGATAAGGCGTTGCACCTTGTATCCCCGGAATTTGTCTGCTATTTAAGCTATGGGTAACCATAGCATCGATGTCTGCTTGTGAGACAGGGTGAGGGACAGAATTGTCCTGTGAGCCAAAGGGAAGGGGCTACCTTGAAGGCGTACCATCTGAGTGGTGGGAATTGACCTCATGGTTAGCTGATTGTCGTGCGTCATTTATATGATCAATCTTCTCCATCATCGTGAGCACCATATATTCGAATTTGTTCATGCGGTCTTCCTGCGAGTCAGGTTCATTTATAACCAATACACTGATGGTTTCTCTAGAGAGGTCAGCCATAGTTGCAGTTGAGGGTTTGCGAACTTGACGGGTCACACGTGACAGATCGGTCAGCATGCCTCGATTGGACTCGATTCTTATATGCCAATTGCATGAGAACTGTGAGCAGGTGTCTGTAAGAGAACAGGTGGGAGCGTGCCCCTTACAGGGTGCGTAAGTGTGTGCTGAGTAGGAGGACAAGGAGGTCGCCTCTTGTGTACTTAGGTTAGTGCAATGATGGTGTTGCCCTGAGCAGTGCGATGAATATGAACAACATGTACAGGACCCGACCTTGGTAGGTCTGATCTTAGAAGCTGACTTGAGGAAACGTAAGGATTGCCCGAAGGTGTGGCTCGAGTGGATGACCCACGAGCCTTATGGTGTGTGCGAGAGGTGGAGGCCCTAGGATCTCCATCTCGATGTGTTGAGCCTCTAGGGATAGAAACCCGTGGTGGTGCAAGAATGTGCGGGGTAGCCTTGCAATGACCTATAGAAGCAATGACAACTTGTTTGCCTTTTGCAGGAAGGGACTGGACAGCCATCCGACGTACCTTGGCAATACAACCGACAAGTGTCTTATCGGTGGCAGGGTGCGTGCTGTGTGCGGCAACAGAAGTGTTACCGATGCAAGGGGCCTTAGCGGAAGTTCCACCAGAGCTAGGAGACGGGGAGTTAGGGACCTTTAAGCCCCTCCTCACACCAATTCAGGTTAAGACCTGGGAGCTAGACCTGGGGTCTTTGCTCAAAAGGAGGGTTGGGAACGAAGTTTGAGGAACTTGTTCCCTAAGAACATTGCAAATGCGAAGATAAGAAAATCCCCGATCTGGATAAACGGGTTATAGAACCCGGAAGCGATAAGTGCAGATACAGAAAATAAAAGGAGAAACTTAGCCAAACAAGCACGATTTGACTAAGGGGTAGTAAGTCCCCAGTGGAGTCGCCAAGCTGGTTAGGTTCCTCGATCTAGCCCTCTGGATTTGGATGATTGGGCGGCATGCGTCTCGGGTTTCAGGAGAACTCAAGAATTTGAGATCTCTCTCTCGGGAACCTTGCTAAAAAACAAGGGCTGGGGGACCAATCGATGAGAGAGGAATCTAAGGTGGGTTCGAGACTTACTCAGGTTGGCTCGCGTGGGCACCCTCTTAGATCACGAAGAAATCCCCTCAGTCATAAAACTGGTTTGGAATCGCCTCCCATGGCCTGTATTTTCTTATAAGACAAGCGGGTCAAGGGACCACACCTTGCCTTTGGGCGAATGTACATAGACGTGCACATTCAAAAAGAGGAAGAGAATGAGAGGATGAAGATTGGAGTGAGAAGAATTTGATCAAGTGGTGAGACTGACACAGTGACTTGACAAGTAGGTAATTGACCTGTCGTGGTAGTAAAATGGGCTTGGTAGCTCAGACCGGCTCAACAAAGTCACTACTAGACGACTATACCAATACTGACTAGCTAGACACAATGGCTTGTCTGTCGTGGCAATAAAACGGGCATAGTAATTATGACCAGCACAACAACATTACAGCTAAACGAGAGGACTACCATTGAAGGCTATTCTCAACCCTTCTTTATCAAACAAGAGAGTCAGAGAAAGAAAGAAAAAGAACAGAGAGGAAGAAGAGAGGAAGAAGAAGAGAAGAAGAAACAGAGTAGGAGAGAAAACATTGAGAGGATAAGAGGAGAGAAAAGTGAAGGAAAGGAGGAGGAGGACATAGGTGGGAATGAGAAGAGGAGAGAGAAAACTCTGACGATGATGGCTTCCGCTGGCTGTAAAATAAAGAAAGAAGGGAGAGAAAGAATGCAGGTGGCAATGGACTTGCACCGGTTATGTCAGAAGAAAGAGGAGAAGGAAAACTCAGACGACGATGGCTTCCGCCGATTGTGAAAGAAGAGAAGAAAGAGAGAGACACACATGCGACAATAGGCTCGCGTCGGTTGTGACAAAAGTGGTGCTAGGCTTGTGCCGGCTATGATAGAAGAGAAGAAAAAAAGAAATCCCAAGCAGTGCTAGACTTGTGCCTGTTGTGACATAAGAGAAGAAAGAAAGAATCCCAAGCGGCGTTAGGCTTGCACCGGCTGTGACAGAAGAGAAGAAAGAGAGAGAACCTAGGCGGCATTAGGCTTGCACCGGTTGTGACAGAAGGGAAGAAAGAAAGAAAAGCTAGGTGGCATTAGGCTTCCGCTACTCGGGCTAAGTCCTGACTCACTGTTCATGTCTCAGGAGCAAGAAGGCATCACACCAAGCGATAGGTCCGCCATGCGTGAATGGAGAAAGAATAGAGGAACAGAGAAAGAGAGACATGATAGATCAGAGGAGGGAGAGAGAGAGATAAAGAAGAAAGTGAGAAAGAGAGGGAGAGACAAGAGAGAAAAGAAGACATAGAGACGAGGGAGAAAAGGGGGGAGAGAAAGAGATAGGGATGAGAAAAGAGTAGAGAGAAAGAGAGATAGAGATGAGAGGGAAGGAGAGAGAAAGAGAGAGATGAGAAGAGAGGAAAGAAAAAGAGATAGAGACGAGAAAAGAGGAGAGAGAAAGAGAGATATAGATGAGAAAACGGAAGAGAGAAAGAGTGGGGAGAGAGAAAATTACCTTACCAAGGGGTACCGACCCTTTTCTTCTTTCTCCTCTCCCTCTCTCCAAGATACACCCATGAACTCAAAGCAATAATTGAGACTTTATTTATCAATGCGTAAAATGAACTCGCCTTTTTTACAATTATTCATTGTATGTTTATATAGAATTGAGCCCAAACATGGATGGATGCCCAAACACTACCTAAATTTGAAGATAATTACAATTTAATTGAATTAAAAGGAATTCTAAAAATGGGTGTAAAAGGATTGTTTTAACCCTACCTAACAATGTGTAGAATTTCAGAGTTGTCCCTGCTACTGCTCGAGAACTTGTGTGATCTTCCATGACTGATCTGGGGTTGCTCTGATGCCCGTTTGATCGAAAGATGATTTTTTTCTTATAAAGATAGGCATGGCGATCGATTTGATACCAACTTCGAGCTAATCATGTTTTTAAGTCATGATCATGAGACTTGAATTTTTTATGAATCTTGAAAACATCGGATCGATAGTGCGCTCGTTCTTTGATATTTTTCAGTGGTTTCTTCATTGTAGTGCACTGAGCATGCCATCATGATCATGTTGTAACAACGCAACTCGATTTTGTGTCCGAACGAAGATTTTGTTGTCTTGAGTTTTTGGTCGGAGCCTTGAAATTCGGCAACCGGAATTAACAGCTGTTTCAACACGTCCGTGTATGAAATCCAACAGTTCATCGTACGTAGGGTTCAGACCAAAGATAGCCTCGGACCTTACGCACATAATGCAATTGGTTTCACAGCAATCGGGTACACGAGCATCGTGATTTGACCGCTCGAATGAGTTACGCTGCTGCTGATTTTTCTGCAATTTTCTTCACGAATCAACAACTTCTCTCTAGTTTTTCTCCCTGCTCGGGCATCGTCACGGGGCATACCACCTATGAAAATTCTCGTCTTGATGAGACGAACATGCTCATAAAATTTGTGCATGATCCGACTTGGAACGAGTGAAATATAGGCCCCAAAAGTCACTGCATGTGACTGTGAAAACAGCCACCTTTAATGGTGTTTTGGTGCAGGGTGGCCACATAGGAATACTGTGTGGCCTATCCCTTTTCGGTATTTTATCCATGACTTTGTCTTGGAGTACCCGATTAGGCTGAAACTTGACCCATAGGGGTTTTCGACGTTGCCAGATCTAGTGGTAGTGATCCCATAATTGTTTGACACACAGAAAATATAGTTCTAGTTACAGGGTCCATTTCAGGGTGCTAAAGGTCGATTTTGCCGAAATTGTTTCTTTGTGTTCACTGCCTAACATATGTCTCATTGTGATGAAACTTGGCAGGTGGTCTTTTGAAGTGCTTATGAAGATCTTGACCAGTTCTGGGGCCATTATGAGACTGTCAAAATTTCCACTGTATATTGAGGCTTTATTGACATGCTTCCTCTTTATTCCGCATTACGGACCAAGGTGCTGAAAAATGTGTTCAAACAGTAGCAGTCTATTCTTAAAGAACAAAAAAAAATTTGAAATTTTTACTATATATTGCTCCAACACAAATTTTCCATTCAAAAACTTTCAGACTTGTATAAAGTCTATTTCACAGCTTATAATAAATTGCGGATCTGCGACCTCAACTTCTAAGAAGGGAATGTACCACACCCCATGTTTTATAACACTAAAATTCCTGAGATGTGACAGTCTATTCTTAAAGAACAAAACAAATTCAAAATTTTTACGACATATTGCTCCAACACAAATTTTCCATTCAAAAGCTTTCAAACTTGTATAAAGTATATTTCACAGCTTATAATAACATGCGGATATATATATATATATATATATATATATATATATATATATATATATATATGCAGTTTGTATAAGGTTGCAACCTTAAACAATCCAATTAAGGTGCACCTCCAAATTTTATTATAACATGTAATTTTGATGTAAAAATATTCTTAAGATTATCTTAAAATCTATTTTCATATCTAATTATAAAATTGTAAACCCACAAAATGATTAAAATTAAGTACATCTATAAACATATGAAAATCTTTAAAATGGACGGTTAGATAATGTGTTATAAGATGCATCATTTTTGGTAATCCTTTATTTTTTCATATTCATACATCTTGACATTGAGATGATCAATTAGATGCTTTTTCAATATTAAAACAACCTTTTACAATGAATTTTTGAGGTACATCCGTGGTTCTAAATTTTAAGGTTGCAACCTTATATAAACTTTTCCACACACACACACACACACACACACACACACACACACACACACATATATATATATATATATATATATATATATATGGAAAATGTTGAGATTAGCCTACTAGCTCATATGAACATATGAGCCCAATGGCCCAGAGTGAATCTAGGTCGATCTGACGGTCACGACTTCATTTCGTATTTAAATTTTAATACTTTTTTTTACAAATCAAGATAGCTTGAAAGTTTAGGTGTGTATTAAAAATAGGATAATCTAATAAAAATATCAAAACAATAATTTATAGGAAATAAATTGATCAAAATACCGCTGAAACGTTTTGGGGGTATTTTGATCAATTTAATTTTTATGAATTATTTTTTAAATATTTTTATTAGGTGTGCCTAGATGAGAAGAATGGAAGAATACAATTTCAAATTATTTGGATTTGTAGAAAAATATTAAAATTTCAAATGCAAATGAGATCGTGACCGTCAGATCGGCTCAGATTCAATCTGAGTCGTTGGGCTCATATGTTCATATGTGCTAGTGGGCTAATCCCAGCATTGTCCAATATATATATGTTCATACGAGCTAGTCAGAATCAGGCCTGTCAGGAAATTGAGTGCCATGGTGAAGGGCATTGTTCCCATTTGGTCAGGGTTTCTTTATCTTGGATAGACAGCCAAAGAGCCTTTGGTCGGTGATCGTTTGCATTGTGCACCAGTTATTCTTTGGTGCGTAGAGTACCTCAGTTTATCGATGTGACCAGCTTTATCTATAACCCCTACCCACTGTTAGCAATCAAGTCCAAAGTCATGACTGACTTAGCCTTCTTGGGGCATCTCTGGTTTGTCGGAGTGACTTTCTTGTTTGTTTATTCTGGATGGTCTGTTGCAGAGCCTTTGGTCGACGCTCGTCTGCAACGTGTCCAGTTATTCCTTGGAGGGTAGGGTACCTCAGTTTATCAAGGTGACCGGCTTTGGGTATAACCCCTACGCACTGTTAGCAATCTCTCGTAATAGGTCCAAATTCATGGCTGACTTAGCCTTCTTGGGGCATCTCCGATATCTTTGGAGTGAGTTTAGTAACCTCCTGGGAATGATGCTCTTCTTCATGAGACTTGTCTTGCTTTCTTCGCAAATCTTATGTCTTTCGAGTCCTTGTTGCAAATGCTGTCGGAATATTTTCCTTGAAGCTCTTATTTTGGATCCTGGTATTGTGACACCAGGGATTTTTTCTTTGAATATGGGCTAAAGCTGCCTGTTGAGGTAAGCGCTGCATCAACCTATTTATCGGCTCAAGCGTCCCTTGCAGATTTTCACTTGGACTTGGGAAGCAGCGTCGTAGAGACGGTTTTCACCAACTTCCTTTTTACTCGAGGCTCTTATACTCATGGTTTCATGACCTTACCCGTCTGTCATTTTTACTCATGTCATTCCCCTGACCAGATATACACCATGCCCATTATTATTTTCTTCGTTTTTTTTTTTTTTTGTGAAGGCGTGTTTTAGGGTCATGCCTTTGGGACCTGTGCAAAGCCTTTTAATGTCATGCGGCCAGAACGTGCACTACAATTTAGGAGCTGGACCGTAATGGAGATGGATGGCAGTCTGTTGAGGCCATAAAGCGAGTATGGTGATGGTTTTAGCTCACTTTGGGGAGATGGCATGAGGCTACTGTGAAAGATGGATGATGTATGAAAGGTGGGTGAAAAATGGTGACCCACTAGCTTACGACGAGTGTGGGTGGCAGGATGGTTCGGCGTTTTGTGAGCACGGGTGAGACTCACTGAGGAATGATGATAATGAAATGAATGGATTCACTGGGGAGGTAATGAAGATGATGCACGTACACAAACGAGTCGGTTAGGGAAGACATGCGTGAAAATGAACACGTATGAGCGGGAAAGTTTAAAGTCATGCCTCCTGGACCTGTGCAAAGCAGTTTAATGTCATTTGGCCAAGGTGTGCACTATAGTTTAAGGTCATATAGCTTGGACTATGGTTATGCAGTTTAAAGTCATACAATTAGAACCATGCAGTTTAAGGTTGTGCAACTTAGACCTTTGCTATAGTTTAAGGTCATATAGTTTGGATCGAGGTGCTAAGCCTTTTATCGTCATGCAGCCAGGACGTGCACTATGGTTTAAGATCATATAGTTTGGACCTATGCAATTTAGGGTCGTGCAGCTAGACCTTCGCATATAGTTTATGGTCGTATAGTTTAGACCATGCAATTTAGAGTCTTGCACTTAGACCAAAGCTATGCAGCTTAAGGTCATGCAGTCAGGACCACGGTGTGGGTCACCATGTGGGTGACATTGCATGGGGAATAAGTCTGTAGATGTGAATCTGACTCCCTGGGGATAAAATGGTTAAGATCGGCAAGGGGTTCAGATGGGAAGATCGGCTTCATTAGGGATAGTGGAAACATGTGTGGGTCCCTTATAGGTGAAAAATGGTAATCGACTCCTAAGTGTAACGCAGAACCACTGGGGGTTGTAGTGGTAAAAATGACCCTAACTCCATTAAGGATAATGAGCTGCAGTACAAGTATGACTCCTATTAGGGATGAGAAGTCATGGCCTGAGTAGAACGATCTAAGTACCACTCCGCTATGGATAATAAGTCACGGTCAGGGTACAACTTCACTAGGGATAGCAGTCGTAGGACACGTATGGCTTTTAGCATGGGGCATGTGACAATTGACTATTTAAAACACAGCCGACGCTGAGAACGTCTACTACTGTTCCTTGAACACTCAGCTGGCGCTGAGAACGTCCACCATTGGCCGATGCTGAGCCTTTGAAAAACACAGCCGGCATTGAGAACATCCACCCACTATCTCTTGAACACTTAGCCGGCGCTGAGTCGTTGAGAACACAATCGGCGCTGGGGTTACTGAAAACACAGTCGGCGTTAGGTAGTTTTGACAACATAGCAGGCACTGGGCGTGGATTAGTGTTCGGGCTCTGACCCGAGCCCAACCCGGTTCTGGTCTCTTATTGCATAGGATTTCGTGGGTGGTGGTAAAAACTTTTGCCTCGGGCCACAGGACAGAACCCGACCCGGTACGACTCACTGACATTTGGCCTCCTTAGACGTGGCTGGGATTCCAAGTTTGCGAGGGGCAATTCAGGGAAGGATCCGCTTATATAAGGGGCTAACCCCGATTTTTCACTTTTTCACCGAAGGTAAAAAACTTAAGGTAAACAAAATCTCAACAGTGAGAAGGAGATATCCGGCAAAAGCTTGGGTGAGCACGCAGCGAGTTCCGACAAGGGCAAGCAAAGAAGACTGTGCCTTGCAGGAGTTCGCAGGCCACGGCAGTGAAGCAACCAGGGAGCTAGCTGAAGTTTTGCCGAAGTTGCAGGTGCTTGCAGAGAGAAAAGGGAGTCTACCGGGAAGCAAGGGGATTCCGGCCATGGTTTTGTGAGTTCTGGCGAAGGGCAAAAAGAGGTGGCAGTGGCAGCAGTAGGTTGTCCAGGCAGTTCGCTAGTTTTGGTAGTTTTCCGACCGACGTAAGTGGTTCCCCAGTGTATTGGGGAGAAGTTTGTAAAGGATTTTCGGTAGTGGAGGAGAGTTTCTGGTAGGAATCCAAAGGGCAAAGGGAAACGGACCGTCGCTGAAGCTGGACAGTTGCAGGAGGTGGACCGTTGCAGGGACGTGAACGGTTATCATTCACACGTGTGAGGCTAGGATGTGGTGGCAGTTGTCAGGCGGCGTTGCAGAGCTCAAGGTGACACGTGCAGGATTTATAGCACGTGTGAGAGATTTGATCACGAGCGGCAACTCTTTTAGAAACCCAGTCGGCACTAGATGTTAGCAAACACAGCTGGCGCGGAGCGTTAGCCAACAACCGACATTAAGTCTTGGGTACTTAATCGGTGTTGGACCTCTGAAGGTACATCCGATGCTGGGCCTTTAGACACACAGTCGGCGTTAGGTTTCCAAAAACTCAGCCGACACTAAGCTTCTGAGAACCCGACCGGCACTAGGCTTCTGAAAACCTCAGCTGGCGCTAGGCCTCTAAAAACCCAGACATCGCTAGGCTTTTAAAAACTCAACTGGCACTAGGCTTTTGAAAACTCAGCAGGCGCTAGGCTTCTAAAAACCTAGCCGGCGCTTAACCAGTGTCTCAACAATTTTCCTTTGGCGGTGAATCCTTGAATCTCTTACATTGGCTGAGGCTTCTTACCAAATTCCCAACATAAAGAACCTTTCCAGGGAAAGAGAAGTTAGCGCCAATGATTTTACCGGTGAGGCCATAGTATAGGGCGAGCCCATTTAGCTGATAGAGTTAGTATGTAAGCTAGAGTGGCCTCTGAGCATCACTTTTATCACCGACTCGGTTCGTTTTGAAGTTTGGAGTGATAATGATGGCAATGTGAGTATCAGAGAAGGGTGGCGCTTCTCCATTGCATGCATAGGAACATAGCTTCTGGGGAAAACTTGCCCACCCTCAGAAAGCAAATGGTGCAACAAAGGGGCTAATATGGTCGGGCAAGGGCCTTCAAGTACAGGGGGAGCACCAATATCTAATGGGATACTCTTCCTAGACCACCAGAGTGTTAAGGTTGTGCAGGAGCATTCTTGAACGTGCTTCACTATTAGCAGCAATTCAGTGCTTGGCTAGTTATTATGATCAGTGTTCTAATATCGTCAAGGTACTACTCGAGACGTGGAGCCACACTTGGCTTTTTGGGTATGGGAAGCAAGAATGTCCTTGCTAGATCGTCATTTTATCGGGGGTCTCCCGCTGATCGGGGCCATGTATGACGAATTCGTGCCCCAAAATTTAGTCATCTTTGGTGGTGCTAGCTTGGGGGGAGAGGAGCCACCTACTAGTCTTCAAAATATTTTTGAGGTTCATCAATTACTTCATGCCCGATCTAGCAATGGTCAAGCAACTTTCACCGAATGGGTGAAATTCTTTTACGGGGACTATCCTGAAGGTAGTCAGGGTACTCCAAGAGGCAAGGGGAAGGTAGTTGCAAAGGAGAGACCTCCCATGTACCAACTTGAGACCAGCGACGATCGTGTCCTCTTGGCCACATATTTGGCCTTATTTTTATGAAATTCGTGCTCCCTAGAGGGGCAGATAACATTCGTCCAGGCACTTTCTATGTAGCCTGCAATATGGCAAGAGGGCGTGAGTATGCCCTTGCCCAACTTGTTTTGTGCAATTTTTACCATGGCTTGGGGGCCATCTCCCACGAAAAGTCTTACAAAGGCAAGGAGGGAGGGAATGGCGTTGTTGGAGGAGAAGCATTCCCTGGGGATTTTAAGACTCCATTCCCCGTCCATTATGTATATGGGTGGCTAGGGGCCTATTTCCCTGCCACTTGTGTCAGAAGCCAGGACTCAAAAGATAAGATATGCCCCTTCTTGATGAGGATTGCTAGCCAGAAGGCTATCTTTCATAGCCTGAGGGAAGCTTGAGGCTTGTTTGGGAATGACTCCTTAAATATGCGGTGGGTCCCATTTCCGATTGGGAGCTTCACCGATCGTGCCTTTATTGATGAACTGGGGAAGGAGCTGGATGGCGCTTCCATTACTATTAGGGAGCTCATGTTCATCATGAGCGTTAGAGGGGGATTTTTACCTTATCGGACTCCACACAATGCCAGGTTGGAAGGGTATTTTCCTCACCAATTTGCCCGTCAGCATGGGCTTGATCAGAGTTGCCCCTTCTCTATGTTTTTTTAAAAAGCATCGAGGCAAAATAGCCATAGGGAAGACGAAAGAGCTTGGGACTCTGCGAGAGTGCTGGCTGTCAGAACATATACGAACCTTCTGGTCTACATGCATAGAGATGACAAAAATAAGCAAATATGTGAACCTCACTTTAGCAGAAGGGTCAAAGTGGCCGAGGCATATGCAAACTAGTGGAGGATCACCAGCAAGGGATGCTAGGATGAAGATCACCCTTAGAAAGGGGAGCATGGTAGCTAGCGCCAGGAGACCAGACAGAGAAGGATGGCTGATACTCCTGCTCATGGCGAGGTTTTTATCTTGGGATATCCTTTGAACTGGGAGGCTCTTGGAATTTCTCAAGAGATAGCAGCCGATGATACTTCGCCACAATTCCTGGCCTTGAAGAAGAAAATTGGGAGCATTTTTTACAAGCTCAGATCCATCCGAAAGGTCCCAGGTCATGAGGGGTGTCCCATTCAGGACTTAAACGCACTGATCAAGAGCGGTCCTCATAGTAGACTTGCTGAAGGCCCTTCTCAAGGAGGGAGTTCTACGGCAGCTGCTCCTCCTTCGGCAGCGGGAAAGAAAAGGAAATGCTCTACCCCTACTGGTACTCGTGCATCGGGTCAAGTTGGTTGGCATACTCGAAGATATAGGGGTGTCAAACTTCTAGTGATCTTGGAACTAAAAGGTAGCTCTTCCTCCTCTAATCATTTAGCAACTCCCCCAATGTCACCTTCTGCTCTTTCTCTACCATCTTTTATCTCTCCTGAATTGTCTTCTTCTTCTTCAGAGACTGAGGTGAACGACTCTGGTCCTTCCAAGCCTATCGTTATTGCTTCTGACTGGGAAATGACTCTAAAACTTAAGGAGGAGACCCTAAGTCCAAGGGTTACTCCAAGGGTAATTCTTGTTCATGTAACTCCGGCCGTAGACCCCTTTCAAATTTGGCTGCCTTCCGCGCCTCGGTGTTTATAATATGGGGCATGTACCTAGAGAGCTATGCGAACCTGGCAGCATATTCTTCCATAGTCACATTTCCTTTTTGGAGTTCAATGAACTCTACTTCTTTCCTTTCCTTAACTGAGTCTGGGAAGTATTTCTCATCAAAGGCCGCCAAAAATTTCGATTCCTAACTCCCTTCAGGTTTTCTTCACTGATTCCTACCAGTGCTCAGCTTTTCCTTCTAGCATGAAGGTCCCAAGTCTAACTTTCTGCTCATTCGAGCAGTGCAATACTTCTAGAATCTTCTCTCTCTGTCTCTTCTATCTTTCGACCTTCTCTACCCCTCTTTGCCTCAACAAGGTTGGGGGTGCCAGCCTTCTAAACCTCTCTATTAGGTTACTACTTTTCTGCTCCGGGTTAGGGGAGGACTGAACTGACATCGACTCTTTCATCATCTGGGTCATGGCCCTTAGAGTCCTATAAAATTCATCGAGTGCCTCGGTGTTCTCATTGCTGGAACTCGCGTTGTGGGTACGAGCTCTCGACATCTTCAATCGGACCACAGGAGCACCCAATCACTTGTCCACCCCAAGGCTATTCTAAAGATTCTCTTAAACTTCGTAGGCCAAGGATCCTATCTTGGCCGCTCTGATACCATAATAGTCACGACCCCGCCCCCGTCCGCCTAGCCTTTACTGACAAAGGGCCATCGAGCATGGATTCGTGATCCCAATGTAGTGTTTGTCACTCAGGTAGGAGTAGACTCAACGCCTTGTTCACGGTAATCAAGCAAACCAAGGAAAGTAAACACTTACGTGAGCCTAAAAATTTAAAACTTAGCAATTCCATTAAAAAGAATAGACATTACATTATATTACAACCCAAAAGTAGTACAATAGGACTCAGGGCTCTCGGGCCTAGAGTTACATAGTTTCAAGAAAATAGTACAAATAGGGCTGAGAGCCCAGCTACCTACAAGATCTAAAAATCCTTCTCAGAGTGGCCACTTTGATCTTTAGCTGCAACCCGCACTCCCAACTCTGAACCTGCCACTTTCAGTCTACAAGGAAGGAAAAATAATAGAATGAGCTTTGAGGCTCAGTAAGTAGATTGAGTGTTATCCTTTGGTAACCAGTCTACCCATGTGGAATAAACAATTTACTAGATCATAATCAGTGGCCGTGCAGTAGTCACATACATTGGTCATCAGATCAGTACATCCATTATAAATAGGATATCCAAGTAACAGTGAATCAAATATAGAAAAAATTATACATAAATTAAAGACAATATCGTGTATCAATTATAAATAATATCATGCAATCATTACAATTATAGGAAATCACCGTCATAATTCATTCATTATACACTCACTCCGTTGTTCACCGACTCCTGCTAGTAGAAGCCCTATCCATCAAGCCAAGCCAATCCCGTTGCTTAGGACTTCTACCATCCCACAAAGAGGGAGGGTAATGACAACTAGGGTAATCCACTTCGTAATACCCTCAACTCACACACACGGTCTTCAACGCGCATTGGGGATTCGATAGGCCTTTACCTTGCAAGGCATCTATCAATCATGTATCTCATCTCATGAATCACAAGGAGCGACCCTCCTTTCTCCCCTAACCAATTCTTGTCATTGTGCAGGTTAGGGAATATGCCGACATCACCTCCTTGGTGTATCAATCTCCACTATCGATGGGTGTCCCATCACGTAGTGGCCAGTATCAGTAAAGCAGTGGCTAGTATTCTCATCAATGTAATAGTACAATACCCACTACCAATGGGTGTCCCATTGTATAGTGGTCATCATTAAGGCCTCTTTCCATGCTCGAGCATTCAATTCATTCATGCCAATTCAGTGCCTCATAACAGATAAATTACATTCTCATCATATAAATATAACAATTAACACGAAACATTCATTATATGAATCGTAGCATAACATTTACACATGGATATCATAAATGGCATTTTGGCGCTTATCATGAAATAATCACATCAATATGGCGCTTATCACTTTTAACATAGCACATTGTTGTGGAGCATCATTCTCATAACCTTGTGGCATAGGCATGTCAATTATCATATAGCATTCATACTTGTCACTTATCAAGGGAATTTTAATGCTTCAATTAATAGCTAGATGAGAAAATTTCAATGTTTCACTTATTACGGAAATTGGACCTCATTAGTTTGGTCGAAAACTCAGTTCTAATTAAATAATAGTTGCTGAAAACAGTGGGTAGTGATACACTCACGCATTTTGGGGTATAATTCAAAATTTATGGGAAATTTCAAAATCTCAAAACGTTTAACTTTAAGTCTATTCATAGAGCTTTCCAACGGTGACAATTTAAGGACGTTTGGCCGTTGTTTTCCAAGCCAAAAGTGCGGCCCAAAAAGAGTCGACTATGAGCAGTGACATGTCTCACGTTTTAGGCCATCTCTTTTGATCCATATGACATTTTATCATGATACAAAAAAGCAAACCTTAACTAGACATGTATATCTTTCATTTAAAACCAATTTGGTCAACGAAACGTATAGGGCAACAGCCTGCACAGTTGCTCGAAAATATCCTTCCCTCAAGTCACCATATTATACACCATCTTATAGATCGACTAATATCATAATTTTAGTCTTAATCATATCAAGCAAACTTGTAAGTTTGGCCAGAAAATAACTCTATAATTTTTTCAAAATTCATTGGCCATGTTCAAACGTTTATTCCACTTCATTTGTTGTCACTCTACTTTCATTCATTATATCGGTCTTGTCCCATTCAAATGAATTTAAGGGAGGCATAACGCTAAATCCACTTACCTAAAGGTCATGACGCCGCTAAACTCCCTTGCGCAGGTCGCCCCTTGCTCCCCCACAGCAGCTTCACTCTTGGATTCTCAAGCGCAGGTCACCCTTACCCAAGATGGAAGCTGGCAGCTTCCTAATGGCGGCAGCACAAAGCTCGAGCTAGGCGCTATAGAGAAAAAGTTTGAGGGGAAAGAAAGGGAATCCCACGGTGGTGGGCAAGGGTGTGATTTATAGGAGCGTGGGTAGGTAAGATTCATTGTGGTTGATGCTGTGGTACACGGAGGAAAAGGGATGTGGCTGGCGTCACTCGTACAACACGGCATTGATGAATTCGGTGCGGCGCTGACCGTATTGACTATCGTACCAGGTTAGTTGAACACGCGTGGCGTTACCCTCTGGCCCATCTCTATTTTTCCACACAGCATTGGTCACTCATTCACACGGCGCTCCTTCACCGTTACGCTTGGCGTTACATCTCTCGCCTTTGACGCGTGGCATTAGCCTAGGCAGCGTTACTCCAAACGGCAATGCAAAGGCTTCTTTGTTCTCTCTCCAAGTCTCAAACATCGCTACTACACACCGTGCACGACGTTACTCCTTACGCTCACGGCGATGCCTCCATTTGTGCACGGCGTTAGTCTGGCCTGCACACGACGTTAACCCTTATACCCGTGGCATTGCCCTCACTTGCACGCGGCATTGCCTCCATGCTACATGGATGGCACTAGACCGAATCACACAAACGGCACTATCCTTCACCCTTAGCGTCGAACGTGCGCTTCCGTCTCTTTCGTCTTCCTTCTCTCTACTGCCGCGAGTGATCAGGCTCAATTGAATTGTGGCCTTACAATCTCTCTCTAAATTCTACAGCCGATTCCTTTCTCTCTAAACCTCTCTCTTTCTCTAATGACCATGTACCATAGGATTTCTCTTTAATGGCCATGTACTATGGAATTTCTCTCTAATAGCCATGTACCATGTGATTTCTCTTTCTAACCGTTTATCTCTCATCCCTATCAATCTTTCTCCAACTTGATTTTGTTATTTGGTCTTATAAATATGGACCTGGTTTCTATGCGGTCATATGTAGAAATACGGGCCTCTCAATACATCTATTTGTTAGATGGATTTTAAGACTTAATTATTAAGAACATGTAATCTCTAACGTGGAGATCATGAATGTGAAAAATAAATAACTTTTAAAAACTAGAAATAATAATTCTAGTAACAAAACATTTGGACCGTTAGTTTCCATTGTTTTTAGACGAAACACATACTTGCATCCATCTTTAAAATGAATGCTTTACACTTTCTGGACTTCATATGTAGAAATGCGATCTAGCCCACATGAAACAATTTTCCTATAAATATATTGTGTAAACATTAGATACCATACTAAAAACATTCTTGTATGAGTTCTCTCCCTCTCTCTCTCAAAGGGATTTATACAGGTAACCTTTCAAGTATATTGGGGATTAAAGAGGGAAATGTTGGTTAGAGAGGAGTGAAAGAGAGAAGTGTAGGTTTAGAGCAAAAAGGATTTAAGAGTTTTCGGGTTGGTTATTAGAGAGAGAAAGATATTCAAATAGACATGATCCTGCTGTAAAATTGAGAGAGAGAAACCAACTGTGAGAGGGAGAGAGGCAAGCAGACTCTAAGGGTTGCCACCGTGGTGAATGGAGAGAGAGAACCCTACCGTAATACAGGGAGCAAGAGCTCACCGTGGTGAAATGAAAAAAAGGGAGAAGAGGCGAGAGATATGGGGTTAAAGAAGGGAAAAACAATGTTAAAAATATTTTTGGATTGAGATAGTATAAAATGACTTGAGGCTAATTTTAAAGATTAAAAAGTGAATAACCAAGGGAGATACCAGATCAAGAGGTACGGTATTTTTATGATTAAACGTGAATAACCTAAAGAGATACCGTATGAGGAGGTATGGTATTTTTATGATTAAAAGTGAACAACCAAAGGAGATACCTGATGAGGAAGTGCGGTGAAATACTTCGGGGTTTCTTTATGCCATTGAAAAGAAAAATGAGAGGGGATCTACTGTGAAATGAGATGAGGAACAAAATTTTCCCTTCTTTAGGTTGAAATTTCCATCCAAAATTTCCATCCAAACCGTCATTTCCACCGGTTAAATATTTGCAAGACGAAAACTTAGCTATAGTCTACAACGCGGTTTAAAACGCACCACAGGACCACAGAAAGAAACCGCAAAGGTTACAACTCTGAGTCCAAGAGGACGTATATAGTGATGGATGCTAATCCTGTTCCAGTATCGTCTGATTTCATTTGGGATTGGTTTACTGGTTTCTTGATTTTTTTCAAAATCTCTCCCCCGGAAACCATCTGGGTCTACTTTCCTTACAATCATCGTCGTATAATATATACATATATGGCCGCTTCTTAGAGGCCTGAGGTTGATCTCCCTCTGGTTTTGGTTTTGTTGATTTGTTGTTGATTTGAATTTTGGGGTTTCCACCTAGCCATGGGTGACATGAAGGACAAGGTGAAGGGCTTCATGAAAAAGGTGAACAACCCATTCTCATCATCATCATCAGGAAAATTTAAGGGTCAAGGTCGAGTTTTGGGCTCTTCTTCTTCTTCGTCATCGCCCTCTCCACACCACCGCAACCCGCCAAACATTCCTCAGAAACCAAAGCCACCCACCGTTATCCGCCCTGACTCGAAACCTAAGGTGACAGACTTGAACCATGATAGCGAGGTGGAATCCATTCAAAATGGAATGACATCAAAGTTCTCTCTCTCCTCCCATGAAAAATCCCCAGAATCGAATTCAAGTGGATTTGATCCTTTCAGCCTGTTCATCTCTTCTGGCCAAGCCTCAAATAATAGAATGTCTGAGAATTCGTTTGAGTGCCCAGTTTGTGGGGCATTCTACAAGTCCGAAAATGAGGTCACTATGCACATTGAGACCTGCTTGAATGAATCCAAATCTGAAAATTTGGATAATTCATCAAATCTGGGGATTGAATTGGAGTCAAGAAATAGATTGATAGAAACTGTTGGGGCTTTTTTATCAGGGGAGCCATCTGAGCAATGCTTAGATGTTGTATTGAAACTCCTAAAGAACATTATGAGGGATCCAAGCAATGCAAAGTTCCGGAGAATAAGAATGAGCAATCCAAAGATTCAACAAAGTGTTGGTTCAGCTGTTGGGGGTGTGGAGTTGCTTGAAAGTGTGGGTTTTGGGTTTGAAGTTGAAGGTGATGATACTTGGGCTTCGATGGAGTCACCATCTGACGAACAAATTGCGTTGATTAGTGAAGCCATTTCATTGTTGGAGCCTAAAAATCCAGAAATTAAAAAATTTTCTTCACCAGAGGCTCCAAATAAATATGAAGATGCGGACAAATCGAAGAAAGTTATTGACAGGCAGGTAAGTCCATGATTGATGGCTATGGCTGGTGAAATTGTCTATCCATTCATTGTTAAATATAATTGGTTAATTTTGGATAAAATTTGTCTCTTTGCAATGAGTTTTGCTTCTGATTTCCATCTCTCACCCAATTAATTCCATGGTTTTTAACTCTCTTGCTGGATTATTTTTACATTTTCTCTTGGAATGTTCGAAAATTCGACTGCCTAGGTGGCTAAGAGACTAAAGGCGGCACCTAGGCGAGGTACCTTGGTGGCTTGTGTCTAGGCGCCCGCCTAGGCGGCGACTTGCCTGCCTGGGCACTACAGTCAAGGCCGGCGCCTTGGCGCTGCCTCGATGCAAGTTGCCGAGGGTGGGAAAATGCCCTCAGCTAGGGTAAAAATGGTAACTTTTCCCTCATCAAAACGGGAGAAATGGGTTTTGGGGGACATTCTAAACCACAAAAACCAAATTCATGCCATCTACAGAGTAAAAACTCCCCCAAAACCTTGATTTTGTGATTTATCGAATGACCGATAATATTTTTTTTTTTTCAAGGCTATACTTTGTGGTAGTTTTCGGAGCTTCTAGTGGTTGAAATTGAGGACTTTTGGTGATTGAATAGACAAGGTTTGGGCTGACATCATTTTCATTTTGATATTTTGGAGCATTATAATATTTGAATAAAAAGGGGTTTTATTTTTTTAGCTATAATGTATTATATTTTGAATCATTTGATACTTTTTTTAGTTTTTTTCCTTTTATGATATATATACACGTTTGTAGTTGAAAGATTGTATTTTTTTGTGATTAATTGATTATTTCCTCGTTCGGACGATGTAATTAGTACTATATCGAATTCTCTTATGAATAATTGATTCTGTTTTTTGTACAAAGTGTGATGTTTTGATATCCTGTTAGTATAGTTTTACTTTTTGATAGTTTTACATATTTGTAGATGAAACATTTATTGATTTGGACTTATATTTTGTGAATAGTCTTAAACTTTGAATGAAATTGATATTTTGTGAATATGTAATATCCAAAACCAAATCTTATGGATATTAAGTAATAAATAATAATTATGTTATAACTTATATCTTAATTCTTATGTGAAGTTATCAAATAGAATATGCTCGAGTCATTGGATGCATAATGTACGCAAGGTACTGTTATCAACCTAATGTTGCTTACGTAGTAGGTAAACTAAGTAGAATTACCAATAATCTAGGTCGAGAGCATTCAAATGCAGTCATTGGTTCCTGTGAGATCTGAGAGGGACCATGGACTATTAATATCATTACATTGGTGAATACAGTATCTTGAAGGATACAAGGTTGTGTATGGGATCTACTAGTTGTCGGATCTTTAAAATTGGTAGGTGGGCTATTGCATGGGTCTCTAAGAAGCAGCACTTTATCGCTAGGTCCACTATGGATTTAAAGTTCATTGCCTTGGAGGCTGCTACTAAGAGCTAGAATGGATGAAAGATTATTTGGTAGATGTACCATATAACAAATACCTATACCTACAGTCTTAATTTACTGTGAATGCAAAGCTGTTATTTACTGATTAACGCATATTGGTTTGAGACACATTCAGTTGAGACAATTATGCAATGACTAAGTAAATTACTGGTTACCATACCAAAACTTGGAGGATCCATTAACGTAAGGCCTTACTAATGACCAAGTATGGAATACATCTAGAGGATTGGAATAAGGCCAACTTATGGCATGTGAATAAGTGATAGGAAACCTAGCTAGTAGACAAGGAGATCCGGAGTCCAAGTTTGAAAGGGTAAAACAAGTCACATGTGTGATAGTATAGGAGCACCACTATTTATCTGTAAATATATTGTAGGAAAGTAGTTTTCCTTGCCCATACCTAATTGTGATAATGCAAAGATTGCAATAAGAGGAGCTCAAGCTCAGCTCTTCATGAATCCTTTCACCTCGATAAAGTTAGACTAGGTTGGGATACTGAGTTGAAGATATAATTCACTTACATGATTGTGGAAGTGGAACTGCTTCTCATGGGAATGGACCTAGTGCTTATGAATACCTGATGTAGTGCATGAGGCAGAGATAAATGCGGGGGTGGTTTCTAAAGGAAATCAAAGCCAGAAAGAGAACATGTGTTATGCATAAGGTAGACCTATTAAGGCCATAATTCAAGCTTTGTCCATTCATTGTCTTGGGAAGTGTCCTTCATAGGATTTTATGAAGATTCAAGTCCTTAGGACACCTTTATTGATGCATTTTCTATTAAAGAAAATACGGTGTTAAAATATATGTAAAAATAAGGGCCCAATCTCTAATTTCTTTCTTACTTTTTTCTACTCCACTTAAAATGTATTTTAAAAGGAACTAATGCTTTTAGTAGAGAAAAAGAAAGACCTACATGAAGAGAGGGACAAGTGGTAATTGAGAGGCAACACTTGCCCATTCTCTCTCTACAAGTGTCTCTCTCATTTTTTGTTTTGTGGCTATAAATGGGAATGGGTTTTGGGGAGGCCAGGGCACCTTGCATGAGCTCTTTCTCTCACTAAAACCTTTTTCTCTCTCTTAAACTTTCTTGTGAGTTAGTTACTCTAGTCATTCTAAGGATTATAAATTCTATGATCACGAGACTAAGACTACCATAGAAATCAGAGATGCTCATTTTGTGGGGGATGAAGAAATGCTGAAAGGAAAACAACCTAAAATTATAAAAATAGGAGAATAAAGAAAACAAGGAGGAAACAAAGAAAGAAGACAAGAAAAAAAAATGCGCAAAGATTACTAACTTTGTTATCCACAAAGGAATTAAAAACCAAAATCGATTGCAACTATTGTAAACCTCATCTAAACATACTCAATATAATTTCCAGCAAATCTGTACTCATCTAAAAGCGCATATAAATCACTCCAACAAACAAAGAACAATACCCTATAATTTACTCCTTGCTCATACGGCCTTTCCCAATCTTCAAGTACTATTTCAGATGCAAAGTGTGAACAAAAACTTGGAACAAACTCACCAAATTCAAAGAGATCTGCGGGCCCAGTTTTGTAGCCTTTCTAGAGAGAGAAACTTGCTGAGAATGAGTTTTTCATGAACATATTGCATAAGAGGGAAGGCAAGCTTGCTGCAAAACAATGGTTAACAAATAAACTAGAGAGTGAAACTATTGTGAGAGGCAACACGATGCTGTAATTTATCCTATGACACTGGAGGGCACTCATAGAGATAAGAGATACGTCCTTAGTAATCAGATCACATGGAAACTTGAGTGAGAGAAAGAGGTTTTAAAGAAAGAGAAGGAGCTCTTGCAAGGTGCCCTGACCTCCCCAAAACCCTTTCCCATATATAGCCACAAAAGAAAAGTGAGAGAGACACTTGTAGAGAGATAATGGTCAAATGTTGTCTCTCAATGGCCACTTGTGCCTCTCTTCACGTGGTTCTTTCTTCTTCTCCACTAAAAGCATTAGTTCTTTTTAAAATACATTTTAAGTGGGGTAGAAAAAGAAAAGAAAGAAATTAAAAATTGGACCTTATTTCTATAAATATTTTTGAAACACATTTTCTTTAATATCTCCCCACTTGTTTCAAAATACTTATAAAACTATCATACAAAATTAACTATATATAAGTTGCTTGAGTTGTACATCAACAACAAATCCATCACACATATGAACCATCCACTCAATGGCATCAACCACACGCATTCCCACACTCATCAATTGTTGTGATGTAGTGCGTGATCATCAACCATATCGCGAACTTTACCTACATGCTTCTAGATTAGTGGACTTTCATTCTCTTGTTAGTGTTCTCCAAAATGCATCGGACACTTACACTATGAAACACACCTAACCAAAAAGAGTCTTTGTCATATGAAAAGGTGAATAACTATCAATATAATGAATCATACCATGATCCCACAAGGATCCTCAAACTGTTCAAACTAGCCATCACAAAGTGGAAAACAATGTCTTTAAGACATGCCAACTAGAGGTCATGCTCAATGAGTCATGCCAAATACAACTGTCAAGTTTATCCTTCACAATGCATATCACAAAGTCAAAAGACTGCTAGTTGGAGGTCATATTCAACTGTCCAAATTTTCAAGCTAGCCATCAAAGTGCAAAATATGGAGTCAAAAGACTGTTAGCTAGAGGTCATGCTCAATGAGCCATGCAAGTATAACTGTTCAGTCTAGTCTCGTAATGTGGTCCAATTACAATCCTTTTCTCCCGCATTTGAGATGGATTTCTCTAGAACTTCATGGCTGTCTATGGCCCTAATTTAGAAGCAAATATACCTCAATTCTGGGCGGAGCTGGACCATATCGCTACATTACCTCACCCTTGTTGGTGTTTGGGGGGGGGGGGGGGATTTTGACATTATAAGATGGTCACACGAAAGAAACACTACCCAAACCCACTCTGAATGCCTTCTCAGACGTCATATCCCTAAATGAGCTAATAGACATTCCTCTCCAGGGGAGTCGATACACTTGGTTTAGCCACTCTCTTCAACCCATCTGCTCGAAGCTCGATAGATTCTTGGTCTCAATTGAATGGGAGCAGGCTTTCCTTGGTTCTCATGCCCTCTCTCTTCCCAAAACTACATCCGATCACTGCCCCTATTCTCCTAGATACTGTAGTAGTACACAGAGGCCCCAAACAGTTCAGATTCGAACTGGCTTGGCTTCAAGAGGAATCACTCCTAACATTGATTTCCCTTTGGTGGAACTCAATGTCCACACTAGTCACAGGAAGGGCAAGGTACAGGCTACAAACTAAAATTCAACTCTTCAAAATAGCCTTGAAAAACTGGAGCTCGTCTTTGCTTGGGAATTATTCTCAGAATAAAACATCCCTTCTTCAGGTTATCCAATCTCTAGACTGTTTAGAGGAAACCAGACCTCTAACTGACCAAGAAGCTACCCTTAAATCCTCTGCGCCAGTGGAATATTTTGCAAACCTTAAGAAAGAAGAACTCTATTGGTTTCAGAGGTCCCGTGTGAAATGGTTGAAAGCAAGGGATCCGAACACGGGATACTTTCATCGGATAGCTAATTGTCGAAGTAGGGATAACACCATCTCCATCCTCAGAAAGGGCAACATCTCTCTTACATCCGGGGGAAATAGAGGCAGCTATTTTGGATTATTTCCAGACCCTTTATGCCTCTACTTCGGCACGTAGGCTCAGGATGACTTCTCTTGATTTCCTCACTATCTCAGATCAGTGGAGTATGGCTTGAGAGACCTTTCTCGGAGGAAGAAATTATCGAGGCCATAAAAAATCTTGCAAAAGATAAAGCCCCAGGCCTGACAAATTCCCCATTGCGCCTTTCAAGATCTTTTGGAACACTTTCCGTCTTGACTTCATCTCTTTCTTTGAGGAGTTCCACACTAGGGGCATTATACACAAAGCTATAAATGCAAGCTTTATAGCCCTTGTACCCAAAGTGGAAGGAGCTGAGGAACCTAATGCTCATCTCTTCATTCATTGTGAACAGGTATGATACCTTTGGAGCAGACTTTTACGACTCTTTGGCCCAGAATGGGCTAACTCCACCCAAGTTACTTTCCCTTCTATCCACAGATTTCGCTAAACCCTGGCCCAAAGCTGGAAAAATCATATGGAAGGCTGCCATTGCTGCGCTCATGTGGGTAATTTGGATAGAAAGGAATAACAGGATATTCCAGGGACACTATCAACAGTTGCCTGCACTCCTACACAAGGTAAAGACTTTGGTAACCGTTTGGGCTACCAAACAAACAAACAAACAACTGGCAACCACCCCCAAGAGGAATTATCAAACTCAATTTCGATGGTTGCTCAAAGGGCAACCCAGGGCCAGCTGGGGCTGGGAGTGTATTCCGAGAGCATGAAAGGAATATTCTTCTCACGTACGTTGAATCCCTTGGCTATACTGACTCACAACATGCTGAAGCAATGGCACTGTTGATAGGGTTCAAGCTCTTTAACCCCTCTTGGGGATCCCATCTGATAGTTGAAGGGGATGCTTACAACATTATATCTTGGGCGTACTTTCGTTCTTTAATGAGATTGAATTCATTTGCAGGGATATCAGCGTCTCATGGAGGCATACATAAAAGACGTCCAACGCGCTCACAGATCTCATGGCTAATGACCAAGCTAATCTCACAAACAGTCCTAGGCCCCCTTTAAGCTAGCTGCTGGGCCTTTCTTTCCTTTTTGCTCACTACTCACTCTCATGTTGTAAATATGGTGCTATATAAACCCTCTCACGTTTTTTGCTGAGCCAACTCATTGTTGTCACAAGCATTGACTCTTTTATGGCTTTTTTGTAAAGGGACCACCTTGCTCGTTAGGGTTCTGGTAGCTCCCAATTTTTGTAAGGGACGCTAGACCCAACACTTGTATACACTATCTTTCATCAATGAAACAATTAACTTTATCCAAAAAACAAATGTGGATAACGGAGTCAAAAGACTATTAGTTGGCAGTGGTTCGTGACACTTACCCCTCCAAGGGATTTTGCCACATATATAAACCATTAACCTAACCACCATCAAAAGGTGCTTACACATGCCACATTGGCCTCATCGCCACTAAGGCAAATATGCCACACAAGCAAAGGGTAATCACATAACATTCCACATGTTCAATAGCTGCGCCACTAAGGCTCATCACAGGCATGTCACCAGAAACCTGTGGATCACAAACCCATACTCCTTACACATGTTTCATTGTTCATGTTGACATCTTTAGTCAACGGGTCAGCTATCATGAACTCTGTATGGAGATATCATCATCATCATCATAGCTTTTTCCCAATTAATTGGGGTCGGCTACATGAATCCTGGTCTGCCATTATGCTCTGAATAAGGCCATACCCTCAGTGAGACCATAAGTCCCCATATCTTTTTGAACTACTTCTAACCACATCCTTTTGGGCCTTACCCTTTGCCCTCTTCAATCCTTTCGCTTGAACTAACTTGCACCTTCTAACAGTGCTATACTGGGTCGACGCCACACTTGGCCAACCCAACTAAGTCTACTCTCTCTCATCTTATCGCCTATTGGTGCCACACCTAAACTTTCGCGAATGGATTATAACAAAACAAGGATTATATCATGAAATCCGTGTGGAGATATATTTCTTAATATCCTATGTACCACAATATAGCAAAACGCATTGGTAGAATGTATCATTCCGTGAGTGAGTACGTGGAACGAAAGCCAGTGTCACAGGATAAATTACCACATCGTGTTGCCTCTCGCAGTAGTTTCTCTCTCTAGATTATTTACGAACCATTGTTTTGCAGTAACCTTATCTTCCCTCTTCTATAATATGTTCATGGAAAACTCATTCTCAACATGTTTCTCTCTCTAGAAAGGCTACAAAATTGGGTCTATAGATCTTTCCGAATTTGGTGAGTTTGTTCTAAGTTTTTGTTCATACTTTGCATTTGAAATAGTGTTTGAAGTTTGGGAAAGGTTGTATGAACAAGGAGTAAATTATAGGGTATTATTTTAGTTTGTTAGAGATATTTATATGAGGTTTTTGATGAGTATAGACTTGCTGGAAATTACCTTAGGGTTGCTTAGATGAGGTTTACAATAGTTGCAATTGATTTTGGTTTTTGATTCCTTTGTAGTTAACAAAGTTAGTAATCTTTGTGCATCTTTTTTGAGTTCAAAGAAATTTGTTTGCGGCTGTTTTGATAGAGTTTCATGTCATATGTTTGTTGATTCTTCTAGTTGAGTTCAAAACCTAATTTAGATGTTATTGTATCTTTATTTACTTTTGAAAACTGAAAAGATTCGATGTATTTGGGCCAACAATTTCTTACCTAATTTGCTGATTAGAAATTTACAACAAGCTTTTGTGGATATGTTGGTAGCGTTGCATGCCATATGTTTGTCGATTCTTTTGGTTAAGTTCAAAACCCAATTTACATGTTGTTATATCTCTGTTTACTTCTGTAAACCGAAAGGATTCACTGTATTTGGGCCAACAATTTTTTACCTAATTTGCCAATTCACAGTCAAGTTGCTTTAAATAATCAGTTTTTTAACCAACTTGCTTGATTTCGGGGAGTTTGAAAGCCAATTGCAAAGATTTCTCTTTTCGTAAGATTAATCAACATGTAGGTTAATCAGTTCACACCCTTTATTTGTTAGTGAGTTGGGTTCTTTCCGAAACTGTTTTAAATAAGCTTCTTCACCTTAAATTGGCAGCAAGAAAAAAATCAGAACCGTCGTTCACGGATTTTGACCTTGGTTAATTGGGTAAGCCCAATTCTCGCTATTGTTAAGCTCTAACCACTCTTTCATTCATCCACCTTTTGACATGTAGCCGTCCTGCCAACCACTCTCACCTACTTCGTTGTTTCAACAGTAGATTGATAGTAAGTTTTGAAAAACAACTCTTTGAAGCTTTAAAAAGTAAACTCTATTCTACGAGTTTTGACCTTGGTTAACTCAGAGACCACATTTTCTCCTTGATTTCTTTCAGAAATTGATTTTCCTATGTCTGCAATCAAGTCCTTCACCCAATCCAACCAAAACGGAAATTAGTTTGGCCCCCACATTCTTCAGAAGTTTCTGGGATGTGCAGCTTTGAGAAAACTTTAACAAGTGTTTCATTTGTCTCAATTTTATCCTAGGGTCGTCTGGGCTTGATTATATCGCAGATATCCTGGGTTCAGGGCGATTAATATCTTGGAGACAGCATGGACATCTCGTGGCTTGGGGCCCATAGTGGAGCACAACTAAGACTCGCATTCAAAAGTTTGAAACCTTTTGTCCATTATTTTGGCTCATTAGAGAATAAATTTCGTAGATCGTGTTTGTGAAACCCCATGAGTGAAGGTTGGGATAAGTGATTTTCACTCAGTTGCGATTTCATCCATTTCTTGAGTTGTTTTCTGACTGTTTCAGAAAGCGATTTCTGACTGCGGTTATGATGAAACTCGATCCTTGGGAAGTCAAGCAGTTATGTTGATATTTGGAAGAACAAAACAATGTACACAATTCCCATGGACTGTCAATGAAGCAAGTCAAAGTTTGGGCTTCAGAATTATTTGTTCACTTTGACCATGGTTAACTGAAACATTCAGTTTCTAGCCATGCTTAAGCTAATGGCCGCCTCAAGCTTTTGGCTGCAGTTTAACTGAGATATCACTCTCTGTCAGCAGCAAGCTAAGTCCCATTGCCTTAACTTTGATTCAATGCTAGCCATTTGAATCTTTGGCCGTGGTTAAGAACAGGTCTTACTGCAGTTAACCTTCAACAACTTTTGGCTGTAAAGTGTTTTTCAGGCTAATTAATACTCTAATCTCTGTATTTATGGTTTTATATTACCCTGAAGCCAACAATGCAATATGTTTTTATGGTTCTGAGTTATTTGATCATTTTTTTAGGTTAGAGTTTTCTTTTCTACTCCAGAAAGCGTGGCAGCAAGGATTGAGTTGCCAGAATCCTTCTATATTCTTTCAGCTGGAGAGCTGAATAGAGAAGCTGATCTAAGGAGGAAAAAGCTTGCAGAATCTCAACTGTTGATACCCAAGTCTTATAAGGAGAAGCAGGCGAAATCAGTGAAGAAGAGGTACAAAGCAGCTGTTATTCGCATTCAGTTTCCTGATGGAGTAGTTCTGCAGGGTGTCTTCTTTCCTGGAGAACCAACACTTGCACTCTATGAGGTTTGTTTGTAGCATTATGCATATTATTATTGTTGCCAAGACTTGAAATGTACTCTTAAATAGTAAAGTACTCAGTTATCTTTTTATCACCAATTGTTTTGCTTTTGTGTGATATATGAAGATGTGACTTAACTTAATTAACTGGATTCATCTTCAAAATGTGACTTGTGGAGTAGCTCACTGTTGGCCTGATAATATCGATTAGTTCTGAGTCTTAGAATCAGTATAAGGAATGATAGAGAAAGTAGAAGGGTGCAAATGACTGTTCTAGTTTGCTTGTGCAGTTTCTTTTTCTTTATTTTTCGTTTTTTCCAAACTCCTTCAATTTCTTGAAGTTTCTGATATTTTTCCCAATTTTTTCCTAATCCTTCCTGTGTTTTGCTTTCATTGTTTCATTTATTTGGTAAATTACTGATATTGAAAGTCAAGAATGCAGGTCGAGAGCTCCAAGAGTTTATGGAGTACAATCTGTTCTACATAGGATTGGTCCACTGATGATCCAGAATTGTAAAACGAGTGATCTAAATTGAATCAGACAGGTCATGTAGAACTTTTCTTCTTGATTTCTTTTTCTGTTTGGGTAACTAAAAATTAGGTGGTGCGTGTATGCGGGCTTGAATCCCCAAAGCAGACCATTAACTTGAAGATTGGGAGTATCAGCTTCACTGATATGGACATCTTGAAATCTGGCACACAGGTCCCTTTGTAAACTAGCCCATGTATTTGGGAAAAAACTTAGCAACTTATTATTCTTTATACCTCTCAATGCTACAATCTGATTGAATTTAGACATGCACATTGAGCTGTTTGCTCTGTCCATCTTTCCTTTAAAAAGCTATAAGAAGATTCTAGGTTCCATTGTTTTAAAGTGATGTCCTCCTTTGTTGCTTTCTTCCACACAACTGGAAATTACTTCTATAACAGTGTTACTCTCAGAAAAAGAATCTATAGCATTACTCTTGAGAACAGACTCTATAGCACCGAAGAATATGGCATGAGACAACAGTCAGCAGATTAAAAAAAAAAATGGCATGAGAGAGAACATGATATGAAAAAAATTGTTCAATGGGGTGTGATACCATTTCTTCTTTCTATGGGCGACAAAGATGTGAAAAGAGATCTTGGAAGAAGAATAAGAATCTGGACCTGAGGCTGGGAGGCTGTGGGATGCTTTTATCACAAAATGGTGTCTCTCTAATGATGTTCATTTTCCTTCTTCAATGTCTTGGTTCCTAATTGGATAGTTAAGGAGTCGAGGTTCAAGGCATTCATTTATCATTCCTAATTGGATAGTTAAGGAGTCGAGGTTCAAGGCGTTCATTTATCATTCCTAATTGGATAGTTAAGGAGTCGAGTTTCAAGGCATTCATTTATCATTCTCCCAAAAAAAAGGAATTCATTTATCTCATGCATGTCAAGAGTAAGTGATGAGGAGGAGGAGCCTGATATAATGGGGTCAATGGTGGATACATTCTTATTAGATCTTGGTCCTTGCATCTCCTTTTATAGGGGATAAAGGAACATTGAAAAATGAGGTAACGTTTCATCAAATCGCATAGTTTGAAACGTAGTCCTTTTTCATTGTCTTGTGGAAAGTAGTCATGAACTCCAGATGAAACAGATTAGGCATTGAGTTTGCCTTTAAAGGTAATTCTTTGTCATCCTCCATTGAGCTTGTTTACTGGTGATGAAGGTTGTATTTCTGCAGTAGTGTAGCCTATTGATGAGATAAAAGCTGCTAACATGATTGGAGGCATTCCTTTGAGATTCAAAGTTATTGGAGAGCCGCAATTCCTCTAGTGTTCCTAGTACCTTCTGGATATCTTAACAAAAAACCATCAGAAAAAGAACAAACGAAATGCAACAGAAATATTCCAAGATCCTTTGATATGATTTGACCATACAGTTATAATTGCTTCTGAGATCTGATGATCTAGTTAGATCTGATATGAACTTTGACCATCTGATTGGATTTTGCTCAATCTTGTTTGACCTCAACCACATATGCAGTATGGCACCACTTCTTCAGCGAACATATATTTTGAATAGAGTAGTTCATTTTATTTGACTCAGAACCTTTGTCATGTGTTTGTTATGCTTTATTTAAATAGGAAGTTTAAAGGAGTGCCTATGTGAAACTCAAAGTATTAAATTCAATTTTTTTTTTCAATATACCTGAATTACACTTACAAAGACCACTAAATATTGCTGCAAATAAAAAATAATACCTTTTATACAACCTAGGATATTTATTTTCACTGCCAAAAGAAATAGAAACCATCTAGGAGTTTTAAACAAACTTCTACTATAATTTTTGGTACAATACAAGCTCCTGAAAATTCACATAAAATAAAAAATAATATTGAAAATTAATTAAAACTATTAGAAAGGCTTACCAAAAGATGTTTGGAGTTACCCTTACAGGTCTTGGTACACCCACACCTGATTCCTTGACTGATGACTACTTTTTTAGTTGTTACTGAAAATTCTGAGATGGGAGGCTTTTCTGGCAATACCTTTCAATCTAGGGTTTAGAGAGCTGAAAAACTTAACAAAGGTTTATAGAAACCATAGGGGAACAAACTAGGGCTGAGCTTGTGAGTTGAACTCGCTCTAGGCTGGGCTTCGCCCTTCTTTTATTCAAAATAGAGCAAAACCCTTATCTTAGGGTTTCCTTCATCAAAAAAAAAAAACCCTTACTCTAGGGTTTCACTAAACACCTATAAGAGGAGAGAGAGTAGCGTGTCTCCTTACGGGTAAAGAGAGGAGAGGTACGTGACTTCCAATTTTTAGAGAGATAAAAATATGGCGTGAGGGGGAGAGAGAGAGAGAGGGATCTTGTTCAATGTTTGAAAGAGATTCAAACTAGATCTTTAAATAGAAGGAAATCTATCTCCCAATTTGAATAGGATTTCCTTAGGTATGCTTTATCTAATTTTGAGCTAGACCTTTCGGATAAAGAAATCTGTGGGATGTTAGAGATTTAATCAGAGTCATCCAGCCTACAAATTAACCATTATGATATTGGGTGGAAAGATAGGAACCTTATCCCATTAGATGTTGACCCAAATCCAGCTCCTAATTAAATTTGAAATACAATCGAACTTTATCATTATCTAGATCTCCCATAATTAAGGATAATCTATTTGAAAACTCCTATAAGATAGCAAACCAAATCTAGTTTAAATTAAATAGATTTCCTTTCTTAACTAATTTAAATTTTAAACAACAACAAGAAAGTTGGGCATGCCCCCCACTTCCTAAAAGAGTGGGGTACCCCCCTTTTTCCAAAAGAAGTGACATGCCACTTTTGTTTTAAACAACAAATTTGGGCATGGCGCACTAGGGGATGGAAAGTGGTACCCACACAAAAACACTCAAACTTGTGAGGCTGGATCCTTGGTCCCACATTTGTTAGTTTAAGTTCTGAAATTTCATAAATTCCCTTAAGATAAAAATTACAGCAAAAATAATATTTTAAAATTTTGAAAAAACATTTAAAAATAATAAAAAATACGAAAATAAAATATGTTAGGAGTAGACTAGTACCAATGAGTCAAAAATAGTAACACTAAGGGCACTCCACTTGCCCCAAGAACTATAATCCACTACTGTTTTCTTATCCTTCCCAACAAAGACCTTTGACCTATAGTCTCATTTCAGGGGCTCATGATTGACTTGTCAAAATTGTACAATAGGATCATGATCTTGGAATCTGGATTTCAGCTGCCCCCTTTAAGTGTAAGTCTAGCACTTGTCACCACAATGCAAATGGTTTTCTCTCTATGCACATGTACACATGTCCTTCTATAGGGCTGCTTCCCAGTAATGCGGATGTCATGCGTACATACCGTGTGGAAGTTTATTGAAGCTCTGACCCTTGTCTCATAGGCCCACAACCACACACAGGGGACCACAGTTCTCCTGGCCTATGAACATCATCATTGGGCATCTCGCTAGCCTCAACAAGTGATGACCCACTACAAACCATTTTCGATAGTACCATATGCCCAGGGATAAGGGTTTTGAGCATGACTAGGGCCATAAACCACCCAATTTTTGGTCAATCAACACACACTTCCACTGAAGTGCATATTCCATGATAAAATATCATATTTACAAGCTCTCTAGGCTTTTAAAGGCCACAAAAACCCAACAGAAGTCTATTTTGGTCTTTTTATGCTTTAAGTTATTAGCTTATATGCGGAGGGTAAATGATTCTTTTAGGGCATTTGGAGATTAGATACTTTCTTTAGACATTGTATACAATGTTTCGTGCAATTGACAAACAGTATAACTTCATTAATCATCCATTGTCAACAAAGGGTTGTGATGAGTGTTCCTTGGTCAAAGCCAATGGCTTGCATCAACCCCTTGTTGTACAATGGGCAGTTGAGGTCATGTATATTCTCTATAATTTTATATTTCTTATTTTCTCCAAGGTTTTGCAATTGCAAATCCTAGATCTTGTTGAAATTTGTGCTCCAAGCCACTTTCACCTTGAAAGAAGTTAGTTGAAGCTCTTTCTAGATTCTACATTGCCAAAGAATTTGGTTGGCAGCTGTCCTGTAGCTTTCTAGGTGCCTCATTGCTTGGCTTATATTAAATTTATGTTTGTAATAAGATCATATTGAAATTTTCTTATATTATATTAGTCCGATGGTTTATAAGAAGTACAAAATACCTTTTGTTCTTCTCCAGTTTGGTGTTGAAGAATTGTTTGGATGTCCCAGGTGCCTATGTTGAATTTTTGCATTAAAATTTTCAGAATAAATGCCAAAGAGAAGAGAAAGAATCAAATACAAAATGCATGTGTAACTGGATGGGTACCCATTAAACCTTCAATTTTTTATGGGTTTGAAATTTTTTTGTCTTCCTTGCTTTGGCATCTTTATAGATCATTACTTATCTGAGTACCTCAAGTAAACTAGTCAATGTCAAAGCCACTTTCTCTATCGCCATTGTTATCCATCATTCTTGATAGGTTTCACAAGTTTGAGTTTAAACATTTGAAATGGTCTAGGAAGGCTCTGCTAAAATGGGAACAGTAACAGATCTGATCCAGACTTCTTCGTGTAGACATAAATTTGCAGTGGGATGCCCAGTAGGGGTGGTTCTAAGCTCAAATCGAAGTTCTCTTTGAGATTTACAATTCTATTGCTACAATCTTTTCCTAACTTTGATATTTCGGGATGCAAACCATGGTCAAAATCCTGCAGGAAAATTTAGTGACAGATTTGTTTCCTTGGGGTGTTAAGGTTCTTTTTTTTGTTTTTTTTTCATTAATGATCCTTAATGTAATTGGGATTTTTAGTTTTAGTTTCTTTATATCTGTAGGCTTCTAGAAATACAATGTTTCGACTTTACTATAGTCGATATCATTCTTCTCTTATGCTTTCAAAGGGCCAAGTATAGGCAGTCATAACTTTGAACCCTAAATAAATACCAATGTTTGCCTATGGCCAGGTCATGTGAATTTAGCGATAAAATTTTAGTTTCTTCAGTAGTAGTGAGAGAGAATTTCTTCAAGGACATATTCCTCTTCTTCATTTCGTGGAAAGATCCTACAAACCCTAGCTTCTCGCATGGAAGTTCTCCCTGGTACGGTTGGGCCCCTTCATCTTTCCCTCATTATGTTGCATGCCCCATCCAAGATTTCTCACAATCAACTCCATTACCCTTCTTGTCATCTTCAAAAAAACCCTCTTAATAAGCTGGCCAGTGCCCCCCCCACCCCTGTGAACCTTCTCCTGACGATATCTAACCCTCCCCATTAACACGGGCTAAGCCCTAGCTCCATTAAACCTCTTATCATCCACTTCGACTCAACATAGGAGACGTCAACAAGTTCAAAACCTTTTTTCCCGTATCTCCTAAGCTTGCCAAGAGCCATTAAAGTCATGTAGGAGCCAAACTCCCTTTGACAATATCAAGAAATATCTTTTTTTCCAAATTTTGAAGTCACATAATTGGGTAGTGAATAAATGATGCGTCTAGATGGAATTTGACTATTTTGGCCTCTAGAACTCATTCAAACCTAACTTTGTTCTTATTCTTAAGTGTTTTTCTTGGGTAGTTAAGAATTAAGAGCTAAGGCAAAACATTGTTTATTTGTTTATTTTTGTAAGTAGCTTTAGGAGTGATTTGCAACATTTTCAAATAAGCAGGGTTCAGACACTAGGTTTCCCCATGAGTCAGCTGGAGTGGATCAAATATTTAGTAATGATTAGTGGTCCGTACCAAACATAGCCCTATATTGTCAATATTGCAACTTTAGCTTAATCAAACAGCCATGCTTGTCACCAGCCTCACAGAAGAGGCAAGCATGTGATTGAATGGTCAAGCGGACAATTGGTCATCTCAACTGCTTGTCATCCAGAAGGGAAGGTGGAGATTAGATGTCGTGTAGAAACAGTATTGTATGGATTCCCTCCTGGAGGTCTATGTACTAGAAAGCATATTGAAGATCTCATCAAGTGGAGAACGACTATGCACTTTCCTTTATGCAACACAATAAATGTAACAATGGGATATTTGCAGAGAAGTATCCAGGTGGTGCTATGTGTTATGCAGTACCCATGTTTTTTATCTTGTTGAGATGGAGTAAACTAAAATAACTATCCTGGAAGTATAGTTTATATGTTGAAGTGTTTTTTATTTTATATAATTTGATTGGTAGTATGATCTTACATAAGTTTCTTTAGATATAGCAAACATACGCAATGCTTTGCAATTAAAGCAAAACACAGTATGAATATTGATCTGCTTGCCCTGTCTCAGTTTGTCAGCTCAGCTCTCAAGGAGCCTAGTTTGGAGTTTGACCTTTTGCAGTGCTCGATACCCAAAAGCCGCACAATCCCACGGTTCCCAAAAGTGGGAGAGCGAAATCCGACGCTCGAAGATGAAGATCTGGTTCCCACATCTCTGGTTAAGTTCAAGCCCATCGAAACAGATTCAGTTGTCTTCACTGGCCTTCGAAATGAACTCCTTGAAACCAGTGAACCCATTTCTGCATCAGCAAGCCTAAGCTAGCACATGTAGACAATCATGCATCTGATACAGCTTCAGACCTTCATATTGATTGTTCTCGATCGTTCTCTCTCCCTAGCTTTGGATATTTTGGAGTATGCGAAGGACTAAACCTTTGTGGGTTAAATATTCAATTCTTGTCCAGGTGATGCTCAAACTGGGGTGTTATGAGAATCATCTACTCGGGAAATAGACTTAATATTTGAAAATTACCTTGTGCCAATGCCTCTAGTAACCTTGTTTAGGCTTGTGCCAATTTGAAATTTTTTATAAAAAAGTTGAATAATTGAAATTGCTACGAACTTTGAAAATGGATGCTCTGGATTCTATGAATTAGTTTTGAAGAAAATTTTCTGTGTTTTTATTTGTTCCATGCATGGCGTGGCCAGTTCGCAAAACCCTGTCTCCTACATCAGACAGTAGCAGCAGCTTGGAGTTTCTGTCCACGCATATGGAGAGAGACTAATGCTTTTGCTTTTAAAATAAAATTTGAATTTAAAGGAATAGAGACAACGGAAATAATGGCTGTTATTTTTGAAACAAGGGAAATAATCACCATTGATTTGGAGAAAATGTTAGTTTTTCAAAAATAAAGTATCTTTTTTCTTAGGATCCGGTTTCTATGCGGCCAAGCCTGTATATGTAGAAATGCGGGGGTCTTAATAAATCTATTTTTCAGATGGATTTTAAGACTTAATTTTTAAGGACATGTAATCTTTAACATGGAGATTATGAATATGAAAAAGTAAATAAATTTTAAAAACTAGAAATAATAAATCTAGTAAGAAAGCATTTGGACTGTTAGTTTCCATTGTTTTTAGATGGAACACCTATCATCCATCTTTAAGATGGGTGTTTTACATTTTAGGGACAGCGCATGTAGAAATGTGGTCCAGCCCGCATGAAACAATTTTCCCTTTTCTTAAATTTTATCACTAATTCCTCACTTATTTTCATGTGGTATTTTTTTTTGAAAGTTATTACTGATTTTTGGACTATTTTTTACAATGTTTTCCATATTTCTTAAATTTTAGTCTATACACACTCCATCTAGTTCAATGCGGATATGCTCATGTTTCGTTTGATAAAAGGTGAGTAGATTTATATTACTGAGTAATAAAATGATACGCTCATTTGAAAGGCATTAGCGTTATAAAATAGGTGGGAAGGCAGAAAGTGGCTCATAAAAGCGAATAAAATTGTTGTAATCTAACGCAACGCGCAGCTCTTGCATATAGGGGAGTTTTTCTCAAAAAAACAAAAAACTACCATTATTATCAAAATGGAAAAATAAGCTTGTATATTTCATATTTTATGCTTAAGTCTCCTTTTTTTAAGAGTGTGCATTACAACTTTATTTTATTTATTTTCTGTTCATCAGGTTAAGCTCAAATTCTGGGGATTTCATGCTTCCCACAATCTCACATTTGTAAAAACTGCTAAAAAATATTTTAAACTAAATAGAATGACCAAAGTACTTCAAAAATTTTGAAATTGGTCATTTTATTTATTCTGATTGCATTTTTTTTAGTTTTTTAAAAAGTGTATCATAGGGAGAATTGTATATGCACAAATTTTGACCTTAAATGGAATACAATTAAAACATAATATATGCTATCCAAAGGGACTTGCATAAAATATGAAAATATATGAGACTATTTTTTTATTTAAAAAATAAAAAAGCTTTTCTATTAATTTTCCTTTCAGTTATAACATTTAAAAAATACGAATAATAACGGTTCTTTTAAAAATCGCATAATCAAGTGTGAAAAGTTCAAAACAATTATATTCTTGTAAAAATTATCGCAATATCAATTCTTTTGTTTTTGAATTTGGAGTCCACCCTTTATGGGTGTAGGATCTCCATAAAATTTTCAATATCCTTAGCAGCTAATAGAGAAGAGGACATCCATGGTATTGTCCGACTCATTAATTGTACAAAAAAATAAAAAGGGAATCACATGAGATATAAAATTTTCAATTGGGATAAGGTTAATTTGAAATAATATTATTTAAAATAAGAAATATAATTAATCTTTTAGATAGGATTCTCTCATATTTCTATATAAAGGTGTTAAGAAAAAATAATAATAATAGAGAACTCTAATAGGATTTACATGTCTCTCAAAAAGAGTTTTTTCTATACAACTAAAGCTTATCCCTATCTCTCTTGTACTTTTCTCTCTCTCAAGAAATCTTAGAATAAGAAAACTTATATAGGTGATTCAAGAGCTTTTTGGCCTTCCATCAAAAGTTTGGGATTTACACTATGTATATTATATTTCTTGTTATAGTAGTCAAAATCCGGTCTAGGGATGTGAGCAGTGAACTTTTGAACCGGAGGAGACGCATGCAAAGGGAAAATGGAAAAAGATCTCAACCGTAAGAAAAGAACCAGATCCAAAATGATATATAATTTCTATCAAATATGTTTCTTTTTTGTGTTTCCACAACTTTTATGATTCATCGTGGATTCCAAAATTGGTATCAAAGCGATTACAATAGAAGTCCACCTTTTAGATCTCATAACCAATATGGTTGATGCATAAAATCACAAAAAACAGATTTTTTTGCCATTTTTTTTGTCCCTTTTCGTATTTTTATGGGGCCTTTTTGGAAGTTTTGGAGGTACAGATAGTATTTGTGCTTTTGTCACTTCCTCGTTCCTGGAAACCCGATGGAGAGATTGATGATGTATATTTGGAGCGTCACTCATCTCAATATCCAGGGTTAGATGTTGCTCTATGAGTGATAGTGGCACCATTCTTAAAAGCAAATAGACTATGGAGGTTGAGAGTGTGGTAGCAAATGGAGGTGAGGCAAGTAAAGGTCTCCAATATGAAAAGTCAACTTTGACCTATTATGATTGTGAGAGAGATCCGCTACTTCACTTGTGTATACACTGAGTTGAAGGTGGCGAGAACCATCTACTTCACTCTATATGCTAGTGTAAGGATGGGGTTTTGGATGCTTATTCACTTTCAATTAGTTTGATTAGTTTGATTGAACAATTGGGAGCATCATAAAATAGTATGGGAGGAAGATAGGTTCATTTAGCTTCCCTTGTTCCGGTGGGAGGTAAGAGCATTGGATTGGGAGAACCACCTCAAGGGTGTAGTATGTATAAGGTTATATAGATCATCATTTGTTCTGGATTGGACGATGATGCCTCATTATATGCTCTATGCTCCTGAAACGACGAGAAGTCCACCTTTTAGTGTCTAGACCCTCTTCTATATGACATTCATTTTTTTTTTTTGAAGGGGATAATGTTTTTGAAAAATTGCATGTTTGATTACTTGTTTCAATGGATTTTCTCATACAAGGATAGTTATGGAAAATAAATATTCCCATGTCAGAACCTTGTTTAATAGTAATATCCGCTACAAAAACCCTTTTTATAAAGTACAAAGATTGTAAGAAGACTTTTGTATTGGTCCCTTAGATGGGGGCCAGTGACAAATCAATATTAATATTTGCGCCATTCTTAGTCTCACTTTAATTAGAGGCAACATATTGCTTCGATAGATTTAAGTTGGAAGTTAAGTTCCAGTTAGGGAGGAGAATTATGATTCTCATAACCGACAAGGGGCACAAGTATATAGTTGAATTTCTAAGACAATTCTCTCAGGATCATGAGATTCATCAGTAGAAAACGATTATGTATACCATATAGTAATAGAGTGTTGCGAGAGAATGAATGATACTCTACTGGATATTGTGATGTCTATCATAGCACAGTACATCTATATGTGAGCTTCTAGTAGATGTTCTATTGAGTGTTGTGTCCATCTTGAATAGGGTTATGTAAAGATCTTTGTCTTAAAACCCCTTAAATTAAAGAAGTTAAAGACTAATTAGAAATCCCATCCATGCCTTTTCAGTCCTTGGCTGTATGTTGTTCTTGTCATTTCATTTGACACTAAGCTAAACTAGAGATCCATAGTGTAAACCTTGACTAGATATTTTAGATCTCTAATGGGTATATCCTAATATGTAAGACCCAAGAAGGTCAACTAAAAGAAAGATTGAATTCTATGACGTGGAATTCATTGAACTTAAGTTCCTATGAATTAGGAGGTCTCAGATAACTGTTGATCTGAAATAGAGAATGGTGAGGAGATTCATCCTCTAGAGGATGATAGTGGGAATATTCTCATTGTCATTGATGATAGTGGGACGGAACAACTATTATTTTTTGGCCTTATATGAGTGCATGCAATAAAGTTCATTAGAGATTTTGAAATTGTAAAGGAAAGGTATGGCCTGCATTTCCAATAATTTGAATTAACCAGTTTCAGATAAGGAAACTTTGAGATCATATGTTTTTAGGACTATTGTAATTGCTGAAGAAATAAAAGTTCTATGAATGAGAGCCAAGTATGGGAATTTGTGGATCTTCCTCGAATATAGAGAACGATGGGATTATAGATAAAGCACAAAACCTGAAAAGTAGCGAAATGGTTTACTCAATTGAGTGTGTGGGCTGTATTGATATATTCTATTTGGTGGTGAGAATAGTATCAATTTGCGTCAAATTTTCCACTATAGTGAGTTACACTCTGGAACTTGAGGACATGGTCATTCAGGTAGTATTTCTTAAAAGGATCTATTATCAAGAATGGTGGGAGCTCCATGATCTATTTATTATGAGATAACGAGATCCTAATGGTAAGGAATGATAAGGAGAATATCAATATTATTGAAGAGTGGTTGCCTTCCAATTTTGATGTGGAGATATAGGTAAAATCCATCATGTTCTTGATGTTGAGATCAAGCACAATCATTCTAAGAAATTCCTTGACTTTGTCTTAATTGATTTACATTAGGAAAATCTTCAAACAATTTAAGATACATGATAGAGGGCATATTGGAACTCCGGCTAAGAAAGGTCATGTGCTTGGACTGATATGTGAAAAAATAATTTGTGTTCCACATGCAAGCATAGTCACCAGTCTTATAAATGATATGTTATGAACTTGATGGGATGTAATGTAGGACTTGTCAAGTCACTATTAGAGCAATCCAAGTATGCAACATTGGCGCACCATGAACTCGACATTCCGATGTTCTCAGAGAATTATAAAGTATTCATGAATCTTTCTGAGAAATGATATCCACTATGAAAATAGTGTAAGTCTAATTGGATGGGGGATTGGACTATTGATGGTTAACATCATAAAATGTCTCCACTCAGGGAGTGGGAGTGATTTTTTGGTGCAACAAGTTAAATGACATGATTGGCATGCCCAATATAAAAATGGAGTATATCTTCACTATTGTCAGAAGATTGTTGGAAAGGAAGATCAAAACATTATTTTGGTTTGAGAAATGGTACGGTGATGCAACTTTAAGATTTTCCTTCCTGGAGGCATTTTAAAAAATAATCTGTTAGCCACTGAGGAATTGAGAGTAGGGTAAGGGTCTGATACTTCTCGATCCATCAATGGTAGGTATCTCAGACACTTCATCGATCAATTCGCTACAAAATATCTTTTCTATCCTTATAAGGAAGATTAATTCATTTGGGACCTTACTCCAGAGATTTTTCAGTCAAAACTGTCTATCGGTAATTATACGAGGATAGAAGCAGGTTGATTGACTACTCTTTAGTATTGGAGATTCATGTCATAGTACGAGCTCTTTTGTGGATTGTTTGTCAAAACAAACTTGCTATTATTGCGAACTTAAGAAGAAGGGGGTTTATTTTAACTATGTGTCTTTTTGGTAAAGCAGGTGAGGATCTTCCTTGAATGCCCTATCGCATTGGAGTTATGGAGATGGGTAGGGAAAAGTTCAATCTACAAATACATATTCCTCAAAACATGTCATGCTTGGTGTTTTAATGGAACTGCCAAAGATTGGTAAATTATTGTCTGGGCAAGTGTCATTTGGAATAACTCGAGAGAGAAGAATAAAATAACATTTGAAGGAGTAGTGAGGAGCATTAAGATGCTTGAATCAATATCTAGGCAATGGGTGCGGCAGGAAATCATAAGGAGTTCAAATTTAGTTCAGAAGAGCAAATTATTCTCAATTCCTACGAGGTAACAAACTTAAATGAGCATATCCGCCTATTGATTATTCAAACTCAACTTCAATGGAAGTTCTTTAAAGAATCCTGGTATTGCCATTGGAGGCTTAATAAAAGACCACAAGGACAGCATTTTGTTGTCCTTTTTGGGATCGTGTGGAGATGCTAAAGCCCTTAGAGGGGTTAAAGCTTATCCCATCCTTTGAAGACCATAAGATTAATGAAGAGATTCTGCCTACACTATTGCTTGGAGTGATGGGACGCACGGGTTCCTGGGAGACTTATTCATATCTTTGAAGAAATTAGGGAACTCATGTCTAGGGAGGATATGGATTTTTTTCATCATTTTAGGGAGGCTCTGTGAAGCTGACATGTTAGCTAGAAGTGGTGCTCATCAACATTTGCCGGTGATTGCTAGATTGGCCTGAGCTTATTTGTATTTCTTGCACTTGTTTCTTTTCAACAGAAAGTACATGTCAAAAAAAATAAAATAATACAAGTCTCCATACCGAGTATTTTAATCATACAGTCTATTATTAGTGATCATGAGTGCAAACAAACAGCCCCTGAGAATTCTTTGTTGAAGAAAATATGGATAGAAATTTATTTCTCAAAGATATTACCTTTTTAAGGGTAGCGTTTGCTCTTTCCCTCAATCTCCTAGGACTGTACGCAAGTCATCATTCTGCCTGGTTAAAAATCTGTCCAAGAAAAAGCTAGTTGCAAAAACATGAAGCCAAACCTATCGTTTGGTGCTTTAACCCTGCTGCAAACATGTGGATGATTAAATATTAAAAGGAAATGCATACAGTTATTTACTTTTGATATAAGAAGCTCACAATCATTATTATTGGTTAGATGTGAAATCAAATGATTGGAGATATGCCATTGACTAGGCAGAAAATCCAAGAATAAATTTCTTGAATATTATAATATTTTAATATGTTGAATTTCACATCTAATACCTAAATATGACTATGACCTCATATCACAAATGTAATATAGTCAATTTTTGAAAGACCGGATATGGGTTTGGCTCCTTGCTGAGCTAAGTACCCAATTGCAACTGAGGGTGATTAAAAAAAATTTAAAAACAGACATGAAATATATATAAATGTGTAATTAAAAAAAATCATATATGTACTTTTGAAGTTTTTCACAATGACTAGCGAGTTTTCCCTGTCATATGGCCTATTTTTATATTTTCTTCTTTTTTCAGATTTTTCTAAAATGTCTTCTCATATAGATCGAATTTCTAAAATTCATATTTTATATACATTTTTAGCTTTTTTGGACTTCTTATATATCTTTTGACTTTGTTTCATTTTTTTGAAATTTTATTTTATTTTAAATAATTTTTTGATATTTTTCAGTAGGCCTTTTTTGAGCTCTGCACTCAACAGTGTGGAGTCCACTTGGACGCAGCCGAGTTACTCCTTGGGCTAGGAGGCGAGCTAAAAAACATCTCATTGAACCAACAAGAATTACATCTCATGTCTTCAAGGAAATACTGACATAAGCTCCATGGACCCGTACATCAATCACTTTGCCCAAGAAGAAGTAAAACAAAGAAGCCAAGACCTGGTTTGATAAACTGACATATCACATCTTGCATCTTTGTGCTATGCAAAACCCCGATGCAAATATATTATATTCACATATGCAAAGACAAAATGGTGAGCTCACGTAGAAGTGATATGACTGATTATATCAACGGGCAAACGCAGATCAAGGCAAAGGCCACTGATTATTGGTTTGAACTTTGCGCCAGTTTAGGATGCGTTGCTGCATAAACTGAGGAGTTTGGGTCGGGTTTCAAGTGGCAAAGAAGATGCTGCAACTCTGGCCTTAACATTTCTACCGCTTTGCCACACAGAGTCAGTGTCTCAGGTCTAGGCTTCGTGTTGCTCTGCACAGTCCCTTGTCCTTCAGAAATTACGGCGTGGTGCCTGAAGAAAAGGAAACAGAATTGGGAAGAAGAATATAAGAGAAGATAATAATGTGTGGAGAGAGAGAGAGAAAGAAAGAGAGTTCTCACAAGAAATCTATGAGATCTGATATTTCTGCAAATTCGGTGGGAGTTGACAGCTGAGAATTTCTCCCCAAGACATCTGCCATCACGTTGAATAGCAAGGCCAGTGTCTGCAAGATACAAAATACAGCTGGAGTACAGAAACACTATCTTTTTCTAGGTCAGGAGTAAAAAGCATGAGAGAGAGACATACCTTCATGAAGAGTTGGCGTGCAAATGCGAAGCGAGGAAGCAGTGGGCCCATTATACGAAATGCAATTCTCAGCATGGCAACAGAAGTTACAGGCCTGAGATGTTTTATAATTGCATGCGTGCCTTCAAGCCACTCTTGAGGGAGGTTACTAAAGAATGAATGCAGCAGTGCAACTGTGTTGCCTGAGGGTATAGAAGATGACAAAAGATCATGTGATTTTAGATGTGCAAAGCAACACCTCATTAGATAAGACTGTCTTGATTATAAAAGAATATAGGAAATGACAAGAAATGCATTCAAGTAATCTTTTGAGAGTTGGTGGTTATCTTCTGAATATCTTATTCTTTGGCAGCCTGTGAAGCAGAATTCATTGCTGCAGAGAATAATTGCTCCTCCATCCAACAGGTTTCAATCAACATGGTATTACAAAAATTAAAGCAGTCACATGCAAAAAGGTGACAGACTTCCTTGACAAGAAAAGTTAATCAAAGATATGCTAATATGTAAACAAGGTAATCTCACAGAGTAAGCACATCCAAGGTCCCTGCGTTGAACTGATCTTGTCATACAGCTACAACACTTTTATCTAAAGCATGGCTATGCAAATAACCAATCACTAACAACATAGAAGACACTGAATTTGAACAAATATACTAAGTTTAGAATTTTTTGCAGACAGCATAGAGAACCTTCTCTCTTCAACAAACAGTTACACCATTGTCCAAAGTATCCATAAATCTTACAATATACAAAAAGGAGTATATAGACCAGAAGATACATAGGTTTAAGGGAGAATCCCTGCAAAAAATATCTTTCTTCAACCGAAGGACAAGGAAACAAATTCCTCTGCACACAATCCAATGAGAAGAAAATGACTTCAGTGCCAGATGTATTGAGATAAGGAAGTGCCTTAATCTCATTCAACATCCTGCTGAATCCAAACTATGACCATATACAAGGGAACGAGTACACCAAAGTGCTGGGACTTGCCTAGGCCAACGTACTCGCCCTTGGCCAAGGTGAGCTACTCAAGTGAGTCCAAGTAACTCGCTTGAATCGAACCCGAGTTCAAAAATAATAAAATAAAATAAAATAAGTGGCCTAAAATGGGCACAATTTTATTTATATATAAAATACATTCGGAGGGTGTACAATTGCTACGGTTAAACCCACCTCGCCCTAAGGGCAAGTCCGAATGGACTTGGCCGAGTCACAGAACACTGGAATACACAAATAACTCAATAGCAAGACAAGCACATTACAACAGAATATGATGCATCAATAATCCAACTGGCAACTCATAAATTTGTAAATTAAGGAATTGAAAGAATACCAACTGCAGTTGAGGTGTTATCTTGAGCAGCCCACGTCGGATCACACAAGGCATAGCCAACTGCAGAATCAAGTTCCCTGGATGACTTTGATGTATCTGTAAGCCACCAACAGTCTTTAATTATACGTGATGCTTCCGCATATAATTGCACGTGAAAAGCTGGTGGAAGTTGCGATAATAGCAGCCCGCAAGCTTGAATCATCAAACACGATAGTGGTTGGCATGTATAACCACTTCTAGAAACAAAATTGGAGGTGCTGATTCCAGTTGAGGATGCAGCTGATCTGGTTGTGTTCAAGGAATCAGTGCTACCACCTGATGGAGAAGTTGGTAGACCAGAGCTTTGTCCAGCACCTTGAACTCCTGTGGTAGATTGAATCAAAGTTGGCTGGACGTGCACAACTATTTGGACAAGTGATGATACAATTTGAGAAGCAGTTACTGGGAGTGAAAGGATTTCAATGACTGCAGTTTCAAGAACTAGTTGAGTGTGAGTTCCTGGATCTTGAATCTGGTAGAAGGCTTTCTGACCATCCATAGGACTCATGGGCATGGACTGAGTGGTTTGGGTTTTGTTGGGCACAGAGCGTGAAGAGCTACCAGTCATATCTCCTGTAGATCCCGATCTTGTCTTGCTGTTCAGAGGTGGTATAACATTGTTTACAAGGCCCAAAAGCAGACTTGCAAAATATTCGGGTGGTGGGCATATACCAGAATTCGATGGACCAATATGTTGAGGGAATGATTCTGAAAAAGGAATCTGAAGCAAAAATTGAACTCAGCAAATATTTTGATTGAATGAAACCAAGGAAAGGAGAAATGGAGTAACAACTTTAATTACCTTTGGATAATCAAGTACATTCAGTATTCGGACAATGAGTTTGCTAGGAATATGATCATAGAAATACGCAAGAATGTCACGCACAAATGTGAACCTCAGTGGGTGGTACGCAAGAAATGCAGAATAAGTGGCAAGAACTCTGTCTGCAGTATCAGTCGCATCATTTTCAATAAGCCGATAAATGATCAGTGGGATGACTGGCAACATGCGTGCCACAATATCATCAAAAAACGTCGGATACCTGAAACCGACAATAAAAATTATCAATAAAACAAAGTAAATATGACATTTAGAAGCCAATCATCATCAGATGGCCTAGATGAGAAGATTGCCAGGTAGACAGGTTAATGCTATAATCATATTTAAAGCTAAATTCTGTAATCAGGAAAATCTGTTCCATGATACTAAGTAATAAATATGCTTTTGTAACAAACACACTTTCATGTAATCAAAACATGCCTGCTTTCGTAGTGTTGCAGTTTTTTTTTAACAAAGAAAGGCTTCAGATTGCAGATAATTTTTTATGAATTGCTATGTTTGTTACTTTTCATAAGTGTATTTACAAAATGGACAAAATGTACTTCACTACTTACAAAAAAATGTACTTGGCTACCGAAGAGTGAGAATCAAAGGGTGTGAAAGATGACGAGGTCAATAAAAGGTGCAGGTCAATGAAAGGTGGAGAGTTTAGTTTCAAAAATTATTAAATGACGAACACAATGGGAACATAGCGGTAGAAGGAACTGGTAGTACAAATACGGGCGGAGGTCATATATACATTAGTAGGATTAGGATATTGGAAGTGAAAGAAACTTTGAAAAGGATGAAGATAGGAAAGGCTTTAGGACCAGATGGTATCTCGATAGAGGTTAGGAAGTGCATGGGGGAGATTGACATTGACTGGGTGACGAAGTTGTTCAACAAGGTGTTGAGAACAAAGAAAATGGCAAACGAATGGAAGAAAAGTATTATGGTACCTATTTACAAGAACACAGGAGACATACAGAATTGTGGGAACTATTAATGCATCAAACGTATGAGCCATACTATAAAGCTCAAGAAGAGAGTGATTGAGCAACGACTAAGGGATAAAACGAGTGTATTTGAAAACCAATTTGGTTTTATGCCAAGAAGATCAACTGAGGCTATTTTCCTACTTAGGCAATTGATTGAGAAGTTCAGGGAGAAGGAAAAATACCTCTACATAGTCTTTATTGATCTAGAGAAAGCTTATGATAGAGTACATCGAGATTTGATTTGGCAGGCTTTGGAAAAGAAAAGAGTCTCCAGACACTACATCGACTTTATGAGAGATATGTATGATGGAGCGCTAACTAGTGTACAAACAACTAATGGAGAGACGAGTGAGTTTTCAGTGACAATAGGTCTACATCAAGGGTCAGCATTGAGCCTGTACCTCTTTGTCTCAGTTATGGACGACTTAACTAGGCATCTACAGGATGAAGTACCGTAGCGCATGTTGTTTGCAAATTACATAGTTTTGATTAGTGAGACCCAAAACGATGTCAATACAAAGTTAGAACTTTGGAGGGATGCTTTAGTATCCAAAGGTTTTAAAATTAGCTAGACTAAGATAGAGTATATGAAATGCAAGTTTAGTAATAATAGGAGTAGAGATGAGGAAGTAGTTAAAATTGATGACTAGGAAGTACAAAAATGATAGCACTTTCGATATCTTGGGTTGATAATCTAAGAAAATAGAAAGATTGAGGAAGATGTCGTACACAAAATTAGAGCTGGATGGGCTAAATAGAGATGTGCAACTGGAATTTTATGTGATCACCCCATACCAATGAAGCTGAAAGGCAAGTTCTATAGGACAACTATGAGGCCAGCTTTGCTTTATGAGGCTGAATGTTGGGCAGACAAAAGGCAATATACTCATAGAATGAGTGTAGCAGACATGAGGATGTTGAGATGGATGAGTGGTAAGACAAGAAGAGATAGAATTAGAAATGAATCCATTTAAGAGAATTTAAGTATGACACTAATACGCGATAAAATGAGAGAGAGTAGACTTAAGTGGGCTGGCCATAGGTGTCCCCGACTAAGTACAACACCTGTTAGGAGATGCAAGTCAGTTCAAGTGGAATGACTTAAACGGGTAAAAGGTAGGCCCAAAAGGACATGGTTGGAAGTAGTTTGGAAAGATATGGGGACTTATGGCCTTACGGAGGGTATGACATTTAATAGAGAAAAATAGCAGACCAGGATTTGTGTAGCCAACCCCAATTAATTGAGAAAATGCTATGATGATGATCATAAACTTGCTCCAAGGAACCATTTGTGTGATAATACTTCTCTTAATTTTTTCCTTTGTGTAATAATACTTTGAATTCTCAGCAAACGTGAGAAAACTATGTCTCAGTCTATACAAAGCTCAAAAATTTCATGCAAATTTGTACCTATCCTCAATGAAAGATACTTTCCTTTTTGGACAGACACAATGGCGTTTTGCGGGTCCACTGCCACCTACAATGAATTTGAACATGGTGATAATAGCTGGAGGCTTTCGCTTCACTTGAGTGATCGACACCATTAGAGCCTGAGTATGTGAGGATAATGCTACCTTGGTGATCACGAAAAATGCACCGCAATCCTGTCAGTTCCGAACAACAAATGGAACTTCCATCCAACTTAAGAGTAATGCTCCCTTGTTTTGGTGATTCCCAAATTGTCAAAACGTATTTCAGCCTCCCAACCCCAAGTATCTTGGTTTTGTTTTTTACTTTGATTGTTTTAAATCTATTAAAAGTGAGAAACATAGAAGGGTTCTTTCATTTGGAGAACAGTGGTGAACTTTTTTCCATTTTCGTGGATTGTTTATTTCCTCAATTCAGTACTTAGACTTGTCATGTGATGAATAGGGTCCGTTTCAAGTTTAAAAGCTCAGTTTAAGAGAAAGAATGGGCCTTTACAGTTCTGCTTTTCCCCTCTAGTTGAGAGCAGTGAGAAACCCTGACATTTCTATAGATTATGATTTAAATCTATAGAAACAAGAAGGGGATGTTGTGATTTTGTCATTAAGGAGAAAAAGAAAGTTTCGATTTATTTTGATTGATTATTCCTTCTATTCATTTTTTATGTTGCAGTGTAAGCCACAAGCTATAAACTTGTAAATTTAATGTATTCGTGCCTTTGTGGTGATTGTAATTTTGTATTCTCTTATTTTGGCTGGAAGATTGATTTTTTTGGAGTTGGGGGATAGTGAGGACGACTAATTTATGATTTTTGTTTCTTCAATTGCTTTCACAATATGGTTGGTTGAAACAATTGGTAACAGGGTTTCTATTATACGTTTTTGGCCTTTTATTGTTAAAAAAGCAAGGGGTTCTTCACATTTTGGGAAGAGGTAGGTACTATGTGTTAAATAATTCTTCATGTCTTAATCATTCAATTTATGTTATAATGATTAGTGAATTTAGTGGTGTAGGGTTGTTTCACATAAATGGGATTTGGGATCTTGTCCGAAATAATTATTTTGTTGGTCTCAGTAGACATTGGGTGTAGTTTGGGTGATGCCTTGAGTTGAGTTTGGGTGGTGGTTTTGGTGATGGTTTCAGTGGTGTTTGTAGTGGTGATGGTTCAAGAGATTCAAAAGTCTCAGAAAAATAATGTATTGTAGAAACTAAATAAATTAAAATATGTACTATCACATGAATGACATTTATGTTTTCTCTATACATTATATATTTGCTATTTTTCAAACTCTTTAAATTTATTGACGGCATTAGGAGTGATGCGTCTGCATTAGCTCCGCATCACGCACTTTTCAAACACTGGTCAATTGAGGCCTTAAATTTTATTAAGGTTGGGGGGGCTATTTGGTTTATTCAAAGACGTAGTAAGTGACATAGGGCAACAAAAGGCCGTCCACTTTATCACAAATAAGAGAAGATGCAGCCAACTATGCACTTGGAGGACATTTGCTCCAAGAATATTACCCCACCATTTATTGGACAATTGCACATATCAATGAAATTGAAGGGGAAGTTCTATAGGATAGTTGTAAGACAAGCCATGAATTATGAGACGGAATTTTTTTTTTTTTGAGGAAAGTTCACTATATTTGAATTTCAAAAGGAGGTGACGGAAATGGTCACAAAGAACATGCCCATGAGGAGCAAACCAAGCATTAAACCTAGTGCTGGGAAAAGATAGAAAGAACGAGGGTGGAAGATAAGCCTAAGAAGGAGGATTGAGGAGAGCCCCTTCTTTGGCCAGACTATCAGCCGCGGTATTTGCTTCTTTGAAGGCATGCCACCACGAGATCTTAATGTTGCTTGATAAAAACATGACCTCCTCAAATATATTGTCAAGATGCCATGGCCACGATGAGCGATTGGATGCCCATCGAATGATGTTTATGGCATCCCCTTCTACCACAATATTGTGACTCCATGTGGGATCTAACTTGTGAAGGCCTTCCAGAAGGGCGAGTGGAATCTGCAAAACCGATGGGTAGCGAGAAGGAAAAAAGGGTGCTTCCATCACAAGAACATTATAGGCCCCCCAATACCTGGGTTGCCCTAAGATCACCCATCAAAGTTAAGCTTCAATGTTCCCGCTTCAGGTGGTCTCCACCACGAGGCCCACGAGGTTTTGAGGCTAGATAAGAGTAAAAGGTTGGACCAGTTGCTATGGAAGTCGGTGGAGGGCAAGAACTTGAAGAGAGAGTGATTGGAGGCCCAAAAAGCTACCAAGTTCCTGATTTTCTCTGCCAGCTGATTGACCGAAGACCTCTCTCCCCGAAAGATTCTATTATTTCTCTCGATCCATAGCACCCAAATGCTAGCCAAGACCACGGCTTTCCACATAAGCCTACCTGCCTTGGGCTAAGGAGTAGAGAGGAACGTACTACATAGGTGAGGGATATTGGAGGGAGTAACCCACACCCATTCGAACAGGCTCAGGGCTGAACAAGAGAAAACACTGTGTAGGAGAAGGTGAGAATTGGATTCCTCCTCCTCCATATACAGATTGCATTTGTTTGGGAGTTGAACTCCTCTTCTTTGGAGCTGGTCCACAGTCAAAAAACGTTGATGCAATGCTATCCAGCAAAACACTTGTATTCTTGGTGGGATCCAGAGCTTGGATGCCACTGCTGGATGTGGGCCAGAGAGTGCAGAGATGGTGCTGAAAAAGGAAGCCACCGAGAAAGCACCGGAAGGCGAGGGGCCCCAAATAATCGTGTCCTCCCTCAAGGAGGGAAGGAAGGCCGAGTGAAGGCATGCAGCCAGGAAGGAGAGGTCCTGAAGCTCGTGATCGAAGATGGATCACATGAAAATAGGCCTCCAAATTCTGAGGGCTCCGTTGGAGGTCAAGTTCTCCGTCACTAAGAACTGGTCGTCTAGGGCTAGGAGGAAAAGATTGGGAAAATGGTCTCTTTATGAGATGGAATATTTTTTTTTTTAAATTGTTACTACATTAAGTATAAATAAGGAATTATAACAGATGTCTAGATACAGGATAAAAGCAACCCCTATGATGGGTGCTGAAAACAAAGCCCTCTAGAGGCCCAAAAGTCTAAAAGCTCTATATATTCTGAGCAGTGTTCCAAAAAGTGGACCGCCCAGCGCCTGGGCAGCCGCCGAGGCGGATCTGGGGGACCTGGGTGCATCGCCCAGGCCTAGGTGCCCTGAAAAAGAGGTCATTCCTAGCCGCCCGCCTAGGCGGCCGCCCAAGTCCTGCGCCCCTCCCAGAGGCGGAAAAGACTTTGGAGGGGGCATTTTTTGTCCATTATTTTTATACTAACGGGCCAAACATGGGGGTTTTAGGTTCATTCGAAACCTAAAACTTATTGGAGCCCATTTTAAATAGAGAAAGCCCCCAAAAAACTAGTTTTTTTGGTAATTCAGAAGGCTCAAAGGGTTTATCAAAGTTATGAGAAATTGATCAAAACATCACCCATTGATATTAAATTTAATTTTGATGTTTTATAAACCTATTGGGGTTTTTTTTAGAAGACTTTGAGTCCTGAGAAGCATATTTGAGGTGAAATTTTGGAGATTGAACAATCAAACTCAAAGTAAGTGATTTTTTTTTATTACTTGTATAAATTGCATTATTTTGAGATGTCTTCTTCAGAATTTAATAAGAGTGGGGATGCCGGTTGAAAATATGGGTACAACCCAGAACATAATGATAAAACTTGCATAAGATGCAATTTTTGTGAGAATGATACAAAAGGGGGCATAAACCGGTTCAAGAAACATCTTGTCGGTATCAGGGGGGATGTTGCCCTATGTAAACAAACTCCTGATGCGGTTAAAGAGAAAATAACCAATTTTTTTAATATGGTAAAAATGAAAAAAGATGAGAGATTTGCCTCTATAACAGAGATTAGGTATGGGGTTCAGGTCAGTTACGATGATGATGATAGTGATGAGGATGGGATTGGGGCGGGATGTCAAGAGGTAGAACAATTCATCATTAGGGGAAAGGGAAAGGGCCTTGCAATTGCTTCTGGTTCTGGTTTTGGGAGTAAGAAGCCTCGAGTTAGAGGCCTTATGGATAATGTTTTGCCTCGGCCTGACCTTGAGGTTGCAGCAGAGAAAACAAAGAAGCAAACTACCATTGAAAATAGGATGAAAGAGGAAGAGAGAGATAGAGCTGCTTATTATCTTGCTACATGGCTTTATGAGGCGGGCATTCTTTTCAATACCACTCGCTTAAGCAGCTTCAATGCCACGGTACAGGCAATTGGCCAATTTGGGCCTGGGTTTCATCCCTCAACCCCATATGAGTTTTCAAAACCTCTTTTGAAAAAGGCAGTGAGTGTCACGAAAGAAGCTGTAGAAGTTAAGAAGGATGCATGGGCTTAGTATGGGGTTTCTATTATGACTGATGCTTGGAGTGATAGGAAGAGAATAAGTCAGATGAATTTGCTTGTGAATTGTCCTTTAGGGACTATTTTTTTGAGGTCTACTGATGCCTGTGATCAATATCCATGATGCCCATTACATATTCCAAGTTATAGAGAAGGGAATCAAGGAGGTTGGGGAGCATCTTGTTGTACAGATTGTCATGGACAATGCTGCAGCTAATTTGTTGCGCATAACTTATCCTAGAATTTTTTGGACACCATGTGCAGCACATTGTATAGCCTCATGCTCGAGGCTCTTGACAGTTTAACCGAGATATTAGGTGCAGTGAAGAAGGCAAAGTCAGTTACAAATTTCATTTATGGCCACCATCTCACCCTCAGCATGATGCGTATATTTACAAAGAAGAAAGAGATTGTGAGGCCTAGGGTCACGAGATTTGCGACCTGATACATATGCCTAGATAGCATACATTCAAGGAGAGTGCAGTTGAGGCAGATGTTTACCCCAAATGACTAGAGAGCATGCAAGTGGTCCAAGGATCAGGTTGGGAAGAATGTGAGAGATACTATCCTTTATAAGGCCCTTTGGCGAGGGGTGCAGGGCGCTCTTATGGTATTTTTTGCTCTTGTCAAAGCCCTTCGCATGGTTGATAGTGACAAGCCTTCTATATGCTATATATATGAGGCTATGGAGAAATGTAAAAGAGAGATAGCCCAAAATTTTGATAATGATGAGAACTGCTACAAGCCTGCTTTGGAGATTATTGATGAGAAGTGGGATAAGTAGCTACATCGGCCATTGCATGCAGCTGGTTATTATTTTAACTCAGTTTTTTTTTATGTTGACAAGGATATACACACCAGTGTTTTAAAATGCAGGATGCGACTAAAAGCGGTGGGGGGCGATGCGGCTTGATGCAGTCCGGATGAGGGTGCATCGCGACGATATGGTCAATAAATATAAAAAAATTCTAAAGAATCAATAAAAATAGGTCAATGCATAGAAAAAAATATGGAGGTAATATACATGATAGTAGGTATTTTAGTTTAATGATTAAGTCCATCATATTAGCTGTTAGAGATTCTGTATCCACTATCCCCTGATAGAAACTAGAAACTTGAAACTAGCTTCATAAAACATTCAACAATCAACCACAAGCATAAATTTGCAACCACAAACTTCAAATTTACAAAATAGTGATACTACAAACCAAAAGTCCATGTCTCCATAAAGATTAAAGAGTTTTGAAGTCAAGCTCAAGAAGACTTAATAGTTGCTTAATACAATCATCCCAGACAATTTTGAAGTCAATTTTCAAATATTAATCAGAAAAGTCATCTTGAGAGTCGTTATGTGCATCATCAATATCATCCTTCGCGGCCTCCACGTATTCTTCTTCCTCGGTCTTCTCTGAGTCAGCCTCCTCCTCCTCGACCTCTGGAGCTGATGTGCGAGTGCGACCAGACCCAGCTCCTGCTGCTCCTCTACTCCTTTGTGCTCTAGTGTTAGGCCGATCTTCTTCAGTAGCCCTTGTTGCTAGCTCGACATCGAGCCATGTAAGATCCTCACCCTCAAACACACGCTCTAGTCTTGGATCCATGGTCCACTCACTTGAGGAATCACCATCAACTTCATACAATTGAATAGGGTTGAGCTTCATGTCATTTGGATACCTCTCCTTAAGCTGCTCATTATAACACACATAAACCAAATCATTCAACATTTTTTGCTCCAACCTATTCGTTTTTTTTGTATTGAGCTCTGGTAGAAAATTGAAATTAGATTTTATATTAGAAAATTGAATTTTGAAATTGAAATTCAAGAAATAAGGATTAAGGAATAAGGAGTTAAGGACTTACATGCTCAAATGCACTCCAATTGCATTCACAACCAGATGAGCTACATGTGAGATTCAACACTCAAATAGCGAGAGATTGTAGATTTGGTGTCTTGCTTCCATATAATGCCCACCATGCAGCTATATAATAATTTATAATTTAGATTATAGATAAAAATTAAGGGTAAACAAAGTCATAGACAAGTAAGGGTACTTTTGGCCTTTACCTATATCTGTAGTGTTCTTATTTCGAATAACAATCTCTCCCAAAGTTTCCTAAGGCTAACTTGAACTTAATCAATTCATGGCTTTGGATCTCATCCTGGATATCATTGACTGGCACCAACCTCTCAAGCACATCTAAGAACCCACCATTTATTACACAATTAGACAAAATGGATGGGTGCTTGTAGTGAAGAGATCGGTTTAGAAAGTAATCGGCTAAATGGAGTTGCCTGTGAAGCTGTGTATCCCATCTCCTATCAATAATTTCAAGTATAGCCTTGCGTGTATTTTCATCATCCTTTAAAACATCCTTTATCTCTGCTATTGCCCTAGTCATTGCCTCATGTATATAGCCCATGGCGGGCTTCATATCACCATCAACCAGTCGAAACACTCTCACTAAAGGGCGAGCCACCTCGAATGCAAGAGTTATTTGACTCCAAAAAGATGTATTCATAATATTATTTCAGCCTTTCTCCCATCCTTATGCTTCGACCATTTGCTTTGACTCCATTGCTATACAGCAAACATGGTCCTCAAGGCATTTTTTTGCTTGACTAGGCTTCGAAGAATGAGAAATGACGTGGCAAATCTAGTGATACCCGGTCTCACTAATTCTCTCCTCTTTGTAAAAGACCTTATCATGCTTATGACTATGGTGTGATTGTAAATAAATCCAACAAGCATAGCTCTTGAAATCACCCCACTAAATAAAGATGTTGTACCCATTTTCTTAAGCCTAAGATTAACACAATGAGCTGCGCAAGGAGTCCAAAACATATGCATCCTTTTCAAAGTCAGGAAATGCCCAATTGCAGCATAATTGACACCATTGTTAGTGACAATTTGTAGCACATTTTTCTCTCCAACAAACTCTACGATCTCATCCATCAAGCCACTAGATCCTCTGCACACAAATGACAAAATTATGATTGGATTTAATAAGTGTGTAGATGTGCTAGGCCCTGATCCTGATACGCAAGGTATTATATGCGCTGATGAGCTGATAAATTACAAGTGCTCATTAAAGTCTTTTGGAAGTCCAATGGCGATGAGGCAAAGGGCCAAAATTGATCCAGGTACCGTAGTAATAATATTCTTAAGTTCATCAAGTTCAAGTAATCAAGTTTCATTTTTATAATTCTATTATTTATTTATGATTTTATTCTATATCTTTGCAGCCCATTGGTGGAGCCAACATGGGTGTAGTTCTCCAAATTTACAAAAGTTGGCCATTCGGATCTTAAACCTAACTACTTCCTCATCCGGTTGTGAACGCAATTGGAGTACTTTTGAAGGGGTAAGGCCGTAAGGGTTATTTGTATAATTGTATTAATAATACATGAACCATAGATTTTAATTAGTTTCATTTGATTTTGTTAGATTCATACAAAGAGAAGAAACATGCTTGAATCAAAGAGGTTCAATGACCTCGTCTATGTCAAGTATAATCGACCCTCAAAGGATAAGTTTGTTAAGAGAGATAAAAGAGACCCCATCAGATCAAAAAATATGGACAATGCTATGGAGTGGTTAGTTGATAATGATGAGGTCGAGGGTATGAATGATTGACATGGGACATGGTCATGGATGCTTCAGAGACATCAGTTGACCCTCCTAGGGCCACTAGATCTTCTGCACAAAGAATGAGGGTGGAGGAGGAAGATGAGGAAGAAGAGGCAGATTCTGAAGAAATGGAGGAGGATGACCAATATGTCGAGGAGGGTGACGACTTCGATGAATATGATGCCAATGCAGCTGACCCTAATTTTTCTGATGATGAATGATGAATGTTGAATAATTATTAAACTTTGTACTTTGATTGAACTATGAATGGTAAATTTTAAGTTTTAATCGGATATGGATTAAGGATTATGGACCGACTAATGGTTATGGTTATGGAGTGTGTGCTAATGTGTAGTATAATTTCAACTCTGATGTGCCCTAAATACCTAATTTTTATATTTTATACAATATATAATTGTTGAATCCTTTTTGGATTCAACTGGGCCGCCGAGGTTCTAGGTGCCCGCTTAGGCGCTAGGCGGCCTGGACCCCCCAGGCCGCTTAGAACCCGCCTAGCGCTTTTTGAAACTATGATTCTAAGACATACAGGGAATAAAAGATGCCAAGAAAAAGGTAGTCAACCCTGCTTAGGGATTGTTTATAGCTGCCTCTCTATCCAAGAGGTCAGCTTCATCATTGGCTTCCCTCCAAATGTGAGACTAGGAAACCGAGATAGAGTTGCTGATGTGCTAAATTTCATCGAAATTTGGGCCAAACACCATGGGCAAGGACATTGAGAGGAAGCCCAGGCTATGTTATTCTTGGAATCCCCTTCCGACTTGTGGGACATGGCCCCAATTAGGATCAAACGTACAGAGACTAGATAGGAGGGCAAGGGCCTCGGCTACTGTGGAGTCAACATGACCGATGGGGTTGGAGAAGGAGAGAAGGGTGCTGCCGATGTGGTATTTGAATGTACCACTGACTCCTGAGGGGCCGGGGTTGCCAAAAGAGCAGCCATCAAAATTTAATTTGATGATGCCAACTGCAAGTGGTCTCCAAAGGAAAGATCGAGAGATGGTGGATGGACGCAAATGGAGAAGGGCCTGCTAGTTCTGAGTGAAGTCCACACAGGATATATGTCTAAAGAGCAGTGATGCGTCGCCCAAAAGGTGACAAGGTCCAAAATCTTGTCAAAACATAGATGGAGCTATGGCTGCTCTCCAGAGAGTGAGGCCAGATTTAGATCAAGGGGGATAGAGAGAAGTGGAGAAGAGATGAGGAACGGACGCAGGAGTTACCCAGATCCAATTAAAGAGAGACAACAGTTTGGACCAAAGGGAGGTAACAAAATCATCGGATGGAAAAAGATGGGTGTTAGTTTCCTCAGCTGAAGTGCACATGACACACCTATTAGGTAAGGGGAAGCCTCTAACTTGGATTTGATCTATGGTGAGGGCTCTTTGGGATAGCACGAGCCCAAGGAAGGCCTGAATTTTGGGAGGAGTGAAAGGGAACCAAGCTTTAGCTGTAATGGACAGGGGGTTGAGGGGGAAAGTAGGGGGAAGGTGATCTTGAGACACAATGAGGCTATTGTAAAGGAACTCGAGGGGGAGGGGGTCCATACGAGAAAGTCTTCGCCGGAAGGGGGAAGGAAAAGCTGGGCTAAGAGAGTCGACATGGCTGAGAATTCTTGGAATTCAATATTCATGAGGGCTCTTCTAAAACAGGTGTCCAAGATCTCACTGAGGTATGAAAAGGAAAGAGTTCAGCCATGGTAGCCATAGGATTAGTGGCCACCCTCAAGAGGAGAGGGAAGAGATTTTTCAGCTTAGATTGGCCAATCCACAGATCTTCCCAAAAGCGAATGTGATGACCAGCTAGAGGGTGAAAATGGATTTTGGATAAGAAGATGTTCCAGCTTTTAAGGATCGATCTCCAGAGGCCCGAGATTCTACCACCAGTTCTGCACAAGCGAAACCAATCATCGCTGCCTCAATAATATTTATGGCAAATAACTTGCCTCCATAGATGCTCAGGTTGGGTAGCATACCGCCAACGCCACTTGCCTAGCAAGGCAAGATTGTTAGCATAAAGCTTGCAGATGCCTAGCCCTCCTTGAGCAATGGGAGAGCATACTTTGTCCCATGCATTAAGGTGATTCCTATGGCCCTCAGTACCAGACCAGAGGAAATTCCTCATTAATTTCTCCAACCTTGCGACCACCGCAGCCGGCATGTGAAAAAGAGACATTTGGAATACAAGAATACTTGAAGGGTGGCTCTAATGAGGGTTTTGCAACCTGCAAAGGATAAAAATCTACCCTTCCCGCCAGCAAATCTTCTGTCAAACTTATCCACGAGATGACTCCATCGGTTGAATCTGGGCATACCGTGGCAAGGGGGCAGGCCAAGGCAGAAAGAGGGGAGTTCATCAGCCACATGTCCCCATATTTTCGCAAAGGACAGAATAAGGGGGTTGGCCGTGCATACACCCATCATTTTGGTTTTGATCAGGTTAACCATGAAACAAGTGGAGAATTCAAAGCACTTTAAAAAATAGAGAAGGGAATCCACATGCTCCCATGAGGCATTGAAGAAGACGAGGGTATCATTTGTATATTGCAAGTGGGAGATGGTTGGTCCACAGGTGGAGGATTTGAAGCCTCTGAGATAATCACCATCATAGAATCTAGAGATGGCCCTATTGAAAACCTCGGCAGCAATGACAAAGAGGAAAGGGAATAGGGGGTCAACCTTGGCGAAGACCCCTAGAGGCCGGGAAGAAACCCACCCGAGAGCAGTTCAAAAGAATAGAAAAGTAGGGGTTAAAAATACAACACCTCATCCAAAGCCTCCAGTGGTCATCAAAACCCAACTTTAACTGAGTTTGGTCAAGTATATCCCAATTCACATGATTGTAGGCTTTCTCCCAATCCAATTTGACAATAAGGCTAGGGGATTTGGATTGGAGGCATGAGTGGATACATTCATGGGTGTGAGGGCACCATCAAGGATTTGTATCTCTTTTACAAAAGCCCCTAGGGAAGGGGAAATGACCCAGTTCAAAACCCCTTTGAGACGAGAGGCAAGGACCTTGGAAAAGATTTTGTAAGAGTTGTTGATCAAGATAATAGATCTGAAATCTTTAAGTTCTTCGGCTCCTTCGATCTTTAGGATCAAGGCAATGAAAGTGGCATTCAGGGATTTGCAAATTGCACCCCGTGAGTGGAAGTCAGCAAAAAACTCCATAAAATCAGGTTTAAAAGTCTCAAAGGGCCTTGAAGAAAGCCACTGGGTATCCATCGGGGCCCTTTCTTAGCTGAGGGAGTTAATGGCTTCAAGAATTTCTGCCTCTTCGAAAGGGCGTTCAAGCAAAGCAGCTTGGGCAGCAAGGAGAGAGAGGAAAGAGCGATCCGACATACGAGGGTTGGGGGAGAGGTGAAAAGGAGAAAGAAGTAGTCGATGACCTCTTCTTCGATGAGGTGGGGCTGGTCAAGAACGACATTGACCCACTTTTAGTTGGGAAATAGAATTCTCCCGTCTCCTATCCAATGGAAGAAAGCTGTATTGAGGTCTCTATGTTTGAGCCATTTGAATATTAGGCGGTCAAGAAATAACATATCCATAGAACGAGTGTAGTTGACATGAGGATGTTGAGATGGATAAGTGGCAAGACAAGAAGGCTAGAATTCGGAATGAATATATCGGAGGGAATCAAGGATGACTCCAACAGTCAATAAGATGAGGGAAAGTAGACTTTGATGGTCCGGCCATATGCAACGTCGACATAGAACAACACCGGTTACGAAGGCAATTTGGTTCAAGTGGTAGGATCTAAAGTACAAGGGGAAGGCCCAAAAGGACATGGATAGAAGTAATGAGAGGAGATATGGTGTTGGCTCTTGACAGAGTGGAATGGCGTAACAAGATTCGTGTTGGTAACCCCAAATAGTTGGGATAAGGCTCGGAAGATGATGATGACTTACTGGACAATTGCGGCTCATTGCATTGACTGATGCATGATGACATTAGCAAAACGAAGGTATTGAGTAAGCTATAGATCAGACAAAAAAGACTAACAAATTTATATACAACCACTATTTTTGTACACAATCTAATGAGGAAACACACAAATGGAAAGGGATCAAGATTCAAAAATAGTTCGGATCGAGATTCTATGGTGGTCGAAGCAAGATTTCATGTTGATTGAATCGCAGTTCCTTGCACGTACGAACCGAGGTACTTGATGCTGTGGATTTTGGATTCAAAGCCCAAACAAATCGAGATTCAGTACATGTGGAATCGAGAATCAATAAATGTAGAATAAAGATTCAATAAATGTTGGAATTGAGATTTGAAAAAGTTAGGACTGAGATTCCATAAATATTAGGATAGAAATTCCAAAAAGGTTTGAAACTAGATTCCTAATTTAAGGAATGGAGATTCCTGAGTTCTAGGAAATGGGTTCTGTGAAGATTCCTTGTCAGAATCACTGAATTGGAGTTCTGATCCAGAATAGCGACCTTGGCTAAGAGATTATGATAACTATGCATTTTCTCATGCTTCCAAAATGAATTCCATTTCGAGTACTTTTATCTTTGGCAGCTACTTTGGAGTAGCCCTTATATCAATTTGATGTCAAGAATGCATTCCTTCATGGTGAATTACAAGAAGCATACATGATACCTCCACCTGGGTTTTGTGCACCTAGATGTGAAGGGAAACTTTGTAGACTGAGAAAGGCCATCTATGGACTACAACAATCTCCTCGGCTTTGAGAGGTTCAGTGGGGAGAATCAGATATACTCAAAGTCATGCTGACCATACCATATTTATCAAACATACCAAGACCAACACCACAATCCTAATTGTATATGTGGACAACATTGTTGTAACTGGCAATTGTCTTAATGAAATTCTGCAACTTGAGCGTTTGAGAATTTGAAATCAAAGATCTGCGCCCACTGAAGTTCTCTCTTGGAATAGAAGTAGCTAGGTCAAAAGAAGAATTTTCATCTCTCAAATGAAGTATATATTGGACCTACTTAAGGAAACTGGAAAGCTTGCCGCTAAACAAGCTAACACACCTATTAAACAAAATCACAACTTGATGAGAAGCTCCTCTGGAAAGCTTGCCGCTAAACAAGCTAACACACCTATTAAACAAAATCACAACTTGATGAGAAGCTCCTAAGGATGTGGATATGTTTCAAATGATTAGTGGGTTGACTAATGTATCTTTCACATGCTGTAAGCGTGACTAGTTAATTTATGCATTCGCAACAAACTATACACCTTGAGGCTGCTATCAAAGTACTCCATCATCTAAAATCATCACCAGGGAGAGTATTGTTGTTTGCTAATCATGGATATTTACGGGTTGCAGCCTATACAGATCCACACTAGGCTAGCTCTGTTATAGATTGAAGATCGACATCGGAGTGCTGTACTTTTGTTGAAGGGAAACTTATGACTTTGAGGGGTAAAAAGCAGTCAATAGTGCAAGATCATGTGCAAAAGCGGAGAATAGATCCATGGCTCATGGTGAACGTGAACTAGTCTGGCTAAAAATTCTTTTATGAGAACTTGGTTTTCCCATGAAAGGGTCAATACCCTTGTATTGTGACAGAAAGGCAACAGTCAGTATAGTCTATAATCCGGTCCAACATGATAGAATTAGGTAGCAGACATTCTTACCAAGGTTGTGGGGTAACCTCAACTGCAAATGATTTTAAGCAAGCTGGGCATGACAGATATCTATGGACGAGCTGGGGGAGTCCGATGAATAATCAACTTTTTACCAATTTCTTCTCGTACTTAAGTCCTTGAAGATATTTTGGTCATTTCCTTTTCTTAAGAGGCACCGTTTATGCTTCATATTTTTATTATTAAAAGGCGTGGGTGTCTGGGAGGACAACGCCGCGACTCTATTCTCTCTTGTCTTCCTCATGTGACTCTCTCTTCCTCTCGTTCATCTATCTCTCCAACCTTCTCTCTTCTATATCTCGATCTTTCTTACACTTTCTTTGATTTCCAATATACTAATGTGCTGTATTGACTCATTTAACATTGATATCTACCAGTATTAAGAAGAAATACTATATGTTTCAAGATCGATCCCAACAAAGAAATGAGAGAATTTTCTTCATGAAAAAATTGGTAATCGTCCAATCAACTGCATCTATAAGAACAAAAAGTGGATGGGCCTAAATAGCAATTCCATCAGAAACAATTCATAATTGGCTGGTTACCTTTCCTTTCCGGATAAATGGTTCCCAAGAGCTTTCTGTAGCTCAAGTCGCTTCAAAGGACCAGAGTTCTGCCAATGCTCTGGAAGCCCACGATTCATACAAAAAACTTTAACTCTTTGCTGGAAATCTTGTCTGTCAAGAAGCAAACTCACCTGTAGGCAGAAAAGTGAAACCATGAATTGTCTATATAAAAACCTCATATGAAGTAGAAGACCATTTTGTAGTTGCCATCAGTAGAACGAAAGAGTAGATGATAATAATAAAGACACAATTGAACAAATTTATGAGATGCAACATTAGTATTAATATCTATTATCGGATTTTTGGTTGTCGACTTGAATACCCAATAAGACTTTTCTTTATTTTTTTGAATGTTATGCACAAGAAAAAAATCATTGCATAATCAACCAAACAAAAAAAAAAGGCTCATTGCAAGAAATACTAGAACATTAGTACCAGGAAATAATGAAATGCACACAATACTTCAACCCAATTCAGGCCATAGATTTGCATACCATGTGCAACAAGAGATGTGGAACAGATCCGAACATGACCAAAACCACAATCATGCCACCATCATGACACAAAACCACATGAACTAATATGAGACAAACATGATAGATAATTTCTCTAGAAATATTCTCACCGACCATATCTCAAGTAAAATGGTCCCCATAGAAGATGGTTCACAATGATCCAAAGGCACCCTAACCTAAGCTACTAGAAACATATCGGAAGCATTTTTTGAAGACAATTGAGACACTTTTCCGTGAAACATTGTGGACACTGTCAATTGAATTGTTGGTTTCAAGAGTGGGAATCTTGAGCTCCTATAGTGTGTGTAGATGAGGTCAAAGAATCAATAGCGTAACCACGGCAAAAGATGTTCATAGCTTAGAAGTAAGCTACAATACTTCATGCATATTAAGGATTTAGATAGCTTTACAAGGGCAAACAACCAAATATATTCTTATGCAATAATTATTTTTTTCATGGGCACTTCTATTACTCATGTATAAATGATTATAAGGATGTCCAAATTGGGAAGCATTTTTGGGACATCCCACCTACCCAGTCTTTCATACTCAACTTTCCCTTCTTATTTATAATTGAATTATTTCCACAGTAAAAAGCCCGAGGTTGAAGATGTTTTCAGCCTGCAAGAAATAGGCCATTACAATCAGTACGAGAAGACTGGGTCCCAGAGAGGGAAAATAAGCATTGTAATCTAGTAGAGAAGATATAGCGAGAGATGAGATGACAGGTGGTGAGACAATCAGCAACAACCTTGGCCTCTTGGGGGATATGGCTGAAGGTGACGGAACTCCCCTATAATCGACAACAATATGGTCGTAATGATAGGCTACTCTCCATGGGGGTTAGGTGTGTCCATTTGCCCAGGATATTACATTCCTAGAGTCGCCTTTCACTGTAAGGATCTGAAAGTTTCCATTGAAGGTAATGGTTCTCTTTAGGCCATCAAGCATAGCAATAGTTTTGGTGTTGGTGGAATTTATGTGGCCTATAAAACCTGAGTTTGCTAGAGAGCAGCCATCAATATTAAGTTTTATATGAACCGAAGGTAGACGTATTCAGCAGACCGCTGGATGGAATGGCCATGGATGGATGGCCTGGGTTTCCTATAGAGCAGCCATCAATATAAAGTTTCAAAGAAACCGGAGGTGGAGGTACTCAGCTCACCAGTAGATGGGATGGCCTAGGTGCAAGGTGTAGGATGTTTTTTTGAGAATGTTGACCTTTAATTGAAAGAAGAGGAGTACAAAATGTCTTGGCAGTCCACAAAGAATAGTGCTCAAGGCGATAGAGAAAGAAAAAGAAAAAGCGAAATCTAAGCCTCTTTTAAGAAGTTACTGTAAAGAACATCAACCAAAGAAAAGAAGCCGATCCACAGAACAAAGAAATAAAAAAACAAAAGGCAAGAAACCCAAAAAACCAAGGATCTTCTAGTTTCCAGCCATTCCCGCTGCTTCTTTTGCTAGGGTGTCAGGTTTTTGGTTTCCTTCCCCCCAAGTATGCATCCACACAACGAACGTATTCATGAAGAGGTAATCAATCTCGTCACGTTTGTGCCAAGAACCAAGGGGGGGGGAAGAAGTGAGACTCTGAGCCAAGGCAATGGTATTCCTAGAATCTCCCTCTACGGTGAGAGAGTGCAGATTGAGAGGTTGGATGAAGTTTAGGCCTTCCAAAAGAGCTAGCACCTCAGCCTCCATGGAGTCTGCTTGGCCGATGTGTTTGGAAACCGAGGTGGTCTCTGAGGATGGCTCCAATGCTTGACAACCCTGGATTGTTGAAGGACCATGTGTCAAAATTTAGCTTAAGCATGCCCAGAGGGGGTGGACTCCAATTGGAAGCCCTGGATGGGTGCAAACAATGATGCTAAAGGACAATGCTCCAATGTTAATGGAAGGCCGAGGCAGGAACTCCTTTGAAGCAAAGGTGGTTAGTCACCCAAAACATGATAGAGGACTTCAGCTTGGTGAATATTTTGAGCCGAGGGAGTACTCCCCCCGGAAAATTTTGTTGTTGCACTCAATCCATAAAGCCCACATTGATGGAGCCGCTGCTGATTGCCAAAGAAGAATCCTTGCTTTGGGCTAGGGGAAAGGCTGGATGGATGAGAGAATGAAAGTCACCTGCACGCAACATCCACTGCACCTTAAAAGGTTTTAGGACTTCTCCCCAAAGATTGAAAGCATAGGGACAGTACAGAAGAAGGTGGTTATTTGTTTCCTCCTTAGCTAGACAGATAATACAACGATTGGGGAGCAGGATTCCTCTTCTTTGCAGTTGATAAACTGTGAGAACTCTCTGGGAGAGAACCAACCACATGAAAATCTCGATTTTGCGGGGAGCAAAGGATACCCAGGCCTGGGCTGCGACGGCTGTGCAGGCTAAAGGAAAGGTTGTAGGCTGAAACAATCTATGAAAGAACGAGGACACTGTAAAAATCCCAGACGGTGATGGAGTCCAAATTATGCGGTCAGGGCCCATAGGTGCTAAAAAACAAGCATATAGTTCTACCATGAGAGAGGCGAAACTCATGATTTCGAGGTCGTTAAGTGCTCTCTTGAAGACTGGATTCTAGGAGCATAGGGTCCCAGCCAATAGCATCTCTTGGGCTACAGAAGCCCCTTGATCTCGAGCAAGAGAGAAGAGATCAGGGTATCTATCCCTGAGAGGGGTGTGGCCTAGCCACAGGTCACGCCAAAATAGGATGTGGTTCCCTGATCTTGGATGAAATCTGATTCGGGATTTAAGGAGTTGCTAAGTGGAACAAGTTGACCTCCAAATGCTGGAGGACCTATAATTAGTTCTGAAATCCGAAAACCAAGGAGAGTCATGGAGGCGATATTTGTTCTTGAGGATGTCAATCCATAAGCAATCCCTTAAGGTCACCAGGCGCCAACACCATTTGCCAAGACGAGCAAAATTTTCAGTTCTGAGATTTTTGATCCCTAGAGCTCCCCTTTTCCTAGGCTGGCAAAGTTTGTCACAGGCTACAAGATGGAATTTGTTGTTGGAATCCTCTCTTGACCAAAAGAACCTTCTCATTAACTGTTCGATCCAGTGATTGGATAAGAACATCGAGGAGTCGAAGTTGGCACACGGCTGTAATTTATTAACCCAAAAAGTCACCAATGCTTTTTGCGATCTAGAAGGGAGGATAAAGGCTAACTTTGGCCTCGGAAAAGTTCTAGCATTCCTCTCATTCAATATAACCCATAGGGCTGCCATTATGGAGACCCTCCAAATATGACAATCTTGTTTTGGGAGGGAGATGCTAAAAAGGCATGGAATAGTTGGTTGACGTCCATTGGATATGCCCAAAGTAGCTGAAATAAAGCCAAAAGATCGACCACAACGAGGAGATGGCTGGGAGATGGAGAAGGAGATAACTAGCCGTCTCCTCCTCTTGTTGGCAGGGGATACAATGGTAGGAAAAGGTGGGGCCCTTCTTTGTAGTTGATCTATTGTCAAGATTTCCGTTGTGTAGGCGTCCATGAGAAGGCTTGAATCTTTAAAGGTGCTGGGGTAGAACAAATTTTTCGACAGATAAGATTAGGGGCCTATGCCGGCAGCTGCGAATTATAGAAAGACACCACCATGGAATTGGATAGGCCATAGGCATAGGATCCACCACCACCAATTTCTAAGCAAGACTAGATTTGTTTCTTCTAGTCTTCTAATCCCAAGACCACCTCCTTTTTTTGGTTGGCAGACATTATTCCTGGCTATTAAGTGAAATTTATGTGCTCATTGCTCCCCTTCCACAGGAAGCCCCACATTAATGACTGCAACTTGGATGACATGAGGTAAATGGGCTCATTGGCAAGGGTTACCGTGATGAGCGATATCCCGCCTTGCAGGCCAGATAAATAAAGGGGTATCCTGCCATTCAGATTTTATTTTCCCCATTTAAAATGCAAGCCATAAAAATTTGCGGCACATCATTGATACAACCTATAAAATAAAGATGAAATGTATTGTCATACAAGTGCTTAAAATTTCATTTTCTTTTTGAATCTTCCTGATGATTGTCAGTCATGAATTAAACATTTGATGGAATAAATTCATGAAAATGCCTCAAAAGATCTTAAGAAGCTGTCAAGGAAATACATACCACAAGGCGCAAAGCATGAGGATCATCATCCCGATCAGTGAGAGCCAAGAGCAAAATATCCAATGGAAGTAGTTCATTTGTCCAGATAAAAAAAGTGAGGTTTACACTGGCGTTGATTAGGAGATCCTAAACAAGAGAAACACACAAAACAGAAACAGGATCCATCAAAAAAATAGGAAAACAGATAAAGAAAAAGTTAAAAACCTGGACAGAAAGTAACATGCATACACCCACAACCTATATGCAAGAGAAAACGAGGTCCATGCACAGACACCATATCAGCAACAAATTGCACAACAGATGGTGCTAGGACCCATAGAGACACAACATGCACACTAGAATGCAGTGTTGCCTATGAGATTTCACAGATTACAAAGAAAACCTGAATGACATGACCATGTTGCAGTTCAATCTGAATGTGGTGAAGAAGAACATCCACCATTGTGTAAATGTTTGAGGTCACTTCTTCAGGTGACAGTTCCCTCAGAACACGTCCCTGCAAAGAAAAATCATGCTAAAAGGGTTCAAGAGTCCAATAAAACAATTAGCAATTTATAAGTGCAGTAAGTATACAAGATAACCAAAACATTCCACAACAAATTAGTATCGATTTTACAAGATTTGCACTATTAATGCTTTCAGGGTGTCCGGTCATAAGCATCCAAGTTCCCGCACAAAGATATTGACGATGCAGAGGAAAACTGCGGTTGATGTAGGTCACGACATAAGATGGATCAACAGAAGGAGATAGGAGCTGCCTACATTGATTAATGACAGTTGTCTCCGCCTGCCACAATTTTTTAATGCATAAACAGCATTCAAACTTATGTACCAAGCAAATTAACTAAATTACAGAACTTCCTTATGAAAGAGCATAATGATCTATGTTAAGAGAAAGAACAGAAGAAACATGTAATATACCACGGTTTAAAGGAGGAGGACAAGCATAAAAATGCACCCAAATGAGGAAGAGAGGAGGGATATGACAGTCTTTATTGTTCTTACATTCCGTACCACCTTATCATTTTGCACAGCCATTCATGTTTCAAATTTACTGTTAAAGTGTCATCCAAACCAAGCAAACTCATAGTAGTCGACGATCCATATAGCTAATGAAATGCATATATGTTTTGGATTTGCTCCTACTATTTCCTCCCATTTATGAATTTTAGGGTTTGATGCAAACTGAAATCCAACAGCAAACCTACTGCAATAGCAACGTGATTTTAAAGGTTGTCGAGGAAACCTGCTGCCAAGCTTGGATAGCCTGGCTCCGTTTATCCATCCTTCCCATTAAGCAATCACGAACAAGAGGTGGGAAATGGCGCAATGTTTTCTCAGACCAAGTATGCTGACTAGTGGCCATTATTTGTTCTAACAATGGTGGCAAAAAGAGCAAGTGCTCAATCTCCGCAATTCCACGCGTCTTTATTGTAATCGCAAGACTGATAATTGCAACCCGATTCAATGTTTCAGTAAAATCAGTGGGACCCTGCAAATTCCCATCAAATCAGTAACTTCTGCAACTAGCTTCCTGCTCCATTAAAATAACTTATTTTCTGCAGAGACTCATTAGAGAACCTTTAGTTCCTTTTTCACTAGAAAAACATCTCGTATGGAAAGAATTAGATTCATGCACAAATTCTCAGCGAGCCTGAAAAGACGATGTTCTCCACGTTTCGCTTTTGTCATAGAAATTATCTTTGTAACATCATACATCAGGGTTTTAGTCTTATTATGATACCTACATAACAAAAGCATCACCATAAGTACAAAAACACCACAATCAGGAACATGTGGGTTTAAGAAAGTAATATAATTAATAAAATTCTGGATATCCGAGGCTAGCCACCAAAAAAAAAAAAAAGTCAAAATATTGCATGGATCATAAGCAATGTAGAACAGCTACACAAAAGATAAGATTAAAATGGTAGTGCAAGAAAAAAATATTACTCATTACTGCCACACATCATTGATCTATAGAGAAGAGCATCATCATAAAGATATAATAATATGCCATGAATCATGTAGAAACTTAAGATTTGCCCATTTATGTTGAATTGCTAAATGTATTTGTCACTCTCGGTATATCCAGACACTGCAAAATATGGAACTTTAGAGTGATGCCTACTTTAAATAATTTCATGGTTTATTCCATTTCTAATCTAGTTGAGGCTGATGCTTTGGCTTATCAAGATGTTGCCACGATTCTTCTTTGATGCCAATTCCTCAGTGCATATACTTAATTTTATAAATAAAGTTACTCTGAAATAAAAAAATTGTTTCATGCTTTTAGAGTCAAGGAGGTTTATCATCAACACTTCTGACATTCAACAAGTCATGCAACAAAGCAACCATCTGTAGGATCTCCATCGTATTTATCTTGAAAGAAAAGTGAAGTAGCCATGTCCCTCCATCCGTCTGCCATCCCTTTAATCATACTTTCTCTATTTTGTTGCTAATTTCATTCCCATGGCCCCAATCCAATTATGCCTTTCATACTCTCTTCTCAGTACAGAAACAAACAATTTTAATTATCACTTTTGGAAGATCCAACTCCGTCCCATTTTTCCATATCAAGACATGATTGACTATGGACATAGAAGCCTTGCAGTCCGTACTGGAAGGATTAAGATGGAAACCAAAAGAAATGCTGTGGATACATATAGGTGAGACCCTCCTCAACTAGCCTAACGCATTCTTCTCTAAATAAAACACTTACCTAGGATGCAGGATCCAGAACCACCTATCATGTATACCTTTCTTGTTTTTTGGGTATATTTAGAATGGAAAATGTACAGCTTGCAGTTTAAAAGGGCCGACAAAAAGTTGTAGGCAGAGAAGTGTATAGTCTTGTACAAATGACAAGTAAACCAGAAGAATTATTCCTCCCAAAGAATGAGAGGGGTTTAATCACAAAACTTTGTACAGCTTGCAGTTTAAAAGGGCCGACCAAAGTTGTAGGCAGAGAAGTGTATAGTCTTGTACAACTGAAAAGTAAACCGGAAGAATTATGCCTCTCAAAAGAATGAGAGGTTTAATCACAAAACTTGGGCTTTGGGCCCCTTCCTTTGCTAGTAAGTCTGCAGCTTCATTGGACCCTCTCCATATGTGCCAAAAGGAAACTTGAATCCTTCAATAAATAGTGTTGATTTTATTGAATAGCTGTTCCAATCTCCAAGAGCGCACAGGAACTCCACTTGCAACTGGCCATATCCCTGCCTCGTGGCCATGAGATTGGAGCGAATGATGAGGGAATTCCTCTGGTTTGGGGATCACAGACACGAGTTTCATCTCATATCTTGGCCCAAACTGTGTTTACCTAAATCTCAGGCGGGCCTTGGTATTTGCAACCTCAGAGCCGACAACAATGCCCTTTTGGGCAAGTGGTGGTGGAGGTATGCCACCCAACCATGTCACCTTTGGAGGGAGGTCATCAAGCACAAATATTGTTATGACCATAGTTGTTGAAAATGCACGGGAGCCCGAATCATTTTAGGAACCGGAACCGCAGAATCCCGGCCGGCTAGAAGATTCCTGTCTTAGGAATCGTTGTTTGTACAATAGGAATTGTTAGGAACGAGGTTCCTAGTTTTTGCGAATCGTGTTTTGACCGAAATAGATCCAAGTTTCATTCACCTATGGAATCGACATTTCATCCTCCTTGGAATCGGGATTCCCATCCCCCTGAAATCGATACTCTAGGAGTCAAGATTCTTTAATATGGGGAATCGAGTATCCAATATCTATGGAATCGAGTTTCTGACATATGTGGAACATAGATATGTCGTTGTTTCGAATCGTGATTCTAACATATTTGGAATCAAGTTTTTCAAGTATATAAATTAGAGATCCATGCTAGTTTGAGATCGAGATTTACAATAATATGGACAATGGGATGTGTTTAACGACCCCTACGAGGAATCAAGATTTCATTTTTGAGGAGAAGGAAGCCACAAGCACATCTTGAGTCTCGTTAACTTTAGAACCTATACTGGATATCTCTTATTAGAAGGTTTCTTGAATTTTAAAGTGATTGCGTTGACTATTGAATTTATGGTCATTATATACAAAAGACAAGTATTCCTAAATTGTGATTTTGACTTCATTATTATAAAGACAAACTAGGATTATGTCTACACCATCGTTTTACTTTTAATTGTATGTGTTGTATTTACCAATTATATTTTAAATTTAAAGTAAAGGACATCCAGGGTGGCACATGTAAAATAATGAAACAGTGCAACCACTAGAAGGCATTCGAAATAAGATTTCTACTCCAATTGACATGGAATCAAGATTTAATCCTCGCTAGAATCCAGATTTGATATATTTTGGAATGTCTACCCACAATTAATGGGTTCAAGTTTTCAAAGATGTGTTGGATCGAGATTCCGAAATTAAGGAATAGAGTTTCCTTGGTTTCGATAAATGGTTTCTACAGATGTGTTGAATCGAGATTCTGAAATTAAGGAATCGAGTTTCTTGGGTTCCGAAAAAAGGTTTCTAAAGATGTGTCGAATCGAAATTCCGAAATTAAGAAATCGAGTTTTATTGGTTTAGAAAAACGGTTTCCATGTAGATTCCTTCATAGAAAGGCGGAATCGGGTTTCGAAACCAGAATCGCGAGGTCGGTGGAGAGATTCCGGTAACTATGGTTAGGACAATATCACCATTGGACTCCTAAATGCAGAACCAATGGGCATATCTCTGGCTTTTGGAGGTTTGTCCTTCGGTTCCGAGATACTTTCCTCCAACACATTTGATTTCAACCACAGGAGGGGAATAGGGTGAAGTTTTGGACTGGCACTTAGATCGGCCACACACCTCTCAAGAATCAATTCCCTAACCTATTTCTCTTAGCCGGTGATGCTCAGTCCTCCGTGGCCAAGAACTTCAGTGCTTTGGGGTCCTACAAATCTTGGATACCTAACTTCAAGAGACCCCTCAATGATCACGAAGTCGATCACTTTAAGGCATTGGCTGAACTTCATTCTATATTCCTCCCTTTCTCTGGAGACGATAAGATTATTTAGGCTCCAGCAGCATTGGTATTACTCTTGGGGTCCTCCTTTTTTTGAATCCTCACCTTCAATCCCAACCTTGCTTGTCCCACCCTCACTCTAACCTCCAAAGCTTGGTTTCCCTTCTTACCACCTAGGTTACAGGTGTTTTGATGGATTGCGCTCCACGAGAAGAGTGCTGATTGTGGAGCATCTTCAAAGAAGAGGTTTCCAATACCCAAATAGAGATGCATCTTGTGCCTGGATGATGAAGAGTCTAATGCCCATCTTTTCCTCCATTGTGAGTCCCTAGAGCCTTATGGACCAACCTTCAATGCCTTTTCAAGTGGCCCTAGGTCACTCCTAGATCCATCCCCCATTTGTTTCAGGCGTTTCTCTACACTCCCTAGCCCAAGGCAGGGAGAGTACTTTGGAAAGCCTCTGTCTCAGCCACCATCTGGGTGTAATGGATAGAAAGGAACCACAAAATTTTCAAGGGGAGAACGATCCACGATCAGGGTGTTGTCCAAGAAAGTCAGGAACTTAGTGGCCTATTGGGCCACGAACCACAAGCTCTTCAAGGACTTCTCCTTTACTGATTTCCACAGCAATTGGCAGAATTTGCTGCGCCTGGCCTAACCTAGGATCTCAAGTATCACTCTGGAGACCACCAAAATCGGGATCCATTAAGCTTAACTACAATGGTTGCTCCCTTGGCAATCCTGGACCATCTAGAATTGGTGGTCTCTTTCGGTCAAGTAATGGATGCACCTTGTTATCTTATTCTTGCCCTATCGATATTTGGCGGACTCCACTCTTGCCGACGCCCTAGCCTCTTGAAGGGCCTTCGCAAGTTTGACCACACATGGAGCCCCGATCGGGTTGTGGAAGGGGATTCGAAGAACGTCATCACATGGGCATCTAATCTCTCCTCTTGGTTGTGGCATCTAGACAACTGATGTAGGAGAACTTGAATAAACATAGAAAAATCAACAAGAAGAACCTTGACAGAAGCAATTTTGGAGAAATCCTAAAGGCTTCTCCCATCTAGGGCTCAACCCTTAGGCTTCTTTTACAAGAAAAAGTCTTTTCTTTTCTTAAAGAGGAATATTTGAATACCTCTCCAACCCATCCACGCCCTTATTTATGATGAAAAATTATTGTTTTGGATGATATTTATCCATACAATTAACTTTTGGCCAAAAAGTCCTAAATTAAGTATAAATTTCATAAGAACAGTTTTCCCCCTATGAATAGTACCCATGTACATTAATTATGAATAGTACTTATGAAAAGTACTCATGAAATGAACAAAAAAAGTATAAAAATCTAGGAATCCTTAAAAAACTAAAAACTCTAGAAATAAGCCCTGAAAGCAAACTAAATAAACATTTTAAAGTTGAATACAAATAAAAAATAATAACAATTGTTCCGTCCATCATTCTCCCCTGGTTGGATAAAACTCGTCCTCAAGTTTTGATGTGTGCTAAGATGAAATTGGTATTAATCCGGCAACATTCTTCAACTCGAAAATTACAAACATGATCCTTGGGCTTGTCGGTTATTGCACTTATCAAAACACGATGATTATGCATTGAAACTGAAAATCCCTCGAGGAAAGGGTCACTATATGTTGATAGAATATTTTTAATTACATAAACTAATAGAATTTGCATCAAACCCTGCTGAATTTGCCCAAGCTCAGATCTAGAACACACCACAAGTGTATCTTTGAGATCAGCAATTAAACCATGAAGTTCAGCCTCTTGCAAAATATCTTCACCATCATCGTGATCCTTACCAGAGATCGGATCTCCTAAAAGATCTTGTTGTTCATCTGAGTACATATGCAAGATTAATGGTGAATCCCAATTCTCAACTTGCTGAGTTTTTATGCAATCTGTGTCAATAAAAAATCTCATCTTTCAAACCAAAAACCCTAGAGTGATGCATCCCACATTCAGGTCTTTGGTTGCTATCCTCATCACTTGACTCCACACACAGAGCACGAAAGTGAAAGGCTTGTACTCGAGGTCCTTTTGGGCTGAAAGATCACTGTCTTGCCCATTTTGAGGCTCGTGAACGGCTGCGCCAGCTGCTGTACTTATCTTTTAAGTTTGTCAAATCTGTCATCTATGGTATCACGGAGTGGATCTACGAAAACCCCCTTCTACAGCCCCTTCTCGCTGCCATGGGTTCATCGAAATCACAAACCCTAAGAAAATAATCAACAAACATTGTTGAAATCAACAAGATCTAGGTTGTTTAGACAAAACTTTGGCCAAAATCAGCAAACCCTAGACCCCACTATAACTTCTCCTCTTTGTAGTTGACCTAGGGCACCAAAAAAAATTGTGCTACAGTACTCCGTACTAGCTACAGTAACTTCCACGTAGATCGCAGATCTAATACCACTTGATGTAGGAGAACTTGAAGAAACAAAGAAAAATCAGCAAGAAACACCTTGACACAAGCAATTTTGGAGAAACACTATGACTTCCTCCCACCTAGGGCTCAACCCGTAAGCTTCTTTTACAAGACAATGTCTTTTCTTTTCTTAAAGAAGAATACGTGAATGCCTCTCCAGCTCATCCACGCCCTTTCATAGTGACAATTTTACCCCTGTGAATAGTACACGTGAACATTAATCACGAATAGTACTCATGAAATGAAAAAAAAAAAGATAAAAACCCTAGAATCCCTAAAAACTAAAAACCCTTGAAATAAGCCCTAAAAACAAACTATAATATACATCATTTAAAGATGAATAAAAATAAAGAATAAAGACAATTTTTTCCTCCATCAACAACATATTTGACGAGATTTCCCACTTATCCTATGGTTTCAGAATCTCAAGCTGCCATGCTTTTAGAGAAGCCAACTCTGACGCAGATTGATTGGCTTGGATTGGGGCCTATTCTAATTCCCCGAAAGGAGCCTTAGGATTTTGCGGCCACCTTTTTCTTTCCCCGCTTCTTTGATAAGTAATTGCTTCATTGTAAAGCATTTGTTGACCCTACAGGACTATGCATAGAGTGCCCTTTCCAAGTCACCTCATTTTTTGTATACTCTATTATTCAATAATACACTTATAGTGTACTTTCTAAAAAAAGAAAAAAAATGTAGCAAGAGTTCCCTTCAACAATGAGCGGGGATCCCAATTTCTATGAAAAAGTTTGAGACCTTTGAGGAGAGCCCCAAAGCAGAGCTGAGGTTGAGCCACTAGGATAGGCCCCTTGAATGTCAGCAAGGAGGAAGTTGAACTATCTATGAAAGTCCCCACCAGTTATAGGCCCCTTGAATGTCAAGCAAAGGGGGGACTTCGGAATGGGCATCAAAGTAGTCCCCCCCCAGTCCTAGATTGCCCAACGACCAGCTGTTAAAGTTGAGTTTATAGTGCCAAGGTTGGAAGCCAGGCAAAGGGGGGGACTTCGGAACGGGCATCAAAGTAGCTAGAGAGACGACTCTATAGTTTAGTACGATGTCCGTTGATTAGAAGGACTTGAACTCCTTTTGGTGAGTAGGTCAAAAGATGACCAAGGATTAACTGTCTTTGAATAAAGCTTCTAATGGCCCATTTGGCTACCTAGAAAAAAAGTTTTGAGAATTTCAAGGGAAGCGAGAAGATGGAGAGTTCGTGTGAGAGAAAGACAGGGATTGTAGAGGAGAGAGACAATGTAGCATGAAGATGATTCATTTTGATAGAATCAATTTTCTAACTATCTAATTGGAAGATCTTTTCCCCAAAATTAAGTAAAAACAGGGATGACAGGAAGATCTCTCCCCCAATTTTGGGTGTCGATTATTGGAAATCATTGGAGATACCTCATTTCCAAGAAAGAACATCCTGTAATTTAATTTTCAACCCAAACCGGCCCTAACAGGAACTCAGGACTTTCAAAGATTCTCAAATTTTTGTTCCACATGACCAAGAGTGAGGCCAGTATGGCAGAGCGCCAGAGAACTAGGCCTAAGGCCAGTAATGGGATGGAAAGGCTAGTAATCGACCTTGGACAGAGCCAACAGCCATCCAACAGATCCAGAATGAAAGACCAAACCTGGCCGGCAAGGGGACAGTGCAGAGAAAAGGTCATCGATTATCTCCTTACTCTTTTTACACATAGCACACCTATTTGGAAGGCACATACCTCTCTGCAGAATGTTGTCACCGGTCAGGATCTTTCTGTTTATAACCAGCAATGTAAAATTTTGGATTTTGTTACTAGGAAGCGGTCAGTTGCACTGCTATCAAGCAACTGATTGTAAAACAATGACACTGGTGGGGATTTCCAGAGCATCTTCTACGGACCTCTCTGGGGGATGAACTGCAAGTTAAGAAGAGACAGCAAGGATTCAAATTAGAGGATCTCATCTCAATCTAAATTCCCCCTAAGCCAAGGTGACCACACCAATTGGTCCACCAGAAATTCATAAGATTGGGTTTGGTCCAGGATTAAATTGAAACAGATTCAAGAAAAATATATCCAAAGAAATTTCACCCAGCCACTTGTGCTTCCACATTATTCGTTCACAATTTTAACCGAGAACCCCATTCTTCCAGCAAAATGTGCACACAAACAAGAAATCCCTCTACAAATTCCCAAGTCCCGAGCACTGGGGAAGGCCTTCAGGGGTTGTAGTTCAGGTAGCAAACAACCACCCAGATTCATCCAGGTCATACATGCGTTTGATTACCTCCTGCCACAAGAGACCCTCCTGCGAGGTGAAGCGCCATCACCATTTTCCCAACAAGGCAGACTTCATGGCTTCAGATTTTCTAATGCCCCAAAATCTAGGCTCTCCGTTTGCAGACTGTCCCAGTTTGCAAGATGGAGTGGTGTCCCCTGCTGTCACCCAACCATATAAAGTCTCTCATGTATCATTCAACCCTATCCTGAAGAGAGAGTGGTGGTTGACAGCTAGAACCCCAATGCCCACCTTCAATGAACTTCAGCCATGGCTTTGTGATAGAGGAATGGAGGAACCAGCCACCATTCCAAATAAAGATCAGTATTAAGTCAGTGAAGTAAGCTTTCCATCATTCCGCATACCCGCAAGGCAGCAAAGGCAAGTTCAAATAAAGCAGACAGAAGAACGAGAAAGAAAAGAAGACAATCATCAAAGCAACAATGGTAATAGTGGTATAATGAATGCAAATATGTTGAGGGACAATGCCAGAGGCAATTGTTGGTTTAGCTTACGAATATAGTTTGCCTTTTAGAGTTCAGGGCCTTTGTTTGATTCATAAGCGCACTTATATGTGATTGTCTGCCCAACTTTGAGTCTGATATTTTAAAAGTTGTATCTGAAATCAGACATGATGTTCTCGGCCTTGTAACAAGTATAAGGCAAGCATGTGAGCATGAATGCTTCAAAATTCAAACCTATGGAAATAAAACTCAGGAAAAAATATCTAATTGAACAACAAAACCCATTGTAATGTTTCTTTTTATATTTTCAGGTGTTTCTAAACTCCCAAATTAGGAATTTATCATTCATCCCCCACAAATTCTCTTTTCAATGATGTACTTGTGTTTTCTATTGAGAAATGGAGGTCCAAAAGCTTCCTATCTCATATACTAGTTCTCTTCTCTCTCATCCTATACGACAAATCTAAGTAACTTTTGGTCAGAAACTTAATCAATATGATCGGTATCTGGTATACAGTCGGTACCATGATATTTAATGGAATAAAAAACCATGACATATCTTTGCAAAGTCAAAAATATGAAATACCTATATAGTGGAAGTAGTCGATAATTTAGTATTTCCAGCAGTAGTAAGTACACCCCAGGCTTGTTGGTTATAGTTTGCGCTCTTTGTGTTAAAACCTGCATTAAATCATAGACAGTAAAACATAATTTTAAAAAGCATAAACATGAGATAATAACCATGGCAAACTAAAAAGAAAAGTGAAGGTTAGTGCAAATCTAAAACAGCAGAGTTGAGTATATAAAAGGTTAATCTGCAATGTGCAAGATACAAGCTGCATATTTCGATAAACAACCATTATAATTTTGAGAAGGAGATGGTTAAACACGCAACAGGTGTGGTGCAAACACCACTATGGGGGTGTAAGACGGAATGTGCCATTTATGGAGGTGCCAAAAGAGGAGAGTTAGACCACCAAAGACATCCATTGAGACTTAGGGCTAGTCGAGAGAGGGGTCAAGTTTAATAGGCGACATACCATAAGTTTTTGATTGAAATACTGGGGGAATTAGGAGGAAAGAGGAGGAAAGAGCAGGAGCAGAGCCGTCCATAAGAGGTAGCCCAACTGACGAAGGGGAAATAAGAAGACATGTGACAATCCATGGGATGTGCCCAGTTGAGGTTCACATCGTCTCTTAGTTTTCCCCCAGTATATGTTAAACAGATTGTCATCTACATGATGAGAAGAACAGCATAATGGAAAAGGCCAGGAAACCCTAGACATAGGTGTTTTATCTCGTACAGCACGTTGCCTCAATGTTTACTAAGATATTGAATTGTGCCCTCATGATGACAAGTCATGAATCAACATCAATGTGGCTACAGGTCCTTGGTGGCAGCTTTGGACTCGAACTAAATACAACCAAATAAATTGTTTTAAACTATAGTTGTTGGGAACACATATGATTCCAATTTATTTCATCAGAATCACACGTGCCAGATGATTCCTAATCTCGGAATCGTCGTCCGTACAATGAAACCATCGAAGGCGTGATTCCCAATAATTGGAATCACGATTCAACAAAATAGTAATTGTGATTCTTATTTGTAGGAATCGGTATCCCCATCATGTTGGAATCAACTTTCTTACGTTTCAAGAATCACAAATGATCCCACACAATACAATGACTTCCAGAATCGTGACTCCTACATTACTGGAATCATTGTCCCCATCAGTTGAGAATCGAGATTCCCACAATTCAGGAATCGTGCACCCATCCCCTCTGGTATAGGAGAGAAGTATTTTACAAAAATGATTTGAAGTTTTACATAGATGATTGGGGATAAACATAGATGATACCATAGCTTGACCCATATTATCCATGTAAAACCAAATATATGCCACAGATGATACCATAGCTTGGTATTAGCTTGACAACCAAGATGTCACATTTTCCTCGAAATCCAAAGACCGCAAGGGGCCATGAATTTCGATCACCATTAACCCATTTCAGTTTTTTCCTTTTCTTTTTCTTGTTCTTTAGGGGTTTAAGTCCATGCCCCACCAAATATACAATGAGACAACGAATGATAAGCATTTTACTTAATACTATAGATGATCATTAATAAACATCTTACATGCCCCATATAATCCTTTACGTGGTAGAGAAATGATCAATAATAAGCATTTGGTTATTGCAAGCATCCTATATAAACAGCTTACATTGAGGGTGGGACCGCCACCCAAACGTCTTACCTTGATGTGGGACCGCCACCCACTTAATGATTTATAGATTCACAAATCTGTTGGGCAACTTGGTAAAGACTATGGTACGTAGATTCATCTCGAAAGTTTATTATGGCTTTTGGCTCTCACAACGTCAAAGTCTTGAAACCCAAATAATTGGTATCTAGGCTTGTACAAAATTTTCCTGAAACTCCTCCGTAACATAGAATCAGTTCTTGGAGCTCTTCCCGCAACATAAAATTTGTGAACATATTTCATTCAACATTTGCATTTGAATCTTGATTTTGTGTTATTGGAACTTGATTCCATGTTGATCGGAACATTGTTTAGTAGACCTAAGAACTACGCCTTTTGATGATGTGGAACTCTCTTCCAAATAGCAGGGCTTCATGATTCTTAAAAAATTGGAATCAATGTCTCACACATGTTGCATCGAATTGTTGTGCAACTATTGTTCGTAGATTCTGCGATATGGAATCTAGATTCCAACCTTCCAAGAAACGAGATTCAGATAATAATCTCGAGCGTTCTATGAAATTCGAAAACATGATTCTTATCTTGTAGATTCGAGTTTCATCTTGAGAACAGCGGAATCGCGATTCCGAATCCGGAATTGTGACCTTGGTACACGATTTGGCTAACTTTTAGTAAAATATCTAGTAATGCATGGAATCATATATATATATATATATATATATGCCACGCCTGTAAGGCAAGCAGAAATCAAGATCATGAGATAGCCAAAGCCATAATATGTGGATTTACAGGATGACTAAGAGGTTGGTCGGATTTCCATATGGATAAAGAATCAAAAAACCAAATATTAAATGCCTCAAAACAATGGATAGTCAAAAGTGAAAATGGCCAAGACAATATAATCCAAGAAGGGGATGTGGTCAATACTCTAATATATACAATTACCCTCCATTTTGTAGGAAGCACTGCTTTATTAGCAGCAACGTCTGAAGACCTGTTATCAAATCTGAGATGTCCTACACTGTCTCTATAAACATATAAACACAAGAACAATACATAAACATTAAACACAACAATAATACATAAACAATATCAAAGTAACAATAATCAAAATAGAACTATAGATCAAGGCTTAATAAACAAAAAACAACAAACTTACATTTCACAGATACAGAAGCTGGTAAACAACCTTAACTATTCAGGAATGTACTTTGGCACTTCTTTCCAAAAGCAATCACACATGAAATTCTCACACTTTTACAGACTCACAAACGAGAAGCTGGATGGTATGATAAACCACCAGATATACAGACTAAGAGAGAGAGAGAGAGCACTCCACACACTACACACTAACTTGAGCTCTTTCTAGCTTAAAACTCCGTATCCGCTTAGAAAAACAGAGAATAATGGGGAGAAAGGAGTTAGGAGATTTTTGTGAGCAGTTTGATTATAATACCCTACCCCAGTAGATCTTCAAATAGAAGAAGACCTAATTCAAGAAAATCCATAGTAAACTGAAATATAGATGGCATGGCTGAGAGTCAAATCCTAGATCTTATGAAACACATGACTATGTATGCCACTGCCCGTAAGGCAAGCGAAAATCAAGATCATGAGATAGCAAAAGCCATCATATGTGGACTTACAGGATGGCTAAGAGGTTGGTGGGATTTCCATATGAATGAAGAATAAAAAAACCAAATATTAAATGCCTCAAAACAATGGATAGTCAAAAGTGAAATGGCCAAGACAATATAATCCAAGAAGGAGATGTCGTCAATACTCTAATATATACAATTACCCTCCATTTTGTAGGAAGCACTGCTTTATTAGCAGCAAGGTCTGAAGACCTGTTATCAATCCGAGATGTCCTACACTCTCTCATTATAAATGGTATAAAGATGTATTTTTATCAATATTATTATCAAGACAAGATAGTAAATCAGACCATTGGAAAGAAAAATTTATAGCTGGTCTACCACACCTTTTTGTAGAAAAGGTAAAAACAAGGCTTAAAAATAAGTATAGTGGAATTATTCCTTATTCTCTGTATACACTAGGAGAATTATCAGCCGAAATATGTGCTGAAGGTCTAGCTTTATGTACAGACCTAAAACTTCGAAGACAATTAGAAAAACAGAGAATAATGGGGAGGAAGGAGTTAGGAGATTTTTGTGAACAGTTTGGTTATAATACCCTACCCCCTTCAAAACCCTTTTATAAAGAAAAGCATGAAAAATTCAGAAAGAAAAAATTTAAACAATCTTCAAAGAAAAGGGAAAAATTTTCCAGAAAATTCTTACAAAACAAACCATCCTTTAAAGATAGGGAAAAAAGAAGAATTCTCGGTTGTTATAATTGTGGCAAAGTAGGGCATTACAAAAATAAATGTAGAGTTAAAAGAAAGATTAACTCTCTAGAAATAGATGATAATATTAAAACCCAATTATTTGAAATACTCCAAATAAAAGATGAAACTTCTAATTCAGAAATGAAATGTTAGTTGGAGAAATTAATGATGCAGATATCATTATCAGCAGTTCTGATTCAGACTCTAATGATGAAGATACTCTAAATGAAGAGAATTGCCAATCTGATTTTTACAAGGCAATAATGGATATGAATGGGTTAAGTCTCAACACCCTTACGAAAGAGGAAGATCTGATTATAGACCTTATTGACAAAATATCTGATCCAGAGGCTAAAAGAGAAGCCTTAGTTCAATACATCAACATGTCTAAGGCCCCATCAGGAAAAACAAAGTCTTCTCTTGTTCCAACAAAAGAATAATATAGCGTCTATGACATTCTTAAAAGAGTACAGAATAAAACTCAAGTTGAAAGAGAACCTTCGATATCTAAATTAAAACATGAAATCAATGAGGTAAGAAACGAGTTGATAGCTCTAGAAACAAGGGTTTGACTCTTAGAATTAACCCAGAAACCTCTCAAAGAAGAAACTGAAGAAGAAAACATAGAAATTGAATTTGATAATCTAGTAACTGAATAAGATACCCCGTTACCACCCGAGGTTGAAGATACCCTTCCTAAAGAAAAAACTGAAACCTCCAAAGCTAATATGAATGTGATAGAAAAGGTCCAGGATTGCAAATACCATAAACCTAGTAGACAAAATAATAACCCAAAAATGGTTTACTAATATCAAAATTGTAGTTCAAAAGGAATACAGTTTTCAAACTACTACCCTGATAGATTCAAGAGCTGACTTAAATTGCATTAATGAAGGGTTAGTTCCAACAAAATACTTCAGCAAGACTAACCAAGTTCTTAACATTGCTGACGGCAGCAAGATGCTTATTAATTATAAATTATCAGATGCTGCAGTATGCAATAATGGTGCTTATTTCAAGTTCCCCTTCATAACTGGTAAAATTTTTAAGTCAACCTATTATTCTAGGACTCCCTTCTTAAACATGCTCTATCCAATTAAAATTGATGACACAGGGATAGAGGCTAGTATTGAAAGACATAAGGTTAAATTCACCTTTATTGATAAACCTAGAATTCATGGAATTAATAATATTAAAAATAAGATTTCCTCTCAAGAAAAATTTCTTTACCATCTGAAAGAAAAAATAAAATACAAAAATATGGAAGAAAAATTACTACTTCCCGAGATTCAAAATAAAATTAAATCTCTAAAAATAGATATGGAAAGAAATATATGTGCTGATATCCCCAATGCTTTTTGGGATAGAAAGCAACATATTGTTGAACTTCCTTATGAACCAGATTTTCGAGAAGAAAAAATTCCTACTAAAGCAAAGCCTATTCAAATGAACAATAGGCTACTTCAAATCTGTAAAGAAGAAATAAAAGAGTTACTAGAGAAAAGACTCATCAGAAAAAGCTCATTACCCTGGAGTTGCTCAGCCTTTTATGTAGAAAGAGCCTCCGAGATAGAGAGAAGAGCTCCTAGATTGGTTATAAATTATAAACCACTCAACAAAGTTCTGAGATTGATCAGATATCCAATCCCAAATAAAAGAGATCTCCAGGATAGACTGGCTAACACCTGTATATTCTCAAAATTTGATCTTAAATCAGGCTACTGGCAAATCCAGATTGCCGAAAAGAATAAGTATAAAACTGCTTTTAATGCCCCATTTGGACAATTTGAATGGAATGTTATGCCTTTTGGATTAAAAAATGCACCATCAGAATTTCAAAATATCATGAATGAAATTTTTAATCCATACACTAAATTTATGATTGTTTATATTGATGATGTACTTGTTTTCTCATAATCAATTGATCACCATTGGAAACATTTGGCTACATTCATAAAAGCAATAAAAAATGCTGGCTTGGTAGTTTCAGTAAAAAAGATAAATCTGTCAAACAAAAATTAGATTTCTAGGAGGTAATATTTTCCAGGGAAGAATCATTCCCATTGATAGAGCAATAGAATTTCCAACTAAAGTCCCATATGTGATTAGGGGAAAAACTGAGCTACAAAGATTCCTTGGATGTTTAAACTATATTTCTGACTTCTATAAAGATTTGGCTTTAGATGCAAAACATTTATTCCATAGGTTGAAAAAGTATCCTCCTGATTGGACCGAGGAACATACTAAGGCAGTCAGAAAAATTTAAATGAAAGCTAAGGAATTACCATGTTTAGCCCTATCAAGTCCTACAGCGTTTAAAATAGTTGTAACAGATGCCTCAGAACATGGACTTGGTGCGATATTAAAAGAAAAAATCAATAATCAAGAACAATTGGTCCGGTTTACTTCTAAAACCTGGAACTCGGCCCAACAAAATTATTCAACAGTAAAAAAGGAAATACTTATTATCGTCCATTCTGTAACAAAATTTCAAAGTGATCTGCCCAACAATCATTCCTTATACGGACTGACTGTAAAGCGGCCAAAGATATTCCTCAAAAAGATGTAAAAAATCTCGTTTCAAAGCAAATTTTCGCGAGGTGGCAAGGTATTCTCTCTGCTTTCGAATTTACTATAGAACATATTAATGGAAACACTAATTATTTGCTTGACTTTTTGACATGAGAATTTTTGCAGGGAGGGCAGAAGGAGTCAACAAAAGCGATCGATGGAAATAATCCCTAGCCCAAGGAAATCCCTGGCATCACCATCAACATCAAACACTTTAATAAGAAGGCAAATACAAGATATTGATATATCTCCCCTTCAAACGCCAATAAGTACTAAAACCACATATTTGGAAACAATATATATCCCTTTGCTGATTATAGAAAATGATCATCAGTCAAAAATCCGACTGAAATAGCTACCTTATATCTCAGGCAACACATGCATCCTAATATGGGTGACAGATGCAGAGAATGGTATGAAAATATCTTTATGGAAACAGGTTCGGTATTTATAGTTCACCATTACCGAAATAATGATACAGAAATAGCATACTCCAAATTCCAAATAAAAAAAGTTATTTCTTACAGAGAATGAGGACTAAATCCTTTAAAACCAAGGATCATCAATACGAAAGGATTTAAAATTAAATCCTATCACTACTTTGAATATATAAAGGCTTGGGATGAAGTCTTTTCATACCAGAATACAAAAAAATTCACATAGCCGGTATATTCAGTTTAAAATAACTGAGCCAAATGAGTTCCCAAATTGATTTAAAAATTGGTTCTCTATATGGGGATCATCAAGCCAAATTCTCCCAACAGATCTACAAATTTCACAGAGAAAATTCTCTGATTATAATAGTCAAAGTCTTAAAAGACTATCATATCTATTTTATGACCTTATATCAGGTCCCGTGGATTTTAAAATGGGATTATCAAGTCTTAGAAGATGATATAGACATGTGGGATTATATTCTCGAATTAAGAAGACAAATCCATATCAAATGGTGGGACAGTTATAAAAAATGAATCCCTAAATCCGGACAAAATCGAAATATCAGAATATGTTGCAATATTACAGCAGCAAAACCCCAAACTATCCAAACAAGAGCTTAAAAGGAAGCTCTGGAGTGCATTAGAAGATAGTGTGGAAAAAATGTCCACCTCTACTCAGAGTGACGAACAAGAAGACTACAGTCCAATGAACGGTGATGATCGTGCAGGTATTGAATTTTCTTCAAAATAAAGAAAATTCACATAAGGGACAAAAACGACTCCACCCCTATCCAAGACGTGTCCCAGAAAACGACAAAATTTACTGTAGTCACCACCGATAGAATCTACTTTTCACTGTAGCCACCACTGACAGAATCTGCTTTTCACTGTAGCAGAAAAGCATCTTTGAAATGGCTGTCGGTGCGAATTTTTGACACAAGATGGCATGGCTGAGAGTTAAATCTTAGATCTTATGAAACACATGACTATGTACGCCACTGCCAGTAAGACGAGCAGAAATCAAGATCATGAGATAGTCAAAGCCATAATATGTGGAACAGGATGGCTAAGAGGTTTGTGGGATTTTCATATGGATGAAGTATCAAAAAACCAAATATTAAATATATATATATATATATATATGGAAGCATCTACGCAACGCCTATGAGCGAAATGCTACAGCGATTTCGCCCATAGGCCAATTGCCATCCGAAAAAATCGGACAGTGTGCATTTTTGAACCACAATGGACCTAGTCCGTGGCAGTCCAAAACTTCACGCGGAACTACAACGGACTGTACCGTCCGTTGCAGCTCCGTTCCACGAACATAGCAATTTTGTGGCGGAGGAAAAAAATTGTAGCATTTTGCCTTGAGGCGTTTTTTGGGTTCTTCCATATATATATATATGGGTGTGGATTATGTACGACCACTAGCTGACTGTTACAGTAAACGCCAATGGCCCAGATTGAATCTGGGCTGATCTGACAGTCACGACCTCTTTTCGTGTTTGAATTTTAATTTTTTTTCTATAAATCTAAATGACTTGAAATTTAGGTGTATATTCTTCTCATCAAGGCACACCTAATAAAAATATGAAAAAAAATAATCCGCAAAAAAAAATGACCAAAATACCCCCAAAACTTTACAGGGGTATTTTAGTTAATTTTTTCATGTAAAATATTTTTTTTATATTTTTCGAAGATTCACCAATTTTTTATGTACACACGCACCAAATTTCAGATCAATCTTTGTACCACTATTTTGATGATGGTAAACCATCTTTGGGTTATCACTTTATCAAGGAAGTTTACATATTTATAATCTTGTATTTTTCTTAACATATTACAGTTATTGGAAGTTTGTGGATCGTCTATTACACTTGGGAGTGTATCTTCCATTTCGGGTGGTAACAGATTGTGATTATAATCATGTATTAGATTATTATATTCTTCTTCAGGATTTACTTCTTCATTCCCACTTTCATTTTTAGCGGCTGCTATTTCAAGAATTTGTACTCTAGTTTTTAGAGTGATTAGTTCATTCTAGACCTCATTTATTTCATTTTTTAGATCATGAATTGTAGGTTCTTTTTGGTGTTGAGTTTTATTTTGAACTCTTCTCAAAATATCACTAAAGCTGTAATCTTCATTAGTAGGAACTAGGGTTGGTTTAGGAGCAAGAGAACTTGAAGGTTCTTTGGCCATGTTGATATAATGAATTAAGGCTTCTCTTTTAGCCTCAGGGTCACTTATTTTATCAATTAGGTCAATTATGAGATTTTCTTCATTGGTCAGAGTATTTAAGTTTAGGTCTTTCAAAAACTTGCATTGACAATTTATATCTTCATTCCAACTCTCACATTTCAAATGGTATAAAGATGTATTTTATTCCAGACTGCTATCCAGAGAAGATAGTAAAGTTGACCATTGAAAAGAAAAATTCATTGCTGGACTTCCTCATTTGTTTGGAGAAAAGGTTAAAATAAGATTGAAAAATAAGCATGGAAGAATTATTCCTTATTCTTTGTACACTCTTGGAGAATTATCAGCAGAAATATGTGCCGAAGGTCTTGCTTTATGCAAATACTTAAAATTGAAAAGACAATTGGAAAAACAAAGAACGATAGGGAAAAAGGAATTGGGAGATTTTTGTGAGCAATTCGGCTTTAATACAATACCTACTTCCAAGCCCTCTCACAAACAGAAATTTCGAGACTCTAGAGATTCTAGAAAGATAAAGTCTAGATATTCAAAATGAAAGAAAAGTACATTTCCTAAGAAATTCTTACAAGATCACTCCTTTAAACAAAAAGGAAAAAGGAAAATACCAGTTTGCTATAACTGTGGAAAAGTAGAACACTAAAAATAAACGTCGTGTGAAAAAGAAAATAAATTCTTTAGAAATAGACCTTGAAATAAAAATGCAATTATTTGATATCCTCTTAATTAAAAGAGATGATTCTGAAGAATCTTCTGACTCTGATGAAGAAATGCTCATCGGAGAGATAAATGATGAAGAATTGATTTTCTCCTGTTCAGACTCTGAAACAGATTCTGAAGATATAAATTGCCAGTGCTATTTTTTGAAAGTCCTAAACTTACATACTCTAACCAAGGAAGAAAATCTCATAATTGACCTAATCTTTTTTCTCTCTCTAAACTCTCATTTGTGTAATCTATATGCTTAAAAATCTCTTTGATTTGTGATATATATCCAATGGTAAAGTTGCCATAACAATGGCCTCTATATCTCCCTAAAACATTTCTTTTATGCTAAATCAAATCTTGTTCTAAAAAAATAATATATTATGGAGAAGAAATGGGGTTAAAAAAAGAAAATTGAAAAAATATTTAGATAAAAGGATTATTACATGCTAATTATGCACATCAAAAATAGGAATTGTAAAAGTAAACCTAAAAAGAAATAGAAAAGGTTACATAGAAAATTAAACATCAACAAAAAATAAAACAGAACTAAGAAAGCACTTTTTTAATTAATTGCTCATCTAATTGCCACAACCATGATTTTGTTGGGGTTTGTGGCCTTTGAAGGCCGTGAGAGCATCTAAATAAGAATCATAGTGGATTCTACACTTCAGTGAGAGTGCGTGTATTGGTTGACTGACCTAATGTCGAGCAGTCTATAGTCTTGGTCATGTCTAAAACCTTTACATTTGGGAATATGACACTACCACTGAGGGTTTTCAAAGGGTCATCACTTGTTGAGGTCAGGGAGAAGCCCAACGATGGTTTGTAGGCTAAGAAAGCGTTGTTGAGGTTTCAAACTACTATTCCTTTTTTTTTTCTTTTTTCTTTTTTGCTTTATAATTTTAAAATCTTCTCCAACTGGTTCAACCAGCAGTCAAACAGGTTTTGAATGGACCAAAGTTGTCACCGGTTCAATGACTGGTCCGATCCTAATAACATTCGACTATGAAATTTTGATAGAACAATTTGAAATCTTCTTAATTCTCCATAGAGAATTTCTTGACAGAGTTTTAAAAAGCGGACCGCCCAGTGTTTAGGCGGTCTAGGCGGCCAAACTAGGCAGATATCCCTGGGCACCTGCCTAGGCGCTTGCCTAAGCAGCCGCTCGGGCGGCCGCCCAGAGCCTGCACCCCACCCAAGGGGGCGAAAATGTTGATCCTTGAGGGTATTTTTGGTCATTTTTTTACTCCTAAAGGGGCAAAATTGTGGGTTTTAGGTTCATTTGAAACCTAAAACTCATTACAAGCTATTTTAGACGGAGAAAACTCAAAAAATAAAAAATAAAAAATAAAAATAAATAAATAAATTTTACTAGACAGTCCAGGTTCTAGGTGCCCGTCTAGGAGCTGGGCGGCCTGGACCTCCCCGACCGCCTAGGTGCCACCTAGCGCTTTTTGAAACATTGTTTCTTGATATAACTACGGCTGCATTTAGGGAAGGGCTATTTTATAAACTATAATGCAATAGCCCTAAAAATCTTACGGCAGTCAATCAGGTATGGTTTACCACGACCTTATACTATTGAGTAGACATTTAAAACTTATGCTATCTAGCAGTCATTCCAAATGCCACTTTCATCCCTATTTTACGCTGGACATGAAAAGAAATCCCAACACCTTTTTCCTTTATATTGGACACCACACTAAACGGTGGCTCTTTTATGCCCAACCGAAAGAAAACTTGGACACAAGGAAAATCATCATCATCATCTAAGCCTTATCCCAACTATTTGGGATCGGCTACATAAAGTTTGTATCATAAGTTCAGGATTCATGAAAAGATGTGGCAATGTTTTAAATTGGCTGCCCTACCTACCACAACCACCCTCCTTTATCCGGGCTTAGGACCGGCGTGAGCGGCTTGGTTACAAGGTAAATATGAGAGAAAAAAAAAACACATTCAATAGTTCAGCTGTTTTATCCAAAAGAAGGTTTCATTCAATGAAAAAGAGACAAAGTACTTCTTGATTAAGAATATATCTAACATTCAAGCCACGTGTGATAATACTGATCACTTGGATATAATGTATTGAAATCCACGAGAGGAAAAAAAGTATCGCAAGGACAAAAAGATCAAGAAATGATGCATGAGTTAGGACTTTCTATTAATTTCAAAAGTAAGTATTTGAAACAAATTATAGAACTATAAAAAGGGTAGTAGACACCGAAAAGCATACTGCACATTACATTGAAGTGAAGTCGAAATAACGAGTGAGGAAGAGTCAGCAGCAATCTAGCATATGTCTCCACCACTGCAATGCTTGGTATCACCTGCCACACGAATTGACAAGAACAAGTAAAAAAACAGTATACTGCTCAACAATATAGAATAAGTTGTAGAAAACAACAGTGCAGACAGCATAAAAACATGCAAAAAAAGTGGTAGATTTTGGATTTGAAAAAGATTTTACATAAAGAAAAAAATCGGTAGGAACTTAAAAAATTGACCAATGATGAAAGCATGCAAGTAAAGGAATATGGTTGAGTGCCTAATTGCAATTTTCACCAATTAGCAGAAAATCCACCAAAAGTTTCACCAAAGATAAATGAAGCAAGTGCTATCAAGTGAAAATAACAAAAAGATAAAGAATAAAGCATCTTAAATGATAGCAAACATATGGTTGGTCTTCCAGATTACGAACACTTTACGGACACTTGTCACACTGTCCTTGATTCTTTGAAAAACCAAGCGCTAAGAGAGAGGTAGTGTGTGTCCTAAATTCAATTTCAAACTTAAGAGAAATTTACAAATTAAGAGGCACGCCCCTCCCAAATTTAAATCTCTCGCATCACCTAATTTTCAAATAAGCACCCGTGACAATTTGTAAAATCTTGAATTTGATCAAGGTTATTTAACCATTATAATGTCTATGTATATTGGTCAGAAAATCGAGTCCAATTGGAAGGAAAATTGGGTTTGATTTTCGGCAAAAAGATAATAGTGTAAAATTCCAACCTTGATATATAATAGCTAGCAAGGGAATGGTTGACTTAGATCAAGCCTCATATAGATCCTCAAAAGAAACTTCAACATTATCTCTCCCAACGCCTATAATTAAAGATCAGTCCTCTCACTTCAACTCATTCCATTCAACACTATTGTCATGTTTCTAGTGAGAGAAAGTGGCACGTCATGCGTGAACCACACCATGTCCATGTTCCACTACCCATCTCTCCCGTGTGCTTCCATGGTCCAAAGCTACTACCTAGGAGCATCACGCCACCCATGGAGCTTCTTCAACTTGCTGTAACATGCCTCTAAACCCTCAACTACAACAAGATAATCTCTCTATCTTAGTGCTTAAAAGTTAATTTTAAAAGATTGTTTTAATTTGGAGTTTGGTTTGATCAAAACTCTAATTATTTTGACTTTCTACAGATTTTGGAAAGATATTAGAAAGTTTTTGAATGATTATGATTCTAATTTAAATAAAAGTTGGCCTTGGGTCAAATTATAAAGGGATAAGGTTCCTAATAATCCTCCCAAAATCATGATGGTTGATTTGTGGTATGGCTCAAATTTGTTCTCTCCCACCCCACAGATTTCCTAAGTAACTATTGGTCAAATTGTGTCATTGGATAGGTAATACCTAAAGAAGGAATTCTAATTTAAATAGGAGAAGGAATTCTTTCTATTTAAATATCATTAAGCCCTTCTCTCAAAAAGGAAATATTTCTCTCTCCTCCATGCACCAAATCTCTCTCATTATTAAAATTCGTTTCTCTCTCCTCCCTTCTAAAAGGGGTCATAGGGCCTAGATCACTAATGCTATCAAGAGAGTAAATCCGGTATGGAGTATATTAAGTCCCATGAAGGTAATTCCAGGAAATTTTGATCATAATTTTGGCTTCCAATGGTTTATGCCGCTAATGCATACATTTGTAAATGTCTTTGCAAGTAATGAGATTGCATTGATCATTGATTCATAATTGTATCAGTAAGGGTTTGATGCAAGCTGTACAAGAATTTTATGCCGCAGAATTTGCATATATGCAAGTTGTGTTATATGTAAGCAATCACATTGTGTCCAAATGAATGGAAATCATGTTGGGGATGTTTTAAGGTATTTTTAATCCTCATTAGTTGCTGTAAATCAGTGGGTAGAGTGATTGTCCCAGTGAGATATGGCTGTGCTTTTATGAGAAAGTGTATGTAACCAAGGTGCAGAGAAGTCTCTTGTATAATTTTTAAGTATTGTGTTACTGAGAGAACAGTATCTACATCTAACATTGATAACAAAATCACATCATATATTTGTCTGTAAAATTGATAGAGAAGTTTAACAAGGACGATCTTTTTGGAAGGATTGGTACTCTAAAAGAGGTCCAAAATGTTTGGTGTTAAACTGGTGTGAAATTGAGCTCATCCAAGCAAAAACTAACACAATATACCGAGAGACATATAATGGAGCCTACCAACAACTAACAGCATAATTCTGTATAGAATATACTTATTTTAGACAAAGAAGCATGATTCGATATAATTGATTGATATCTAAAAAAGCTCTAGAAATTTAAGATTAACACAAATACATCACGTCACACACAGCTGACTCACTCATAATGTCATAATCAGTTACAAAACATTCATAACTATCCCAAGACAAGAGCTGGCTTGACCTGTTCTCTTCATATAATGATGTAAAATAAAGCCTCCAATTGTTAATGATGACTTGAAGTTATGGCTCCATGATGAGGTTCTACCTTGCATATGGCACTGCTCAAAATCACTAGGAGTTTGTGCCACCTATGTGAGGATGGATGGATGTGGGCAACACTTAAATGCTTGGCAGCCACCAAATCATCCAGGAAAAAGACAACTTTAGGTCTTCCAAGAATTCAAGGAATGGGTTGGCCTGGATCACTCGGCTCGTGCATTGTGGCTATTTATCTAGTCAAATATGAAAAACTAAATCACCCCTTCTCCAATTGGAGATGGAGCTTGAAACAGAAAACCTAAAACTGGTCAAATGGAGAAACACCCTCTCTAGCTTCTGAATTGAACTTGTTTATTAACATGTGGACTTGTTTCTCAATTCAAATGCATCAAATATTGAAGATAAAATCCTATATCATAAGTTGGCAAATAATGGGTTCAAAGACCTATGTCTACCCTGGCCTGGAGGCCACAATTTACCTCAATCCCAATACATGCATACCTTCCAAAAACAAGGATTTTAAAAAATTTATCGGCTTATTAATATCACTAAATATCTAAAGAATAAAAGTAGTTGGAAGTAGTGAGAAAAGATAAGGGGATTTATGGCCTCACTGAGGGTATTGCCCTTGATAGAGCAGAATGGCAGACCAAGATTCAGTTAGCTGACCCCAAATAGTTGGGAAAAGGCCATGATGATGATGAAGATGATGATGATCTGACATATAAAAGCGCCCTTACGGTGTGAAGTTACTAAAACTTTAATAGGTGATCTAGTTGAATATCCTTCAAAGATGCACAACACGTTTAACAAGTAAAAATACAAGAATGTACAGCTTCCTAATGCATAAATGGGCTTTTTACCCCAATGGGAATATTGGAAGTACACAACAGCATATTGGAAATTCTTTAATATTTAAGAATATTTTATTAAAGATGTGCCATAAGGAAGCTCATTGACTTCTGTACATGTAATTGGACTAGTGTCAAACTCTCTTGACACATGGTCACCATCATGCAGTCATTGTGACGATCTGTAGTCACCATGGTGACGCATGGACACATACGTGCCATTTACTTAAGTAGAGGACTAAGATTCAAACATAACACAGATACAAGACCACCCCTTCATGAGGGTACACCTCAGCATTTCCCACAATATCTAGGACAATGATAAGGACACAAATATTATGTTTGAATCAATGACACATGTGGGAAATTTTATATGATTAACACACAATACATACAGAAATCATCTAATAATGTCTAATCAACATGACAATTTTAATTATATTTATAATATCATATTGTCCATATGCCTATTGTCAGATATTAGTATCCAATATTGCTCAGTCTTGCGAACAAAAAGTCTCCAGGTATCTTATGTGTAGCAAAAGCTCACAAAAACCATTAGTTGTAACAGCAGCCAATTGAGGTGACATGCAGCAAATTTGTTGTATGTTGCGTGCGTCATGGCATATTTTGCAAGATTGTTAATATATCTAACAAATACAAATTAGGAAACAATGTCCAACATTTTGAACAATGTGTCGAAAATTTGGGGCACAAGTGTCAAACATGTAGAAGTGAAAATCCAAGTTATAGACGTGCATCTCTAGAAATAGGAGAGGGGCATCCAAAAATTCTGTCAATCTCATTTACTGCCAGACCAAAATCTGCATGTCCAACACGAAGAACGTGCCATACCCTTGTGAGACTTCCCCAGAGTGTCAATGCGCCCAATAGTCATGAATACGAGCACATATAACTTCCGCATGTATCATTTGTCTAGAAAAAACAACATAAATGTTGATACAGGATCAAGAAACTTCGCTGCTAGTGGTATATGAGTTGTTGGGCTAGGTCGATCAGTCAGGGTTAAGAAAAACTAGGCTTATGGTGTAAAAAGATAAAGTTCGATTCATGAGTAAGAATATGAGGGGAAGTGGGGAAGGTTAGAAGAAGATGAAGGGGATGAAGATAGGTAATGGATTGGATTAAAAAGATGAAAGAAGGAATGTATCGTACCTGAACTTAATCAAAAGAAGGTGAGGATTGAGTGAGGGTTGACAAATGTTATGATGGGGGGCCTGCAAGGATGAGGGTAAAAGGGCGAAGAATCCCTCCAACCAAAAGGAAAAGGTTTTGTAGCAACAAACTACCACCGTAGGAAAGAGGAATCTCTCCTCTAAATGGAGATACCACTCCTTTCTAGATGGTCTCTCACCACCAATTCAAAAAAAACATATATGTTCTCCAATACCTTGAGTGGGTCATACTCCAAGCGCATGTATTTAGAGAACTTTAAAACCTCTAATCCTACTCAACTTGGGGCTTCAAAGTCATTTAAAGACTTTCCCATGAGTTATAAATAACAAAAGAAAGCCTATCTAATGACACCCTAATCAACTTAAGAAAGATGATTTTTTTATAATCCCATTTCATCATCATCATCAGAGCCTTTTCCCAACTATTTGTGGTCACTACATGAATCCTTGTCTGCCATTTTGCTATATCACATACCCTTTGCGACGCTAGAAGTCCCATCGCTTCTCACTAGTTGCAACCATGTCCTTCTGGGTCTACCCCTTGACTTTTTGAGCTCTACTTGTACTAACTCGCATCTCCTAACATGTGTTGTACTAGGTATGCGTTGCACATGCCCAGCCTACCTAAGTCTACTTTCTCTCATCTTATTGCCTATTGGAGCCACACCTAAGTTCTTATAAATGTATTCATTCCGGATTCTATCCTGTCATGTCTTGCCACCGATCCATCTCAACATCCTCATCTCAACTAGACGTCCTATGGGTATTGTTTCTTGACCGCTCAACATTCTGCCCTATAAAGCAAAGCTGGTCTCACAACTATCCTACAAAACTTCCCTTTCAGCTTCATTGGTATGCGGCATTCACATGAAACTCCAATTGCACATCTCCGCTTCGCCCACCCAGCTCTAATTCTATGTACGATATCTTCCTCAAACTCTCCATTTTCCTGGATAATCGATCCAAGATATCAGAGGTGCACTCTATTTAGTATTTCTTTGTTGTCAATCTTAACGACATCCTCGTCTCTACTCCTATTACTACAAAACTTGCACTCCATATACTTTGTCTTTGTCCGGCTAATTGTAAAACCCTCAGATTCTAGAGCATCCCTCCAAAGTTCTAAGTTTTCATAATCCATATATCATAAGAAATAAAGAAATTATTCGCTACTAGAAAACCCAATATTAGCGGTAACTCAAATACTCTAATCTAATGGGTCCGACGATCATCATCATCATAGCCTTTTCCCAACTAATTAGGGTCAGCTACACGAATCCTGGTCTACCATTCTACTCTGTCAAGGGGCCATACCCTCAATGAAGTCATACGTCATTATATCTTTTCTCACTACTTCCAACCATGTCCTTTTGAGTCTATCCCTAACCTTTTTTGAGCCTTACACTTAAACCAATTCGCACCTCCTAACAGGTGTTGTACTAGGTCTATGTTGCACATGGCCAGCCCACCTAAGTTTACTTTCTCTCCCTATTTCTATTCAAATTAGACTTCTAATCAATTTTAAACCCTTATTTAACCTAATTCATCAAGAACTTTCTCAACAAGGTTTCAATCATGAAATAGCCGTTGTACATCTCACAGAGCACTTCGACAATATGTGTGACCTCATGTGATGTTCTCAAGAAAATCAGTAAGATCCATTCGCCTCTATAAATATGAGTCCTACCACAAATTATTTTCTGGCACAATCACGTTAAATGTAAAACAAGTATCAAATTAGGGCATAAACCAAAAGATATATGGGTTCCGTGGCTTTAAAAGAAACTATGAACATAAAAGTTGTGAGATTGATAGCATTAGCAAATAAAAAACGTAAACATAAGCAAATACGATCTCCAAAGGAAAAAATAATGAAACCCTAATCTTCACATTCGCTTAGTTCCTACACCATCTATTTGTCAGGGCTCACTTCGAACACCATGCAGAATTTTCCATGGTAACAAAGTAGGAAATCAAACTAAAGTCACTCATCTCACAAAACTATGCACATTTTCAAAGAAGATCATTTACGTATACCTGGCCAAAGAGTAAGGTTTCTTCAATTTGAGTTGCCAATTTCAAACTTGAGTTAATGGACAAGCCAGAAAATAATGACATCGGCAATGGACATGCTTCTCGCATGACCATCATTCTTTCACCAGACTGCCCCATGGATCCCTGTTGCAAAAGCTCACTGACTCCCACAGAGTTCAAATAAGCCATGATCGCTTCCCAGGCAGTTCGTCCCACAGTATGCGAAAGAACCCAAAACATTCCCAATGATCTTTCGTCCAAATTCAGAAAATCCAGCATACGTTCACCTGAGAATAAATAAAGGATGCATAAAAGAAGTGAGTCATTGTACCATGCCAATGGTAAAGGAAAACTATACCAAGATGTATCAATGTCTTCACTCAACATAGAAGCCTTCTAGTAGTTAAAACCATAACTTAGATGTATAAATTAGGCAAAGGAAGTTAATAGTTCACTTGCATCGTTCTAAACCACAAGCAAATGGAAAACAACCATTTGGATGTACAAGGGAATTATAAAGTCATGCATCAAGTAAATAAAATGATATTTGATGGCAGCTTGAGTTGACTCTAATGATGATCTGAGTTGAGGATAATCCATTCTAAAATAACAAGTTATACCCTAGTAATCATGAGAGCCTCTCGCAGGAATAAGTTTTTGCTATGATATATTCCATCAAATAGCCAGGTACATTACTGAATCTTTAAAAATACAATTTGAGATGGCAATCAGGGAAAAACAAAAGCAACACTCTTACGGATAAGGTGGACACACTAGTATGTCAAAGACTCAAAGAAAAAAAAATTTACAATCAATCTTAACCGAAACTTCCTTTTCTTCTCTTGCATACCACATGTAAATGAGCACTAAAATTTTTCATACAAATGTGAACCTGAGAAACATGCCCCCTCATTATAGTGTCATAAAATGAAGATTTCATGTATTAAGGATGTGTCAAGTGCTTAACAGCTCCACATTGAGGTTCTCCCTTGTGAAGAGTTTCAAGCCAGTTAAAAATAGAATCACATGTGTAGCAAAGAAGATTATGTGAAAACTTAATGTGTGGCTCAAACCACTATGTAACCTCCCTAGCTTATTGACTTAAATATGTAACCTAGACATGTGGATCAAGGACTTTCTACGCCTGTCAACACCACAATGACCTGGACAAGCTTGTTGACACACCCAACTCACAACAAACACTCTGAAAACACATTTGATTGTTCTTACAGAAACATTGACATGTTAGTACCATATTGAAACACCTAGCTATTCTCAAAGAGCCACATCAGACAAACCCCAAATTAGACACTGTCACATGGGTCTGTGCCAAACTAACAGAATGAATGAAGCACATTTGCTAACTCGTGAGCTGATCTCCTGGTTCAAGTGTCCAATAAGGATAAAAACCTGTATCACTAGTAGTAATGGCAAGGCTTCAAAGACAATTAGCAACCCTAGCATTGAAGCCTCAATGTATTTAAAAAGTCGTAAGGCACAGTCTGGGCACTCAAGATTCCTGGCCACTTAGTCGGTCCCATGGATGACAAACCCTTACCTTAGCATCGCATGTGTGGATGAGTGGGTCCATGCAAAACCCCTTAGAGATGTTCTTTAGACCAACAAACCTATATGAGGGACCGTACTTGTTCTACGTTCTCAAATTTAGTTCTCTCCTAGAGCGGATGTTCTTTAGACCAACAAACCTACATGAGGGACATACCTTCAACCTTGACAAAGCTAGAGGCATGGCTGGCATGGCATGATACACGGCTCCGCATGCACATCTGGGCTAGTGGCTAAATACTCCTGGTGAGAGACCTTGGGCAAGTGTTGTGAACGGATGGCTGAGATGATAGAATTGGTGAAGCACCAAGACCAATGAGATGCGTCAATGGTCGGACAATGTACAGCCCAAGCTAAAGAGACATGGGCATGTAACATGAGCAAGAGGCAGCTGACCATACACCTGGCTGAGCAGTTGTGTGAACATAATGGTCTAGTGGGAATACGTACTTGACATGTGTAACCATGTCGTGCATGGGCTTCTCCAATGGCCAAAGGTCATGTGAGAGTGGATAAGCGCACATGTAATGGGCTGAGAGCACATCAATTATTGCATGACGACCATGCATGTTTGAATTGGCATGCATGGACAGCAACGACCCATGGAGTGGGTTGACAAGATGCTTAAACCCCTTAATGAGCCATGCAGGCATTAATTGAAGGTGAGGCGTGGCCTAGTGTAACTGCCACAGTAGGTAGTCAGTGAGTAGTGAGAGTTGTGAATGAGATAGTGTGTAAATACATACTAGGGGTGTTATAAACCACTTGCCCAAACCTCTGAGGAGCATCTGTGGATACATACGACCAAGTAGATAGAGCACTAGGAGCAGGCTACTGCCCTGCATCCATAACTTGAGTGGGCCATTGTGTACTTGTTTGCTCCATTCCTTATGTGTGGCTTTGTGGAAGATTGGCCTCGCATTAGTCCACATTCGACTTAGGCCTCACGCCACATGGTTCAGCAAACTTTTAGCCCTCATGAAAACTAAACAAACACCTCATCTATGAGGTGCCCCAAAGAGAATGTTGGGGGGTGGGAGGTATAGAGGGGTTAGGCCTTATACAAAGCCCCCAAATTATAACTAAAAAAATACAATACAAAAAAAAGAGATAAAACTTCTTTGGAATGATCTATGTCCTTCATTATGCGCACCTTATATTGATGTGTTGTGTAAATGTAAATTATGTATTCAATGTTATTAAGACCACACCGGTGGCCAAACCCATGCGGGCACCTGTCAGACCGGTTAATAAACAAAAAATAAATAGTTATAAAATTAAATAAATTTTGAAAATATAGAGAAATTATGAGGAGAAAACCAGAAAATATAAAAACAAAACATAAATAAAATAGAAAATACAAAAACACAAAGTCAACCACGAAACAGTTTCGATGGTTCAGTACTTTCCATGGTCCAGTACTTTCCATAGAGGCATTTAGTAATTAAAGAAAAAAAAATATAGAAATCAATTTTTTTCCATCGAAATAAAAGTGATGTGATTTTCTGAACTATGGCAGTAACTTGAACAACAACTCGTAGGCATCACCTATAGGCAAGACGGTGATCTTTCCACTGAAGACGTCGAGTACAACCCCTTTCACTACCGCACTCCTCATGGGGAGTCGGTGAAGAGGAAAATGATAGAAGACCTTGATGTGGGGAGCATCACTAGGGGAATTTTTATTTAAAGGTGGACATTTTTTATTTTGACAGTAAGCCTGAACCTGAAAAGCTTATTGAATAGTTAAATAATGTACAAAATTAAGTTTTGAGATCTTTTTCTCTGGTAACCAGTGTAGAGCCATTGAAGCCTGGCTTGTAAGCTTCCCCTTTAATTTTCTAATCAATAGATTATTTAATTTTTGTTCTTGCGAATTCTTTCTACAACAAAAAGGACAACAAACCCAAACCAAAATGGTACAAAATACACAAAACCAAAAATCACTGTTCCAAAGCCCCACCATGAAAATTGCAAACAAATCCAACCCAAACTTGAGATGCAAAAAACAAAATACCAACATTTAATCTTAAAAAAAGGCTATCAAGAATCAAAAACCATACTTGAAAAATCTGTCTAAGAAAAATCTAGAAATCCAAAAATCGATCCTAAGAAAATGTCAACTAACAGAAACCCACACTGAAGCCCAATCTTGGAAAACTCCAAAACCGAAAACCAAACTTTAAAAAAAAAAAAAAAACAAAAACAAAAAAACAAAACAAAAAAAAACAAAACAAAAAAAAACCAAAAAAAACAAAAAAAAAAAACAAAAACCTTTAAAAAATGACAAAAAATATTCTTGAAAATTGTCAACAACGACAAGCCCAAACTAAGATTTGCCAACGTGCTAACAATGTAACTGACGCAATAAAATGATCGACCTTGTTCAATGTAGTTTGTGCTACATATTACCAAGCATCAAGTTACATCCATTATACGTACGGATTAGCTACCTATGAGGATCTTCATAGGTCAAGCATTACTATGATTAAATTAATTTATTAATCTATTCATAATTGCACGTCAAAATATCTTCACTGAACCATTAGGCATTGCAATGTTGACCTTCAGTCACTCTTGAAGTACCTTGCCATATGTAAATAAAGAATTTGAGTATTGAAAACACAAGCATTATAAAGTGAAAAATCTCTAGTTAAAAATAATCACATAGTATTGTTCAGCACTATTTAAGATGTTCTTAAGGTTTAGGGAAATTTCCAGCGATAACTAAGACTGCATTTTTGGAAGGAGTAATTTAGAAATTAAATTGCAGTCCATAAGCTATACTTTACCATACTTGAAGAAAAGAAAAACCAAACCCAAACCCAAACTTCTAACAACCCAAAAAAATAATCTAATATTGGAGAAAGATCTTGGAAATATCAACAAAGACAATGCAAATCGATTTGAACTAACATATGGCAACCTAACCAAAGTTGGCTCGAATCAGCGAGCTTTGTTTGTGAAAACACCTCTAACACCTCTTTGAGTCAACATACAATCGATTTCTATCCTTTTGAGTTTGCAAGATTACGAAAGACCCAAAAATTTTCAATCTTGAAGAAAAAGTCAAATTTCTGTTTCTACAGGGTTTTATCGATCTGAACAATCTCAAACAACTATTAGGAGGTTGGAATACCTCCAACTACCCCTGTGGAGGAAAGAAGGAGAGGGGTACATGGTGTCAAATGACATGAAATACACTGCCCAAGGTCCTATTTCCAGCATTAAGCACTGGATCTTGGGGGTGCCCACCCAGGCAGCACCTAGGCGACCAGACGAGGGCCCAAAGAAGTCCCACCACAGGCATCCCCCCTTAGCAAGGTAGGGGAACAGGAGCACAGGCCCTCCTCAAGGCACCGATGCAAGCTGATTTTTAGAACATTGCAATGCATATCCTCAATCCTAGTATAATTTCTAAACAAAGTGGTTTATGAATACTCAACAAGTATATTTATCTCAGTGAAAATCGGACATAGGCAGGTGCTTCTAAGAATCCGATTAGTGACATTCACCAAATTACAAGTAATATTGAGAAAAGTGCCAGTGTCGTATGCGTTGCAAAAGGTAGCTGAGCATGGCAATTTTTTACTGATATAGGCTATTCATTTAATCACATACATAGCAAAGTGCACAAACGTCTATCAACCATCCACAACTTTGCCCATGGTTAATATTTGAGAATATATGCAAGAATGGCATTGATGTAATTAATATAGCCCAATAACTATATGCATGTTCCTTTTAAATCTCAATATGTGATATATCTATGATCACCAAAATACAACCATAGAAGAATTTCAGCATGGTGCTCTTATAGAAATAGTAAGGCAACATATTCATATCATCATACAATTGCTTACAGATACGAACACAATCCATACTGCAGAACTAATTATTGAGCATAAAGCACAATATGAGAGACATAATTGTAGATTCTTCTTTTTTCTTTTTCTTTTTGAGTAACAAAAATTCCTTTCAAAAAGCTAAAATATGCAAGAAAAAAAGGGGGCGGGGGGGGGGGGGGGGGGGGGAAGGTCGGCAAGTCATTGATGTTAAGGCAATAATGATGATTAGGTCATATCCGCACTCCACACAGACAGATGTCCTGGTTACAGAACTATTTACAAGAGCATTGATGGTATAATTCAGCCCTAAGGACTTGATGAAAGCGAATTTTCAAATTTTCAGCAGATAAATGAATGTAGGGTAGGAAACCATACTGCAGTTTCAGTTTTCTTGGTAAATAAACCCTACATCATAAGAACAAAAACATTAATATTATGTTTTTGACCCATGTCCATGAATGTTAATTCAATAAGCATGACATGAATACTACAGAAACTACGGGGTTATTCAAGAAATCAACATACCTTAACTAAATCTGTTTCACAATAGAAACCAGAACCCAGCACGGCTCCAGTCTATAAAAGAATAAGGGGCCCACCCCCGCCCCTCCCCTCCCCTCCCCTCCCCTCCCCCTTCCTCTCTCTCCCAAGGGGCTTAGAAGATAGAAACCGGGGAGGGTTATAAACTACATGTAGATTTAATTCCCAAGCCCATGGCCCACAAATAATAACTTTGTTATATAAAGTGAGGCGAAGACAAGCCCCTTACCATTGAATTTCCTGTTTGGTCCAATGAATAAGCTACAAATTAACACAATCACACTTGGCCCAGCGAGGGCCATGATGCAAATCGCATCCGAGAGCTTCAAAAATTAAATTGATTAATTTTTTTACTTTTACAAATTAATTTTCAGGGGTGTGGGAAGACTATCTTAATTTTTATTGGGATTAATTTTTAGGAATTAACCCCCCCTCCCCCTTTCTCTCTCCCCCAGGGGACTTAGAAGATAGAAACCGGGGAGGGTTATAAACTACATGTAGATTTAATTCCCAAGCCCATGGCCCACAAATAATAACTTTGTTATATAAAGTGCGACGAAGACACACCCATTACCATTGAATTTCCCGTTTGGTCCAATGAATAAGCTACAAATTAACACAACCACATTTGGCCCAGCGAGGGCCATGATGCAAATCGCATCCGAGACCTTCAAAAATTAAATTGATTAATTTTTTTATTTTTTTATTTTTAGAAATTAATTTTCAGGGGTGTGAGTAGACTATCTTAATTTTTATTGGGATTAATTTGTAGGAATTAAGCCATGGGGGTTAGAATAGAATTTTGCTTATTATTGTGGGCAAAGATAAGCACTACTAATCCTTAAGGATTGGCATAGCACTTTTCTTGGGTTGTTAGGATTTACTTAATGGATATCTAGAGCTCCATAAAAATAACTTTTAGAAAGATGGGTTTCTTGAGGGGATTGATGGGGATTCCTATTTTGATGGATTTGGTAGAATGTCACGTATGGAAGAGATTGAGGGTATATTTGCCTACATTTGTGGATAAAGGAAGAGAAAACAGAGAAGTTTGAGAGAGGTAAAGAGTAACTCCTACATTTATGGGAGCAATAGGTCTTAAGGAGAGATTCATGGAGAGATCACATGAATTCTAGAGAGAGAAACAGAGAGGATTAACGAAGAAACAAAGAGGATTAATGGAGAGGATTAACAGAGAGGATTAATGGAGAGGATTAATAGAGAGGATTAATGGAGAAACAGAGGGGACTAATGGAGAAACAGAGAGGATTCATGGAGAGATCACGTAATGCGGTGCTGGTCCCGCCTAAGCAGAATCCTAGGAGGGGTGGGCTGGAAACAGTCTTAACCTTTGGCTTATGCACATAGTGGCCGCTCTCAGGACTTGAACCCGCACTCTTGCGTTGGCTATCCGAGCCTTTTACCATCAAACCAAGTGACAGCCCCCTAGGGAGAATATTTCCCTAAAATTTTGTAACGTCGATAGAAAGAGATATGTCTCTTGAATTTTATTGTATTTTGTTTTATTTTATTTATTTTTCATTGTTTGTACTAAAAGGAGTGGGATGCCCTATTCAGGAGAAGGAGACTCAGATATTTTTTTATAGAGGTTTTTTAATGAACGAAGAGAGTGCTTCTTCTCATCTTTCGCTTAATTTACCTTCTTCTCATCCTTCGCTTAATTTACAGCCACTTGTTTCCTCCATTATTATTGAGTTCTTGCTTATTTTAGGATCAAAAGAAGGCCGGAATTAATTTCCTGAGCTCCTTTCTCATCAGGTCATCTTGGCCAGTTCATACATATCTCATGATTATATATAGGGAAACCTTCAAAGTTCTTTGGAATTCCTACCACAGAGGAAACCAGAAGTTTAAAACACTGTTACATTGATTCTTTTGTTAGGGTCCACCAGTGTCAGAAATGACACAGATACCAACACAGATTCTTCCTTATGTTCACTAACAACTGGCTACATCATTGATATACATTTCGATCTTCTTTTCTTAATTGGGTAGAAACATCAAAATTGAAACTATGTATGATTGAGCCAACTAAGCATCATTGTTCTTTTTGGCTGCTTGGAAAATTAGTAAACAATGTTGGATCTCGTTGCCTCTTTAAAGTATATCCATGTAGCTGAACTTTTGTACCTGGCATGAGGAATTTGACACCCCATACCCATGTCGGACACTTGCACAAGTCCCCATGTCCATGCAACATAGGTAAAAACTAACATAATCTACCAATCAACTAACCAAATAAAAGATCAAATTCATTTACAACTCTAGGTTGATATTTGTACCAAAACAAATTGCTAAAAAGATCCAAAAAGAATATTTGATTGATACAAAATCCACTAAGTGCTAACAACATAAATACTCCCAAGTAAATAAAATTTGGATATGTGGAATCCAATCAATGCCAAACAATCCTTCCCCTAAATGCTCTTTCCAATGGATGAGGTCAAAATTTGACGTTGAGACCATGAGTCATGCCTAATCTTCATCTGCTAACACCATCACATTTATCATAGAATGCCAGGCATTGCACACATTAACCATATGCTCTAAGGAAAAACTTGAGAGCTTCTCCAAATACTCTATAATTACAATCTCAAAGGCATACAGTAACATATCTGAATGCAGCAAGAACTACTTTGAGAACATTCTTAAAACAAAAAAAAAGGATAACAGAACATTTGTCAGAATCTCAGTTGAAGGATCACAAAATTTCCAAATTTACAACTTCCAAATTTACTTGTTCACGAGTCTAATAAAATCCTTAACTCTTAATCAACTTCATAAGAGGCAAAGAAGATAAAAGGTTCAGCTTTCAAATTTAAGAAAAGAAAAAAGGAAAAGTCAAATATTCCTCAAAAAGAAAGAAAAAAGAAAAAGGAAAGAAAGAAAAAGAAAAAGGAAAGAATCGTATCACAAAGTACAGTTTCAGCATCTGTAGTAGATCATGATCTCACTAATCAATTTTCAAGACACAAACATCTATGACCTACAGTTCTAAGGCACACCTTTAACTTGTTTCCACCATTCATCTATTTGCTTCCCTTTCTGCAGCTGCTCAGGGTTCAAATATTCTCTGATAGAAGCGGTCAATGACCAAACACGCGAAGTTAGGCTGCTGCTGATGAAATCAAGTAGGATACCTTGAGGAGTAACATTATTCTGATCAGAACTCCGGTCTTCCTTATGGAAAGAGACAATCTTTCGCATGGTGTCCACCTGCCATGCAGGAAATTAAATTCAGTGAACAACAAAAGAGGCAGACATTTCGATAAATAGAAAATGTGCAGCTTCAGACATGTAGTGACTTTATGTTGAATAGATCAATAACCGAAGGCACCATTCATCTGGATAAACGAAGCAAGGATTTTTCATCACAAAAATATGAACGAATTAAATAAATTTTCAAGTCATGTACTTGAAAATTGCTACCGTTATATGGCCAGGCCAGGAAGAAGACTGAGGTGAATACTAACTAAGGGTCCGTACAAGAATAACAGAACATAAACATAATAAATAATTGAAAACAAGCCAACCTTCTTTGGATCTGCATTAAGAGTATTCATGACAATCTCCGTTGAGATAATTTGCACAAGCAACCATGTAACATGATTACTCCGAATCTGCTGATTACCCTTTGCAAATCGAGATGTAAGCTTTTCCACAAAGTCAAGGAAATCGATATACCCACTTTTCATAACAAGGTGAAATAAATCTGAAAATATAAGCCACTCTTGCCAGGCTTGATTATCTGCATTATATCCATTGCATCAATGCAGTCAGCATACAAATTTCAAATTCTTCACTAGTTTCAAGAAAAAACATCAATATAGTAAAAGCAAAATGGGTTACTAGAGAGAAGTGAAACAACAACATATAATCTAACAGAAGTGAAACAACTTACGAGGATATACAGAACATATAATCTAACAGACATACAGAACTACACATGACAAACAAGAATTGCTAGAAGAGAAAGAAGCTAAAGAAAAACTGCAGACAAGCAAGTCAGTCCAAGCACTACAAGTCCATCAGCAAGTGCTTCCACCAACTTTTCACATCCTTCGACACAATCCAAACTAACCATCCATTATCCAAGGTCTAGTTCATTTGGGACCAGTACATTTCTCAAAAGTACTGGACGAATTGATACAGGAACAACAATGGTTAGATAATATCGACACAGTCAACAATGTGACTCCCTGAGGAAAAAAAGGGTTTAAAATGATAGAAGCCTACAAAGTATCAGCTTACACTGATGGAAACCAATCTGCCTAGTAATAAAAAATAGTGATTCCTCCCCGACTTGTATAAGAGACAAAATCATCTAGTAGAGGCCCTTTCGAGCTGATTAGTTCCCTATCAATGCAATAAGACAGCTGACCCAATTTATGGAAGACAGTACTTCTAATGCCAGTTCCTGTACTATTCATGCAAATGCAATAGCATTATATCAACCTTCGATTATGCCATACTTGAAAACAATGTGATATAGTCAATCCTGTCCAACAGTTTTGATTTATCTGAAGGGCTATAATTATTATATGTATTTCTTGTATTTGACTGAATACTTGTAGTGGAACAATTTATTTGACTGAACGAACAAGTCACATGTTTTGTATTGGTCCCTTCAAACTGCATCTGTCACATTAAAGTTATAAGCTCCATTCAAGACCCTGCTTAAAAATAATAATAATAATACAAATAAAAATATAAAAAAATAATAATACAAATAAAAATATTAAAAAAAAAAAAATTGTTCTTTTCTGCTTTCCTTTCCAGTGAAACTCTTTAGCATCTCAAAACTGCAGTATTTCTTCATCAAATTAGATCTGTTCACTAGAATATTCTCAAGACATATTCCAGCACGGTATTGCACATAAAAGTCATGCATGCAGAGTACACACACACACCCCCACCAACTTTTAAAGAACAAATGTGGGGAACAATCTTTAGGATACGATATCCATGAAAAAGGTAGCAGCAAGCAACAACTAGGAAGAAAGGTTAAGCACTTGCCTGAGTTGGAAGACTTCAAAAGATCCATAATCCTATCAATGATCACCTCACATAGCATTTCTGAAGAAAATACAATTCCAGGAACTGAAACTTGCTGTTGAGCTTGTTGCCTGTAACAAGGAGCAGTAACAAGCACTCGCCGCCACCAATCTGGAGAAGGAGTTGTATTAAGAGCATGCTTCAGGCAACGGATGGCTCTTTCCCAGTCTAGACTTCCTCTTTGTATACATGCAGCAAGGTCCTAATCAAAACTAAGAGCATGATGAATTACATTTAATTCCACGTAACCATACATGCAGTCAAAAATGTACTGAAAGAATGTGCCATTGACAGCATTTTCTCATAAATAACTCATTAGGGGTGCTTCATCAAACTAAAGATAAATTCAGAGGGGAAACCAGTGTAAGTTCAATTCAACCAAAGTTAAATGATGGCAATTCGTTGAGCAAATATGTGACTAACAATAAATACAAAAAGATCCACTGAATAACTTTCACAAAGTTACAGAGTAATAGGGTAAGGTTAGTAGTTGTCAACCGCAATTTGTCATTTATATCTACTAGAAAGTAGTCCGAATTTCTGTCACCATAATGGATGACACTTGGGGAAGACCGAATTTCTGTCACCATAATGGATGACACTTGGGGAAGTCCAAATTTCTGTCACCATAATGGATGACACTCGAGGAAGCCTATGCAAAGAACACGTTTGCTTGAGTAGGTCAGCCAGGTTTCAAAACTTGGCAGTTTACTGCCCAGCCATGGTTACGAGAGCACATTCCCTAGGGGACCCTCACGCTCCAGGAACAAGGTTTCAAAATAGATTTTTAAGATGTAACTCATTTCTACATGGACTCATAGAAACCGTGTCCTTTTCTTTTTATAATTGATATGTGATTGAAGATGAATTGTCGATTATAAAGATGACTATAATCACTAACTAAACTATCGTAGTGTGTGTGGGGGTTGTGTATGTCTGTGTATTGTGAGAAGTGTGACCTAGGGGATACAGAGCCAAACCTGTACTTAATACCTCTGTACTTCCTGGTCTCATAAGTGCCAACTCTAAATTTTACAGGAAGAAACGAGACTCAAAACCAAATAAGAAAACCACAGTTCCAGACACATCCCTAAGTAGGCATCTGCAGAGAATTCAGCAAACCAGAATTTTCCCAGGGTCACCTTCTAGGGCTTCAAACACCCCATGTCATCTCCCTGGATTGATGGCACACCAACCAGCAAACTACTCCACCAACTCTCTCTATTTTAGGTGACTTACAGACCTCAGGAGTTTCAGGTTGCAGGGTTTCTTCCGCTCTCCTTAGATCGTCCATACAAGAAATGAAATCACACAAAAGCCTAACACTAATTTATGCATAATGCTACTCCTGTCATTCTTCCAAACTCTCACAAACCCAAAAAACTCTCACAAACCCAACTTCCATCATAAAAAATGCCAAAACTTACTATTACAGGTGAAGAACTAGCTTGGAGTTGCAGGCTTTCAGTGTAATTCTTCTCTCTACTTTAATGTCCTCTAAAACATGTTTAAAAATAAGGGAACCAAATTAAGCTTACCTCAACACGGTTCCTCTTATTCTCTTGGTTTCCTCCAACCGAACCCATCCTTTCAAACACCTACCACTCTTTTCTTATTCAAAATCGTCACGTTGCTGTCCCTTACTCCCATGTGAACTCCTAAGTTTTCTCATGTGAACTCCAATAAAAATTAAAATTGTCCAAATAGAGGTTGGGGATCCTTTCTTATAGAGCTCTAGAAAGGTAAGGGGAATATTGCCTTACCTAGTTCTATTGAGAGATTGATGATGTTGGAGAGCTGATCTCAACCATCCATCCCTTGCCCAGCAACCCCAGCCATCATGAATCAAGGATAGGTAATGTGCCTTATCCATAGGACGATTCCTAGTTCCATCAATCTTCTAATTGTGTTTCAATTCTTTCGTAAGCTTCTATGAGAATTCCCAATTCTAATTATTAAATTTTAATATAACTATGAACCTTCAAAATTCAAATGTAATTCAATTGGGGCTTTTTCAAATTATTTTACATAAAAATTGATTATTTACCTTTCAACTATTTAGAATTAGGTTTCCATTAGAATTCTATTAGGGTTCACACGCTCTACAAGGCCCACCTCTTTTTTACATGCATCCTCATGGAAAGCGTGCCAGGCCCCCTTACAAGTGGAATATATGTGCATCACGTAAAATAAGGGTGTGGCCCATTCCTTGGATGTTTACAGTGCCTCCCTTTAAAACTATACGGTCCTCCTTAAAAAGTTGTGTGCCTCCTTGGAGCTTTTACATGGGACAAACTGTGGTCCTCATGGGCATTGCTTTTCATGTGTTCGTGTCCAAGAACACAAAACAATTGATTCAAAAATAGTGCTTGTATCAAAAACTGATTATTCCGTAAATAAAATCACTTTCATACTCCTTAAAGCCCCTTGAAAAATCACTTCCAGAAAAAAACTTGGAAGATTGTGCAAGCAATAAAACTAACACTCTACCAAGAACTCACATGACTACCCTACGACCTCATCAAGTCCTCAAATCAACCCAAAAAAACCCATGACTCACATGTACTCCCATGCAAGAGGCTCATGATTCGCCTATTAAACCTGGTCAAGGCATATAAGTGCCATAGTCCATAAGTAGCTATAGATTCCAAGTAAAAGAAATGGCTATGTAGAACTCCAGGCTACAAATTCAAAAATTTCTCTCTTTTCTTTTATTAGTTGTTGGAAATTCTACTTACAGATACCACAAATACAATAAAATAGGCCTATTATTTACTATCTTAATAACTTACTGCCAAAATAAATTTTATCCAAATTGACTACAAACTAACAATTTTAGGAAATAAAATAAGATAAAAACTGTAGGAAATAAAATTGAATAACTGAGGGAAGACTTACCTAAGGTTAACCCCTTAAGACCTAGCAAACCCCACACCCCATCGCCTGACCAATTACGAACCTGATTCCGAACACTGCTAAAACCTCATATCTAAATCTAGGGAAGCACCTCTGGAACACCCTTAACTGAAACTATGGAGCTAAGAGCATGGGTCGCAATTAGGGTTTCATAAAGAACCCTTTTTGACATTAGGGCTGCCACAATTGGCACCTCCCCTCAATCTAAAAAATTAGGGTTCGGCATTCCCCCCCTTTCTAACCCCTCTTAAAGGTGCATGCCACTCCAACTCTTATGGAGGGTGGTGTCCCACCTATTTGAAAGAGGAGAGAGAAAGATTAGAGAGAATAAAGGGACAATGAAGAGAGAGATGTAAGAGATGTGCAGAGAATGAGGAGGTCCACCTCCTATTTTAGGCCTCAACGGGGCCTAGGAATCCCAGTTCAATTAGGATTCAGCAATATCCCAAATATTTAGGAAATTTGTGGAGTAAGAAAAACAATTTATCAGAGCCATTTTTTTTTTGAAATTTGAATTAATCAGAGTCATTCATCTCCAAGATCAGCCATCATGATCTAGAGTATATATTAGGAACCTTATCTCCTGATATGTGACTTATATCCACTTCTAACTACTCTAGATTTTGTTTCCTTATAATCTTATCTTCTAGGACATTCGAGAATAATCCAGAATATTCTGAATTTCTTATTCTTTCACATAGGGATAATTAGGATATAAAATTTTGATCCCCTTAAATCTTCCACAAAATTTTTCAAAACATATTTTCAACTAAAATAACAAATATTTTTCAAAATAAGATAATGACATATGTAAGGGGTGTGGCCCATGAGGGTCCCACATATCCTACCCTTGTGGATCCCACATGTACCACCCTTGTGGGCCCCACACATGGGAAGGCTCAGCCCTTAGCCCCCTTAGGCCCTTACCCTTTAGGGGTTTTTATACATTGAAAATTAGTTTTAAAATTCTGAAAAAAAAAACCAAAAACATCGTAACAAAAATTTAGTTGAAAACAATATTTCTAGAGTTCCACAAAAAATCTAAAACATACAGAAATATAACTTAGAAGTGGATAGGAAACTAATAGGTAAACAACAAGTGAATGTCAGCACCCTGTGCCAAGATCCATGATCCACTACTGTCATGTCAAACAAACCCAACAAGACCCATGACCCACAGTAAAGTGCAGGGGCTCATGACTGGCCCGTGAAAGCTGGCCAATAAAAAGCGGAAACATAGTCCTAGTGTGTAGATTACAGGTTCTCCCCTTAAGAGAAAGTCAAGAAAGAGTACAGTGTAAGGGGGCTCTCTATGCATATGTACGTGTGTCACTCTATACAAGGTTGCTTCTTAAAATGCGAAAGTCATATGTACATGTTTAAAAAACGGATCGGTCATCAGGATCGGGAATCCCAAAAACCAATCCGGATCGGCGAATCGACGATCTGGATCGGGAATCGGGCCTAATCGCTTGGATTAAGCCTTAAAAAAATCTAAAAAAATTATTAAAATTCATTATAAATGTTTTTTTTTAGGAATGCAATAAAAAATGGGGGTACTACATTATTAACTTTCATTGTTTTCATCAATTTATGAATATTGAGATGTTCTTTCCCTGTATGAACTTATGTTGACCATTAAATTTACATCACACAAAAGAAATCATAGAATTATCATCGATTAAATATATAATCATATATGGACTAAAATAAAGAGTTGACTAAATCGATGAAAAATTGGCCACTAAAATCTCGCGGAAAACCCTAATCCGCTAAAAAAACCCAAATTTTTACAACCTAACTAACTATAATATTATATACCAACAATATTTTACAATTATTTTATTATATACATAATAATAAATCCAAAATATTTTATAATATCATCTAATTTAAAATGTATTATTGACAACTGTAAGAAAAATAGTACACTACAAGATTTATAATACAAAAATTAATAAATAAAATAAAAGATTTGGTTATCATTGTATAAATTATTAGAATGCGTATTTTCTTTAATTTTTTAGGTTTCTAGAATAAATTAGTGGAAGAGATTGTTAGAAGAAAGAGAGAGATTTCAAATGGCCTCATTGTATGAATCCTATCTTTAAATTAATATTATTAAATTTATGTTAAAGACCATCATGTTATAAAAATAAAAAATATAATTAGACCATTTATTCCTAGGTTGTATTAAGAAATACCTTGTATTTTTTTGATAAGAAATTCTTATTGTGTTATCTTTTTTTTTTTTTTACAAGAAAAATATGATACTTGTTGATTATCTTCTTCTTTTTTTTTGACAAAAGAAGAAGATGTTGTACTACATTTTTTTTTGCTTGTTGTATTAGTTTTTTTTTTTTTTTACAAGAAAACTAAAAAAAATGATGCTGCCAAAGTACATTTTATTTTTTTATGCCTTTTGTTTTATTTTTTTGCAAGAAAGATTTGTTATATTACCTTGTATTTTTTTTACAAGAAAAATAAAAATTGTTGTATTATCTTTTTTATCTTTATCTTGAAAAGCCTTTTATTCTTTATTTTTTCTATTTTTTTACAACAGTATTTTTTGCCTTTGTTTATTTTTTTGACAACAAAAATAAACGATTTTTTTGACAACAAAAACAAACGAGGACGTGTGCTGGAACTCTAGACGTCCACCGAAAAATCGAAGTTCTCAACCAACACGGCCACATCGCCTAATGTGATTTTATTAGCTTCTATAATAATATATATTCAATTGTCTTGCTTTAATGATTTTTTGTGGGAGTTATCCCACATCGAAGGATGAGCGTTGCTTTGTTCTCTATAAATTCAATGCAATATCATATTTCATGGCGAGTGTAGAAAAGTGTGGGGGCAGACATGTGAAGTGAGTTACCACGTGTAGATATGTCGGAGGATTTTTTGTGCCATGTGTCGCTCCCGTGAGGCGGCCACGTGTAAACCCAAAAATTACTAGAATGCCCAGGTTTTTTTGGTGAGACTCGCGATTCACTATTGGGAATCGCCCGGTTCTCTCTAGACACGGGCGATTCCCGGTTTTCTCGTGTAACCGGCTCGATAGCAAACGATTCCCCGAGTCGAATAGGGCGAGTCCGGCTCAACTTGGCGAGTTTTCAAACCCTGGTTTGAAGGGATCTCGATACTCAAGGAAATTTCAAAACATTATTTGAATTTTGAACCAAACGTCTTTTATTTTGTGCTTTTTTTTTGTTTTTTATTAATTTTCTAGCTAACTTTATGTTATTATGCTCATGGCTCACTTACGTGGTTGAAAACTGGTGAACCAACTCGGAGGCACCCCGAGTTAGCTCGAACCTAGGGAGCTCCCCAATCTCAAATAGTCCCGAACAGGGTAATTGCAAAGGTTGCCTAGAAATGGGCGATTCTCAATATAGCAAATCACCCTTGTCTCATTTAGTTAGGAAGTTGGGCGTTTATTGAATCCAGTTCCTATGATGGCATTCCAATATCATTTTCCTCAATCTTTTAAGAGACTGTCAAGCTTTAGGGTTTAGTGCATGGACCAAAATTAGTGGTACAGTAGTGTCTCCCGTTTCCTCCTTATACGAGGAGTCTATCTCATGCACAGGCAGGATGTCACCCAGACGCACCATAAACTCCAAAATCACATAAATACGAGGCAACTAGCAGCACATATGTTGTGTAGGATTTCTATTGCCAAGAATTTCAGGCACCTGTCCTCACAAACCCCCAAACATTCAACATCAAAGAAGCCTCTTTCATCTCTGGGCCAACCATTAACATGGCCGACCAAAAAAAATCCACCCTGGCTATGGCCGACCTGGATAGGTAGGGTACCTGCGGATGTGTATCATGGCACCAAAGGTACCAGCCCAGGGTGCAAATGCACTCATCTAGCTGATACCAAGTCGCAAACCAAGACGAGTGATGAAGCCAACTGTGCTAGAGAGAGCCAACTCTCTACTCATGCCTTGCTCTAGGCATCCAAGTAGAGCACACTGTCACTGAAACTGAGGGTAATCCATGAACATAAAGCATGAGGATACATACTTCAGAAAATACAAGTGACCTTTTATATGAAAACCAAGTGTACAGGGCATTTAAGGCCTCAAAACCCCAACATATGTATATGTGGATCGAGAACTTTTGGCAAGGGATGATCAGATGTCCCCACTCCCATTCCCAACAAATATGTGTCGACATAAGAGATATAAACATGTACTTAACTAAGATTCAAGGGACTTGAGCAAGCAGTCCATGTCATTAGGGACTTGAGCAAGCAGTCCATGTCAATAGTTAAATTTTGGCCATTTATTTTTAGCACAAGGAGGTCGCAATCAATATGGATAATTAGATGTGAAATCAGCCAGCTGGAGTGTGTCATTGATTGGGCAGAAAACTCAATAAAACACTTCTTGAACTGTGCAATACCCCCAAGCTATCGAATTTCACAACCAATGGTAAAAGTAGTTGTGCTCACTTTATACTAAAATTGAATGGTCTTATAGTACCCATTACTATTTAGTGATGGTTCACAATTGCTTCGGAAACATATGCTCAGCGGTATGCACATCCATGTAATGACATGTCTATTTTGAAGGCAAAACTCTTTTGAAGCCAAAACTCTGCGACTTGTAGAAAGCAGAAACGGACCAATGTGAAGTAATTGTAATTGTATGTCAAAACGTTGATGTAAACAATGAGCTCAGAGTTTACAGTTCGAGTTGTGGTCAGTGGAATGGTGTCTATTTTGCTGGTTGTGTGGGCCATAGCATCCAAAAGGAGAAGGATAAAAGATCTTTTCCCCTCAACCCCCACACCCAATACGATTTAGGAAGTTGTGGGTTAAGGATTAGCGTTACACAACAATATCCCACGCATCTAAGACTTGAAATAGGTTCCACGTGATGTGCATATGACGTTTCTAGAAGCTCCTACAGGATGGGACCAATTCATCTAGATCATAAGGGCCCCCTTCATTAGGCCTAAAATATAAATACATCTAAAATTCTAAATTTCTCAGAATTCTATGCCAAACAAAAGGGATGCTTTAGTTTAAAAAAAGGAAAGGCAAGAGTGATGAGGGAGAGAGGGAGAGAGATGTTGGGATTTTGTGGCTCTTCAAGGCCTTGACACCCCCTTTCGTTGCTTTGTTGGCTCCAGTGCAAGCTCTGGTCATGAAAGGGGACAAGTTATGTGGCTTGCCTACCTCTATGACTGACCAAGCCTAGGCAGTCTAGGACCCACAAGAGTATCACGCATGAGTATGTAGCTTTGCATCTACTCATAAATTTGGACCTTCAGGTTCCTCCATCTGCATAGACAGACCTATAGAGTAGGTGCTTTTTTGTGGCCAGTCACCATCAATAACCAATTGTTAGCCCTGCTAGTCTCTTCATTTGCTTTTTATTGTATTCATCATTCTGCTTTGAGCAATCTGAGTAACTTCATGATAATTTGGAATGTGGGAAGAATAGGAGGTAAAGAATTGGTCTAACTGGTTGGAGGCAAATGTTTATTCAAAGGTTTCAAAGAACTGAAAATCTAATAATGGTTCTATAAGGCTGTTTTGGAAAAAGTTCAACTCTACTTGTAATTATAAAATCTTCACTCACACCTATTTCTGACACAATTAGAATACCAAGGAAGCTTGACTCCATAATCTAGTTTTGAATGAGTAATAGCATAATTGGTTAGATGGAATACAGAATGGGATATAGTGGTTGCATATACAGAACCAGGGAGGAGACGTATGCCCTTAATTTCTGTACAGTTCATAAAAGCTTTTGTCATGAATTCATCATTAGCATCTTCATCTAAAAACTTCTAAACTGACAAAGCAAGGCCTTATCCCACTATGTGTAATATCTAAGAAGGGCACCAAATATTCTGCACCTAAATCATAATTGAAATGAGGGTGAACTAAGATATCAATTTGCCAAGTATGAAAATACTGATATTTCTTAGATTTCCATCTTTCAATTTCTAATTTTTCAAAAAATGGTAAAAAGGCCGGAAAAAAACCTTTACCCTCTATCCATGTGAATTTCCTTGTTTACCTAACTGATTTTAAAAATCTAGACTCAAAAAGAGGAAGGTTACACAGCCCATTTTTTTTGACATCAAGAAACTTTATATTTCCTAGAGTATCGATGACGACTCCTTGTTTTAAGACACTAGCCTATTTAAAGAACTTGGATTATTTAGCAGAGTTTCTAAGACATCTAAAGAGGAAGCAGAGGCATGCCTCAGTCTCATCATTTTTATCTGAGAAGTTGGCTCTTCTTGCATATTGTCATCTTCCTCATCAACCTTATTGAATCTGGGAGCTTGGGACAAGTCTGTTTGTTCTTCCTCTGCACCATTAGAATCAATCCAAAGCTCAACAAGGACTTTTTCTTCGACTAGTCTTTTCAGCTCTAAATGCTGCTACTCATCTTTTTCACATTCTTCTTTATGGACCATTAAAGGAAATGGATAAATTGGACTGAATACTAGTACAAACCAATTAAATGGATCTGGTTCCTTTATTTAGACCAACTTGTAATAGCAATTTTACCTATTTAAATCATAAAAGATTCGATCCCATTGCACAATTTCATCAATAGGAAAACATCTGTTTTCCACGACGATGTTCCTTTAATCTTATGATCAGGAAATTTCTCTTCGAGAGATTTATCAAGAAGCAAGGGAGACTGAATGAGGAATAGAATCATGGCAATTAAAGGAACCCGCTTGGAAACGCTGTAAGGCTAGTCCACACACCTTCAAGTAGAAATCTAGAGCCATCCAGGATGACCTCCTCTTAAGTCTAACGAACTCTTTCGAGAACAGGTATATCCCTATACATACCTCCTGCTTCGTCCCCCTCTCTTTCGTCGGTTAAGTGCTGGATGGGGAATGAATCGGTCGGCTACGTCTCTTGACCACCAAGCTTCCCTGTCACGTCCGTTACCAACTATCTTCTTTGAGGCTCATCATGAATATTTGGGGCAAATGCAAGGATAGCATATTTACCAGGCTCACATGCAAAACAATTGGCATCTTTCCAATCTAAACTTCTCGAAGGAATATGTCCCCAAAATTTTTCTTTCCAATGGGACAAAATTGTTAAAATAGGAAGCCATTTTTTGCAAAACTCCCACCATGCTTTGCTGCTACAAAACCTGTGGATATGGGCCACAAGTTCGATGGATTTTGAGAGGACATGGAACTAAAGACTCAGCAGTGGAAAAGGGAGAGGGATATAGGAGAAACAGAGAAACCACAAACAGCAACCTATAGGAGAGATAGTTAGAAACAAAAGAAAATCAAGAGACGAAACTTAGACTCTGATACTAGAGAAGGGGAAAGGTGTTGGATGTCACGTAGATTCTGATACCAGAGAGGGGGAAAGGTGCCGGATGTCATAAAGAGAAAAAGGGAGAAGGAGAAGCCAAAGACATAAAGACACCAAGAAAAAGAGGCCGTCAGAGAAGTCTCTATCGACCAAAAATGGGTAAGAAATATAAGAAGAGAAAGACACTCAGAGAATATCCCCTTTTGTAGATGTGCCAAAAATTGAGAGAATAAAACAAAGCTTTAAAACTGACTAAAAAGAGGACTATCAAAATCTATTTGGTAAATCAATTGAAAAAGAAATATCAAATGACTATGCTTACCAAATTAAAAAAATGGCACATGCTCAAAATCTTTTATATGTGCCAGTCAAAATAGCAGTTGATCGTGGAGAAAATTGGAAAAAGAAAAATTCTTTTTTTTTTTTCCAATTTCTGGATATTGGGGCTAATATAAATTCTTGTACCAATGAATTATGGAAAAATTGGATAAAACATCCCCAAGGTCAAGAAGTAGAAACCATGAACAAGGAAGAAAATTAACTAAAAGTCACAAATGTGGCTGTAAAGATGGGAGACAAGGTTATTATAGTAAATTTTGTTAATATTGATTATGGTGGCTGCCAAGCTCAAATTGGTTTTGTAACACTAGATAAAATCAGTCCTTATACTATTTCAAAAGATCTGCTAGTTTTTTCAATAGAACGAAAAAAAGATATTGATTCCAGAATTCCCCCATCCTTCAAAATGAGAACCAATAAATCATGGGGAAATCCTTCTATCCTAAAGATTATGAAAGATGTTCAAAAATTAGAAAGAGGGCATGAAAAATATCAACTGATAAAGCAAATCAAAGGCATGAACCTAGAAGCAAGTACAATTTATTGGATACATTTTCCCAAAAAGAAAAAATTATTAGATATAATAGATGTTACTGAAGCTTTAAAAAAAATGTTGTGTTGGACATCCTTTGGAAAATTGGGACAAAGATTCACCCATTGCCTATATATTCTAGTTCAAAGTAAACCCATTCAGTGCAATAAGGAAGATGAAGAAAACTGAAATCTCAAGTGAAAGAACTGGAATCTAAGGGAGTAGAAGACCATCACAATCAAATTACTCGTGTGCAGCTTTTATTGTCAGAAATGAAGGAGAAGAACGAGGAAAGGCTCGAATGGTTATAAATTATATTCCTCTAAGCAATGTGACTGTTGACATAAAATAGCCCTTACCAAACAAAGAAGAATTGATTCAAAGGGTTGCATAGAAAAAGATATTTTCAAATTTTGATAGCAAGTCCGGCTATCACCAAGTAAAATTTGAAGAGGAAGATATTCATAAAACAGCCTTTTCCACTCTAGAAGGATTATATGAATGGATGGTGATGCCTCTTTGGACTAAAGAATACTCCATCATAATTACACAAAAGAATGGATACTATCTTCAAACTATTTCCAAAATTTATTGCTAACTATATAAATGATTTTAATATGCAACCAAAAAAAAAAACTATCTAGATGATTTCCTTTCTTATTTTTCTGATAGCATGTAGGAACACCTTGAGCATCTAAAAGTCTTGTTGAAATAGTATAGAAGCATGGAAGTGGTCTTTCACCTTCAAGACAAATTGAAAAAAACAGAATTGATTTTCTAGGTGTCCAAATAATCAATAGACAAATAAAAATTCAGCCTCATGTCCTTAAAAAGATTAACAAATTCCTAGACAGATTGCAATATAAGTTGCAGCGCCAGAAATTCCTTGGTAGCCAAAACTATGTTCAAGATTTTAAACCTGATTTATCAGAAAATAACAAAAGAATAAGAAAGGTGATGATTAAAGAGCCATTTCCTAGACCAAAGAAACCTCATGAGAAATCCAAAATCTAAAAGAAGAGGTAAAGCAATTTAAAAAAAAAAAAA